>NW_024609884.1:24321353-24720039 GCF_016920785.2 Ixodes scapularis | reverse complement strand
CGTGCACGTTTCAAACGCCAAAATCATCGCATCTTCCTCCAACAACCAAATCGTGTAAGAACTTCTTCGCGTGGCGTATGAAGGATGCGCACAGGGCGTCGAAAGTGCTCAGTAGATTGGGAAAGGGAGATTTCCAAGCCCTTCTCCCCCGCACTGTTTAATTAAACATCTGAAATGTCTAGGGGGGAGAAGGGGGGACCGCCTCCTTGCTACACTTCCACCCCCCCCCCCCCCCTTTTCCTGTTCCGACGCCACTGTCAGTGAGACCTTTGTTTGTCGGAAATGTAAACGAAGTAACCGCACTCGCTACAAAATGAACAGGAAGGTATGCAAAATATTAGGTCGTTTGGGCGTTGTGATGGATGTAAGCAGAACATGGTTCGATATTTCAGAGCAGACGGTAGAAAACGAAGAAGACAGTGGGCACCGGGAAAGAGCGTGTGCGTCCAAATGCTTGAGACTGGACTTGTAAAGAATAGTGAAGTCATATTCTGGCAGTCGTAGCCCATCGGCCGAGTCGACCAGACAGGTTTCGGAGAGAGGTTAACCAACATAAGGCACGATGATCCGTTACGACATCGAGAGAGAGAGAGATGAAACTTTATTATGCCCAAAGCACATGAGCAAGGGGCCTCAGTCCAGGCCCCCTCTGGTGGCGTACTCCGGAGAGGACTGGATGTACGCAGCCAGGTAAATTTGGTCCGATAATGTGGTGGCCGTAGTCAGCCACTCGGGGTTGGGGGTGGGAGGAGGACAGGGAGGTGGGGTTAGGGAGGGGTAGAAACGGGGGATGGCAGATCCATAAGATGTGATGTGTATTTGGGCGGTCGCCACAGTGGATGCAGGGGGGAGGATCCTCAGGAAGTAGACCTCGTAGAAGGTGGATGCGGGCTGGGGTGGGAAGAGTGTTACTTTGGGCGTTGCGCAGGATGGTGCCTTGGTGGCGTGTGAGGTGAGTGTGAAGGGGGGGAAAGACTCGACGGGGTCGTCTATATGACTCGAGGGAAGGTAAGGCCACGGGAAACGTCTGGGCAGATCTGGGGATGTCGGGTGCCCGGTGAAGCGTTTCGCGGGCGAGCAAGTGTGCTTTCTCGTTGCCCGGCATGCCCCGGCGTGTCTGCCATAAAGGTATGGTCGGAATTTATTGATACCCCAAACAACCGTGAGGAATTCTAGTTCAGCAATTGAATACTTGCTCTCGGGTAACGTCAGGGTTCTGCTAGCATAAGCAATAACGTTCTCAGGGTAGGATTCATTATTTATATATACTGAAAATAGGGCTAATGAAAACCAATAATTTCTTTTTTCCAACGCAATCAAGGTTTATAAATTCTGTTCAGTAGCATAATTGAGACTTCTCCAGTTAATAAAATCTTAAAAGGCGTTCTTGGCTTCATATTGCTTCTTGAACGTTTTGTACTTCAAACCTCGCATCTCAAAAATAACTCCAACTACCCATTCTGCGATTGAATTGGGATGTGTGATAAAAAATGGATAAGTTATAATAGCAGGAAACGCTCTGCATAGCAGTTATCGTCTGGCGAGTTTCCGAAAAAATTCAATAAGCCTAAGCTAACCGCGAAGACTATGACCACTGTCTGTCGTCTGCCATCGGAGTTACCCCTTTTAATTTCCTCCAGCCTGGTAGAATAAAAATCAGACCATGATCTTATTAAATAAATTTGTAATGAGTGAGGTGGTTTTAAACGTTCTTTCATCCACCACACTCTCCAAGCCTTCCCAAGCTGTCCTTTTTTTTTTTTTTCTAAGATCTGAATTACACGTTTAGGCCAAAAACGGATGCCAAGATTCATCAACCTTAAGAACCCTGGGGAAGCTTATTTCTAATAAACATGCCAATATATAAGTGAGTTATAAAATTCAAAAGCTTGGCAATTAATTACGCCAAGACTTTCCCAATGACCAGTACTCGTCTTGGCTGCGCACGGGAGCGCTTTCGCGGTCTCCGGCTCCGTTCGCCCAACAGCGCCTAGAAGACAAGTCCGTAGTGCTGAGACAGGTCACCCGTTGAGGCGTACTAGCATCAAGGCTGTATAAACATACAAGCAACACACCTTTTTTTAGGCCGTAGTGTAGACAGTTTTGCGTCACGAGCGAAGGCCAATGCTGGACAAAGATTGGAAGCGAGTGCTGCGTCAGCGTTCGGCTTCGAGTCAAGTTTGAGCCGAACGTTGACGTAATCGTCGTGCCCACTCTGTGACCAGCGTTGGCCTTCTCTGATAAAGACATTTCTATCACCACTGCGGCTTTCTTATCCAGGAGCTGTTGGTTTGCCGCGGTTATAATCGTGAAGGAGGTTCCGCGGAAGAGCTCCCTCGCCCCGTAGACCGATGGTGTGCGCTATTTCCTTTAAACATCATATAAATGAAGCTCCATTTGTGGCGATTGATAAATGTTTTAAAACATCATCGTTCGTGTTTCTTTTTCAGATACACTCCACCCTCAAATTTTGTTCTGCCCACGCTCAACAGAACATACTCCACGTGCCACACGTTTTAATCCATTGCGCACAACGCGTGAAACGCACATTTCTTATAGTCTGTATTTGAATTAATAAAAGAAAAAATTCAACTCTTTGTATTGAACCGAATCATACATGCGAAGCAAAACACTGCCACCTTCGCGATCCCACCCTTTTCTGTTACATATTTATGCAAGTATACATAACACAGCTAATACTCGCACTCGGGTTTGCAACTACAAAATGTGCTCGGCGATTCCAAAACACACAGGTTATTGAAACACGTAGGTAAAAGAGGAGAAAAAACCTCGCAAAGTCTCAGTGTGGCAGCGTATACGCTCGGCTTAGATAATCCACACCGTATTAAATGTATTTGTTAAAAAAAAGTTTGCGATTCCATTTTATATATTAGATTATCAGTACTAATTACTGGTTCAGGCCTGCCCGAAATAACCATCTTTATGCCTCTATTTCTGTGCCCCGTGAGAAAATCCAGGACACACAAAGAAAGCGTGCCGAACTCTACATATTCCAAATACAGTGACGTGACTGGACCGAGCCATTTTACAGCATCCTGTGGAGCAGCCAAAAGTTCATTTGGAGAAGCAAATTTGACTTTTTGAGCACAAACATATTCTTAATCACCATTAATTTCACTACAAATACTATATTCGCGTGGCGTCCTGTCTAGCCAAAGGACAATGCTTTCTTTACTTAGTATCATTCCAGAAGAGAATTTGATTCCCTCAAATACTCAACTACGAGCTATTTGGTGAGCATCTTTCTTATTCTTTTTTTCTTTTTTTCAGTACTGGACCTGTACGCGTGCACGGTGCACCCTACCGCTCTCGAAGAGCGTGTTTCCTCTTAGCACACGGCTGCGCCGTGGCGAAGCGAGATATGCAAAATCCCAATGTCTACATCACGGCTGTCGCTTCTCCGCACTGCACTATTTGCAAGGCGAGAAGGGCACTCAACAAAGTTAACTACCGTAATTACACGATTCTAACGCGCCCCCGATTCTAACGCGCACCCGTTTTTCCAGGCCAACAAACCAGAAAAACTTTCACCTCCGATTGTAACGCGCACAGAACTTCGTGATCAAGAACAACGAATGCGAGAGAAACAGGCGATTTATTTACCGAAGTAGTCACTCATCTCCCTCCTCGTCGCTCTCCGAGAGCTCTTTGTCGCTCTCCGCTGACCACAACATGTCGTCCTCGGTGCCGTCAAGCGCGTTCGCTATGCCACACTTCTTAAACGAGCGTTCAACCATGGCCGAAGGGATCGTGGCCCGAGCCTCGCGCGCCCATCCCGCCAGCGTCTCGAGAGGCGCACGCTTCAGCCGACCGCTCGTCGTGAACGAGTGGGAGCCGCTCGTCAGCCACTCGTTGTACAGCACACGAACGCGATCTTTCACGGGCTTATTGAGGTACACGTCAAGTGGCTGAAGCTGTGACGCAGAAGGAACAAAGAAGGAACGAAATGGTTGCTAAAAGCACGGAGGAAAGATGGCAAAAAGCTTCGGCGCCATCTTGAGATGGCGATGGCAATAGGTAGAACAAACTTTCCGCTGTCTTGATAGTTTCGGTTTCGTATCCGATTCTAACGCGCATGCGATTTTTTGGCCTATTTTTCCGGAAAAAAGGTGCGCGTTAGAATCGGGTAATTACGGTAACCTGCTTGAACAAACTTGGAACAATGAGAAGTATGGCGGAACCCCAGAGAATCAAATAGGATATTGCGTTATTTTAAGCGATAATCGAAAGTCACGAAAATTCGGGCAAGCTTACAGTAACGATCCGGCAGAGTGGCGGAGTAAGAGCTATTCATGTCACTACTTAGAAAGCAAAATCAACTTCTAGCGCAGTGTTGGAGCAAATTACTCACATTTGGGTGAAACGTAGCAGGATGTAGCAAGGTAAGCACGTCGGCGCAGTAATCACCACCACTGCAAATATATAAACATAACTTTGACTAGGTCCTTTACATATATTTAGAAGATTGACTAAAATCACCAACCAAACCCTATAATGAGGTCTCGACGTTACAAAGCCGGCTCGGTTTTTTTTCTCCGATGGCGACTATTTACAAATAGGGGACTGCAGAAGAAGACGAAGCTGTTGTCTGCTATCTGTAAATAGTCGCCCCTGAAGAAAAAAAAAAAAACGAACCGGTTTTGAAACGTCGGGACCTCATTGCAGGGTTTCGTTGGTGATTTTATTCCCCAACCAGGCAGACCTCTACCGAAATGTTTCCGTTCAAATCGTGTACAGTCATGTCTCGTGTATATGAACCCCGTTAATATGAATACCCCGCTATTGGGCAGGAGGTCGAACTATAGGGGGCGCTTTATCGAGCTTGTTGTCCACACAGCGCGGTGTTTACTACCGCAGCAAAACAAAGAAATTGAACTTCGCCTAGCATGGTCTGGGCACGAGTGCTTCGCTTTGACCAGTGCTTTGGACGCACGCGGAGTGGCCTTCGAATCGTCATCTTCGATTTTTTTGATCAACAACAAACAATAAAATTAGGTTTGTTGTCCACACAGCTGCAGCATGCCGCTAGTGGCGTGACTGTTCGATCTCCTCCCCAATACGGACCACATTTTCGCGGACAAACTGGAAAAATACATTGCTTTTTGTCTCGTTATTATGGACAACTCACATCATGCACGATTTATTTTTGCGGGAACGGAGGTGTCCGTATTAACCCGTATATTGGTTGTTGAGTGGTTTCATCTGAAATCGAGCACGCGTATCGCGGTGGGTATTTTGATTTGCCTAAAAAAAAATTATATATCCCCAATTCCGTAATGGACAAAACCACTTTTTTTATCTTTTTAGAGAAACTATTTTTTTCTACAAACATGCCGAAGTGCAGCAAGGTGAAATGCTACGTTCAGGTTGCTTGATTTTTGTACCGAGTTTTGTCGGTTGTTATAATTAGGTAAAAACGATAACACTGAGAGTATTTTTTTTTTGTAAATGTGCGACGTCCCACGGCCTAGTTTTTCCTTCAAACTAAACCACTTCGGCATATTGAATACCAGAAAAAAAAAAAAAAAAAAAGCCAAACATCGCATCTTCGACGTTTGGTCACATATTTGGAGCTTTGTATCTCAGAATTCATTATACATTTTGCTTATTACATGTATATGCCTGAAGGCCTATACATGAGTTATTGACTGGTACCACATTATATTGACTTATTAATGCGAAAGCATTAGCTGTCTCATGGAGCGAAGACGGCGGCGTCTGTAGCCGTTGTCTGTAGCAGCGAAAAACGGCATCTGAATGCCCATTGGCTGAGCGGAGCGGCATTTAAAGTCCCATTGGCTGTGACGCGTCATATCAGATGTTTCGTCACAGGACCCGGCAGAACCGCCTGAGGTCAAAGCGGACGCGCCTTAGAAATAAAACACAAAGAAAAGCACAGCACCGCAGATGCATCGTCACGGAAGCCGTGGAGCCGGCGGTGTTCGCCGCGCCTGCGCAGTGGGGGAGCGTGATGTCATACTCCCCCACAGCGCGCCACGTCTTCCTGAAAAAAGGAAGGCGTGGCGCGCTGCTTGTAGGGATGCGCTGCGTGTCCGGAATGCTATCGCATTCCTACACGTAAGAAGTCTGAAGTTTTTTTTTTTTGATGAAATAATATATATATATATATATACTTTTTTTTTAATTTCGCCAAATCACCAAAAAAGTAAATTTAGCCATAATTTGAGCCCGAACTTTCGTTGTTTTTAGAAAGATGGTGGTAACGTTAATTTAAGCGACTAATTTGTTTACATTATATGTAATTGGATGAAAGAGGCTTGCCGGGCTCGATTGTCCTTTGGTCGTGGTAGGGTTGAATAGAATGGGGAGGTGTGCCGTCCGGCGGCCATGAGTGTCGCGATGTGCAACCAGGCCGTTGAGTACGCTGTGGGGCAGTGCATGGCCATCCGATGGCTGACAGAGGCCTGGCGGTCGCGGCTGAGATGCTTTATTCGGCGTGAAAAATTTTCGTATTCTTCGTTTGTCCTTGGTCTGCTCGATTGTGAGTAAGAATAAGTTCCATCCTATCTCACCCCCCCCCCCCCCCCCCCTGTGAAAAAGCGTGACTTGGAGCGGTCAGTTAGTTACATACGCTCTCAGAAAGAAAAAAAAAGGGTATAGTCTTACTCCCCTTGTCCCGTATACCGTATACGACACCCCAAAACTTTAGCTCGACATACAGCGCGCTGGCGTCGAACAGACGGCCTTAAATTTTAGGAGGTGCTTAATAATGGTGAGATATACCTCATTAAGCAGCTAAAGTACGTATCAAAGTCTACCGAAAGAATACACTGAGGTTTTGAAGTAATGCCAAGAAAACCCCAATTACTTTTTTTGTAGTCAATAATACGTGTACATTAGCTGTTTTAATAAGTTGTACCACTCGGCTATCAAGCCGCCTGTCAAAGTTGGGAACGTCGGTTCGACGTCAGCTTGGCCGTACGTTGAACTGAAGTTGTGTGGTGTCGTATATGGGGGGACAAGAGGTATAAGAATAAACCCCTTTTTTTTGTGAGAGTGTAGTGTCGCTTTTTGCTGTTATGGAAGAATCATTGTCTATCTCACCTTACGTCAGATAAGACATAATAGTCAGCCTGTCTTCGGCTAAGCCCGTGTACATACCTCCGCTCACGACAGGGGGGCACCCCATTCCGTCGTGTCACTCAAACAAAACGTCTAGGAGTTGCCTTCAACGATCACCTCGAGTTTAGTCGCCACGTTCAAGAGGCTGCTTCGCGTGCAAGGCGCGCACTGGGTCTCGTTACTCACATCACACGTGGCATGCCTGCCGCAGACACCTATATACGTTGGTGGTACTCCCACAACGAGAATTCTGTTCTGACAAATGGGACACCCATTCAAGGATACACAAGAAGTATCTTGAGAGTATACACAGGAGGGCAGCACTTACGCTGTACACACGAAACTCCCACCCCCCCCCCCCTCCCCCCTTCGCGCAGCACCACCGCCAGGGATATCCCCACTACTAGGCTCTATATGCCCAGTGGCGCACTGTGCATCACCGCAGGAACGTAGCCTAGGTCAGGCTTTTCTGTCTGATCATGGACGCTGGCTCCCCTGACGTGCCCCCTCCACCCCGCCTCAACAAACAAACTGGTCGGATACAGCCCCCACTAACACGAACTTTTCGCAATAGGACGTCATGCCTCAAGCGTGCTGCGGCCATTGGGAGGTCACCCCCGCATCAGATCACCGAGACGATCCCCCAGAATAGGGACACCATCCACGAACTGTGCAGAACACTAACTCCGACTTCATCGTAATTCCCCCTTCCTTCTTGTAAGTTTTGTGTATTGTTGTTTTTGTTTGTTTGTTTGTTTCTCCCTCGTCTTCTAGTTCTCATAGTGCCGCCCACGCGGTGACAGGGGCACATAATGTACATGTGCGCAAGCCTCCCCTCTCGTTTTTTTTTTTTTTTTTTGGTAAATTCGGAGTTTATAGAATAAATCCAAATTTACCGAAATTTTATCGGCAGTGTTTTCGGGAGTTTTTCGAATTCATCCGAAAACACAGAGTCCCTTGTTGTTATCCATGTTTCACCCCGGCACAAAACACCACTGTTACTGTCTTTTTCTTCACAGTATTTGACACCCTTTGTGAGTCTCTTGCCTCTTCGGCACAGTTAGCAGCCACATAATATTGTATCGCTTCACACACAACGCCCAAAACAAGAAGAAATAGTCCCACCAACACGCCCAAGCCAGCCTCGCTAAACGCTGCCCGACCAGCCTCCTGGCCTCGCTGTGATTGGCAGCGCCACCCCAGGCCCCTGCGGCAGGAAATTGGGCCACACGACACCCAGCTCCCAGGCTTGGGTAAGTTATTTTTAAAAAGTAATTAGCTACAGTTACACATACTTTGTCAAAAATGTATTTAGTTACAGTTCGTTACTTAAAAATAAAAGTAACGCGTTACAGTTACACTACTTCGTCATAGTAACTTAGTTAACTTTCAAGATACTTTCGTTCCTTAAAAAATTAACCACGAGGAGCATTCATAAAGTTCGTATTATCGGCACAGAAAATCGAGAGAAAAAAGGGAACACAACAGGCATCAGCATGAGTGCGCGTCCCTCTAGTTTCAGCATAAACATCGCATGCTATAGTAGCTTGGAAAGTCGCTAGGGAGTCGAAACAAAAATAGCACCGTTCGTCGGTGCCAATCACATATAGTGATCCGTTTTCTCCATTTGAAAGGGAGCAATGCCAAGGAGATTCATTCCGAGCTGGTGGCGGTGTTCGGGGACAACGCCCCAGTTTATGACACTTTGGTTAAATTCCGCAGACGCTTCCAGTGTCGCCAAATAAGAGAAAAGCATTTCAAGGACGGCGACCAAATGATTGCTGAAGTGGAGCGACTCCTGAACACTCAAAACGAGGAGTTCTATAACAATGGCCTCCGGCATATGGTGCATCGCTGAAAAAAGTGGGTAACGTATGGCGGCGAACATGTAGAGAAAGTCTCAACTCCTACTCGAGTTTGATTGCTGAATCTCTATTCCTTCGTGACAATAACACGAACTTTATGAATGCCCCTCGTACGAAGACATTCATGAAAACACACAATGGCTACGATTTGTATTTATTACCTTTCTCTTTCTCTTAAGATCGAGCTCTCTTATTCCCCTTTCACAGCTGACAGGAGAGGGAGACACCGATGAACAGACGGGTCCATTACAATAATAGAGAGGGGAGCAGAAGGCTTAATAACCATTTGGAACTGAATAAAGGGGAAAAGGCCGTTAGTATCAAACAAGGTAAAGAAAGGAGTGAACCAAAACAGCACAAAGTCGTCTCGGAATGCGTTCCGCTTTCCTTTTTAATTTCTTTTATGCAACGCAGAACAAAAGACTTGACTGTGTAGACCACGGCCTCAGGGCCCCTGGGAAAGGACAAGTCGACCAGTAGAAACATCGTCTCTGGCCCCGGTCATACAGTGCCTATAGCGGCGACTCGCTTTCGCAAGGAAAGCTATCGCTGCGACTGCTGCGGCACCAACGACACAGGCTAACTAGAGTTCCTGCATAGGCTCCCTAAAGCGCGATCCAAACCAACGCTTCTTTTTGCGCCTGTAGGTCGTGCGGCTGCGGATGTGACGTATTTTCGTGACGTCGCGCCACTTCTTCGCTCCTTCCGGGCGCGCACAAAAAAGTTGGATAATTTCAACTTTCTCAACGCGCACAAAAACGCGCGGTGACGTAGTAGGGCGCTCCTGTGTCCCGGCCAATCGGTGGAGGGCAAGCTAGTTCCGGCTCCGCGTTTCTTCGCCGCCTTTTCAGAGCAAGTGACAAAAGCGCCCGGTGCGCAACCACAATTGGCCCTCTCCTCCCCCCACTTTTATTCTCTTCCAACATAACAACGCGATCTCTCTCTCTCTCTCTCGCCGCCTTCTGGCTGCGACAGACTGGCCTGGCCGGCCAGTCTGTTGTGCGCGTGCGCGCTCGCCCGAAGCTGGCCCGTCCAAACCAAAGCGCACGGTTCTGACTCAGAAAGCGCGCCCGGAAACAGCAAAAGCGTCAGGAAATGGGTCACATCCGCAGCCGCACGACCTACAGGCGCAAAAAGAAGCGCTGGTTTGGATCGCGCTTAAAGGGAGTCAGAGTTGCGCGTTTGATTCCACATGCCGCGTGCCGCACTCGCCGCTATTCGCCGATATGCGATCACGTGAGGAGCCGTATCAAGTGTCGTGCAGCAAAGTAGACGTTGCACGCTCCCCGGCGTACGTTCCCCGGCTTTTGAGCGCGCCGCGCGCCTCGAACGCGCGGCGCTGCTATTCGCCGAATTCAGTCACGTGAGGAGCTGTATCCACATGCCATGCATGCACTCTGGCTCCCGTAGGGAGCCTATACAGGAACTCTAAGGCTAACGTTGGCGTTCATTCCACCGTTAGGTGTCTACACGTCGCGTGTTTCCGCGAGGAGACTCTGTCGCTTGGCTGACGAGGCGGCTTTTTCCGATAAGGCCGGAAAGGGTGAAGACGGGGTAAGAGAGCCACGCACAAAAAGGTTGAAATAAAGCAAATGCTAAATGCGCTTTTCCGCGCGATGTAAAAGGAAAAACAGAAGTAGAAAACGACTGTCCTCTCCGCTGGCACTTTGCTCCGATGACAAAAGTATTGAGTTCGTGTTTCATTTTGTTGCGTAAACATAAACACTGTTTCGGCCTGCGGTGCCCGTCAAAAAAATGCTGTACATCCCTGCGTATTTACATTTTACTATTCTTCCTTAGAACATTACCTTGACTCCACAGAAGTTCCAGATTTGTCGTGGTAATCGGTTGTCTTGCGTAGGACAAAGTTATTGGGTTTAAGTTCGTTTCACAATTGATAAGGCGTAGTTCAGTGACGGTTCATTTGTGACGTTAGAGCACGTGTACACCTGAAACCTCGTTGCTAGTCAGGCCTGTCTAACAACCACTTGGTGTGTCATACAGTGTACACGATTTACGGTTTTTCCGAGTTTTTTTTTTTTTTTCTGCGAAGCCATTCTCAAGGTAGTCACATTTGGCGGTGTTGCAATCTTTCATGAACGCTTCGTTTTTGATGTGGCTTGTCAGTGCTCGTAGCCTTCTCTGTGCATCTTCCTTGTTGTCTTTGAGCGTCTCACTTTCATGATTCCATGGAAGTGCAACTTTATACCGTCCATCTTCATTCTTTAACTTGCGCTTAAATTAATATTTTATACAGGGTGTCACAAAAGAAAATTTACACGGTCTTTTTCACCGCAAAAATAAACTAGTCGTCGCCGAACGCTCATTCTCCGCCCAAAGGTAGAGCTAGAGGTCACAACCAGATGCCAAAGTTTCAGCCCGATCCGATAACTCAATCAAAAGTTATAAGTGATTTTCTGAAATTTTCAATGGGAAAATCGAGCCCATTTTTGCCCGTTTTCGGTTTCTGGTGCCATAGAGCCCCATGTGTTTGAAAACTCCGTCGGCCGCCATTTTCCCATTGAAAATTTCAGAAAATCACTTATAACTTTTGATTGAGTTATCGGATCGGGCTGAAACTTTGGCATCTGGTTGTGACCTCTAGCTCTACCTTTGGGCGGAGAATGAGCGTTCGGCGACGACTAGTTTATTTTTGCGGTAAAAAAGACCGTGTAAATTTTCATTTGTGACACCATATATATATATATATATATATATATATATAATATATATATATATATATATATATATATATATATATATATATATATATATATATATATATATATATATATATATATATATATATGACTGCTTTGGTCGGAGGGTCTTGTGCAGTCATTCCGATCTGTTTCATTGCTCGGAATGCTGGGAGCTGCTTATAAATTTATGTATCAGCAGTCGTCACTTTCATTACAGTTGTAACAGAAGAGTAGACAGCAGTCGATGTTGTTGAAGACATGCGCGTGTCACTAGTGTGCAGTGTAGGCGAAGGCAACGCCAGGCAAAGAGAGAAAGGGCGAGCACTGGGAAGGCGGGACGCGAGAGGAAAAAGGAAGAGCACTAGGATCGTTAGAGAGGAGAGGAGGTTTCTCTCCTCCCCTCCAGCCTTCCTCGTGCTTGCCCTTTCTCTCCTCGCCTGACGTTGCCTTTGCCTGTACTGCAGGCAACTAGTGACACGGAATACAGGATGCGTCAACTCCCATTAAGCCCATTTTTAGACGCTTCACGCTCCCACTTACGACATCCTAGTAGTGGTCAGATACGATAAGAAGGCTCAAGCGCGAGACACATGTGCGAAAAAACCATCCAATCCGACGCCCGATCCGGCAATGCGACTGCCTCATCCGAAAAATTTGGTCGCATCAGACGTCGGATCGGCGATCCGACGTGCGTCCAACGCGCCAGATATGACGCACTGAGTCTGGCGGGACGAAGGGAACGCGATAACGGGCAGGCGAGGGGAGGCCGGATGCGTGGATCCCGCTGGCCCATTCGAGAAAGATGGCACCAGCAAAGAATGCACGCGCTATTGAGAACGAGCTCGTAATTTCGCTCGTGCGAGTTGAACCGTCAACCTGGGACCAGAGATGACCTCCGGAGACCGCTGAAACGCTTGGATCTCCTGGGTCCTGGGCGGAGCCGAACGGATCGTCGTGTCGCATGTAAGGTCGGAAACGTGTGTCTCAAACTGTCGCGTGCGGCGTTCGGACTGTCGGTTCGGACGTCGGATCGGATGGATTTTTCGCGCATGTGTCTTCGCATTCGTGGCCGTTGTGAGATGAGTCAGCGATGAGCATGTCGTCCGGCATGTCCCAAGCGACGTCTTGTGGGGTGGTGATGATATCTGCACAGATCTATGGGACCTCAAGAGCTTTAATTTGGATTTCCGTTCTGCTGAATTGACTGCGACATTTTCTTGAAGATTTTGCAGCGCGTTCTCCAAATGTGTAAATGGTTAACTCCTCTTCTGCAAGAACCTTCAGATGTAGTTTCTCCGAGATGTTGCTGTCTTATAAAAATATGTTGGCTTCCGACGTCGATTGAAGTCGGACTAGCACATGGAGTGTCTCTCCTTCAGGCCGTGCCTTTGCCGTTTGTAGAAGTACTTGACAAGGTACACTTCCTTTTGTGTGAGTTGCTTTCAAAAAAGGCTGCAGAACTCTTTCTTTAGGAATTGCTTTCTTACTTGAAATTAAGGCCTTGCTCAATTCTTGCTTTTTTTGTACATCGTAGCTTGGGTACTAAAAGACCCTGCTATCACATGTCTTTTAAAACAATGTGCACACTTCAGCCACTTTGCACGCTTGCAATTGTTCGCACGATGGTTGGGCTTGGTGCATCGATAGCTACGATTATTCTTTCTGGGGTGTCTTTTTTTTTTGTATCACGGGTATAGAGGTCGAACAATTGGCACCTGTGTGGTCACCTGATCCGCAGAACAGGCACTGCTTGTTTTCTAGATGAGTTCTTGAGACAAACACAGCTGTGGAAGGTGGGTATTGCGATGGCTGATCTCTTTAATCGAGAGCAGATCTAACCAAACTAACAACTTGATCGCTTTTTTTTTCTTCCTTTTTTGCTTTTTACGCTGCATACGTTTTCGGCTTTTGATTTCACGCTTCAAGAAGTTCAGGAACCTTTTGAGCTCATTTCATTCGTTTGTTGCTTCCGTTTTTTGTTTTCGGAGGAAATCTAGTTCCATATCTGATGGCACAGCTTTCCGCAGAACTGTAAGTAGTAGTGCTCTCTAGGTGCTTGAGCAAACACCGAGTACCTGAAGACTTCGGACTCAACACTCGACTTCATCCCACATTAATCAGAGCATCTTGACGTGGTGAGAGTTGTTTACTATCCTTACTGCCAGCAATCGTGACGTGTGCTCTTCAATGATGAGGTCTTTCTTCCCGAATCTTGATCCGAAAATGTCTGTTCGCAACTGCGTAGTTGTTCAATGTCAGTTGCAATCCGTCAATTGCCGAAGCAACCAGCAACTTCATGAGAGCTGCACCCGGCGCGGCGCAGCACTTCGAAGCCGTCGGCAACGGCGCTAGCGACAACGATGTCATCGCTAGCAATGAGAGTTTTCATAGATCGTTTTGGCCGTCCCACAACGCTCTACACCACCGACTGTGATCCCAGGAACTCTACAGTCAAGGCCATCGGCGCGCAGGCACAGTAGCGGCTTTATCGTTGCGAAGATCTTAGCGGAGGGGGAAAACGCGGTTTACGAAACTCCCTAATGGCGCTAGCGACGGCATCGCTAGCGAAGTCGCCGACGGCTTCGAAGTGCTGCGCCCTCTGACTTCGCAAACCGCGGCTCCACAGTCCGGGCCGCCGGTGTTGTTCTTTTCTTTTTGGTAAAACTACTCTGTTGGCGGCGGGGGAAAATAACGTGCGGTGATGCAGTCGCGAGCAAGCCGAGAAAAAAAATTAGTTTAACATTTTGCAAATCCAGAAAGAAGGAGAAAAAAAATGAAAGACTTTCACAACTCCCTGTAATGAAGAATTAGAGCGCAGCTCTTGAGGAGGAGGAGGGGAGGGTACGGAGAGGAGGGTATGCCCCTCCTCCTCCTCCATCCTCCTCTCCTTCTCCTCCTCCCCTCCTCCATTCTCCGCCTTCCTCCTCCTCCCCCTCCCTACCTCTCCCTTCGTGACGTCCCTCATGACCCTCGTGGCGTCACTCATGACCCTAGTGGCACTCGTGACGTCACTCGTGAAGGTCGTGACCTTCGTCGTTCCCTTCACGGTTGACATTCGTGACGTCACTCTTAACCCTCGTTGCGTAACACTCGTGACGTCACTCGTGACCCGCGCGTTGCATTATGGGACGTTTCCCATATTGACGTCCCTCGTGGGCCGTAGCCGTCGTGACGTCACTCGTAACTCTCGTGACCGCCGTGACGCCATTCGTGATCCTCGTAACGTCACACGTGACGTCATTATGGGAAACGTCCCATAATGCAACGCGCGGTTCATGAGTAAGACCCGTGCTTTGCATTATGGCGCGATTCCCATTATGCAACGCGCGGTTATGCCGACGGCGACGCCGCTCAAGCCGGAAACGGGCGCCTAAGAGCTGCGCTCCAAAGAAGGCTTCTCTTCCTAGTGCTGCTGCTCTGTTTTTCTGGGTCTTTCTTTGTAACCGCCTCCCCTCACTTAGCTCTGGTTTCAGAGGTGGTGTGGATTCAGATCGGTTCAGAGACACTATGAACGTTAGAGCTTCAGACATGCCCATTCGATAAGCATCGAGTTCGGTGGTTGAACTGCACGCGATCGACCGAAACAACAGGAATCAGCGTGTTCGGCAGTGGAAAGGTAAAACTTCTTACCTTAACATGAACTAACCGCAGAGGCTCTGCTAATGCGAAGCGGTACCCTTCACTTCGCGCACCTCGGGCTGTCAAGAACAGGGCAAATTAGGCGTATATGTTTTGTGGCGACTTCCTCTGTGGCGACTTAGTCCACGCTGTATGCGATAGATTTAGCCATTCCGGTAGGACTGCTAACCTGGTGCCTTTGTAGCGTGCACCACGCACCAAGCATCACACGTGCACAAGACGACACGCCGGTCGTGAGGTCGGAGCACGTGGTGCGAGCTTTCACCCGACGCATTCCCTGCTGTGCTTTTATTATTATTTTTTTTTTACTACTAGGCTCTTTTCTTTCTATTTCTGTGGGGGCGGGGGGAGGGGGAGGTTCCGCCGTTCCAAACAAGCTTCCCACCCTCCCCCCCCCCCCCCCAAAAAAAAAAAAATAAATAAATAAATTATGCCTGTCCCTAGACGCTAACATTCGTACGGTAAGAATGTGACAATTTGCACGCACCAAAATGAATCTGGAGTTGTGCTCATTTTCACAGCAGGTATTTTGATGCTTCGTGACTTAATCAGGCGTCGCCGTAGCGCTGACAGAATTGTCAGAAGCTGTCATTTCTCCCGACTGAGCAACGACTTGACGAAATCTTAACGCTCACTGATCCACAACTCACCACACGCGAAGCAGGAGCAATAAGATGGGAAGTCTCAGCTCTTTGCGTTTTGTCTAATAGGCTGTGGCTAATTTTCTAGAAAGCATTTCATCCGAATAAGAGTTCTAGTTCGTCTTACATTCGTTTTAGCTCGTGTTTTGCCGCCGCCAGGGACTCCAACGTCCCCGAGCATATCGAAATTAAATAAAGGGGCGGACATGTTACTGTCTTTATCGGAAAATGTGTGTTATTTTTTATTACGGGGGTTACACCGGAATTAGCTGTGACTGTCTGTTTTGTCACAGCTAAATATATATGATTAGTTTCTTCAAATTAAAAGTTAGTTTCAAGTGCGTCCCTTTCTGTCTGCTTTCTTGCCCCCCCCCCCCTTTTTTTTTTTTTTATTCGCTTATCCACGTGATTATGAATTAACAGGCCCAAATGGTCACTTTAAAGTATATCACGCTTAAACAATACACTGGGCACAAACTCGAGCTTAACTTATTGGCACATCCCGCAGTTTTATCAAGGCGTGCGAAACAATTCCGGCCAAAGTACTTCTGTAACCTCGTCGCAGCAGCGCTGTGAGGGGGCAAGGTTGACCTCAGCAGATCCACGTCAAGGGGCTTTTTCACAGAGCAAAAGAAGTTTATTTTGTTATATATTCTTTCTATGTCGACCAACGTAAGAAGACTTGATCAAAACTGTGAACGACAGCCATTGACAAAACTGGACACAAGCAACTTCGAATGTAAAAAACTCGACCAGAAGACTGGAATGATAGCTGCAAAACAAAGACTGCCGGTCGAAGATCTGGTTGTATGCTCTTTAACAGCAGTGAAATACAGAAGAGATGATAGATAAGTAGATAAGGAAATAGTATATATACTAACAGAGATCAAGAAAATACGCAGCCCGACCCAAGTGTCCCAATCAACCCCCCCCCCCCCCCCCCCCAAGAAAAAAAAAAGCGTTGATAGTGGCGTTGGAACAGCGAAGGGTTAGATACAGGGGCGGATTTAGAGGGGGGGTCCGGATGTCCCGACCCCCCCCCCCTCTAAATGATTTCTCCGTGTGTAAAATTTAGGGCGTAAAACGAAGGAGAGGGGGGAGGGGGTTCCTAAACATATGGTATGCTGACCAACACCTCACCCCCCCCCCCCCCCCCCCCCCCCGCCCCACCTCAGGAAATTCCTGCATCCGCCCCTGGGTAGATACAGACATTTTTTCCTAAAAACGTCCACACAACTCTTTCCCCTCCCACATCTCCACCGCCATTTTCCTGTCGACCGTTCTCTCCCAAGCACTTCCGACCCCCTGCCCTTCGCATTTTATCGCAATAACCTTGCATTCAAGCCAACTAGCGACCCTTGCGTTTTACCGATTTGGGTGCATGTATATAGTGTGTCAAGCACTTCTACAGAAAATACAAAAATAAAAGAAAAAGGAATGGGGTGACTATGCGCACAGAATTTTAACATTATTAGGAGATATATAAAAAAAAATAAGAAACGAACAAATATTGACCCTTTCTAATAACGCGGGCTCAAATTATGGCTAATTTTACTTTCGGATGAAATTACAAAATGTATGTAAATTATTTTGTGAAAATAAATTAAAGTGGGAACAGTTGATAGCACATGTATAGGCCTTTCGGGCTTATGAGATGTAATAAGCAAAATATATAATCAATCCTAAGACCCAGTGTTTCAAACATGCCACTTAAACGTCAAAGATGCGATGTTTGGCTTTTTTTTAAATTTTACTTTTTGGCATAAAGTGTGCCAAAGCGGTTTAGTTTAAAGGGGGAAAAGAATAGGCAATGAGCCATACATTTACAATAAAATTTACTGTGCGTATTTTCGTTTTTACATATTTATAACAACGGACAAAACTGGGTATCACGGTAGGTACAGATAGGTAGGTACAAATACTCACCCCGACAAGCGTGTTTGGTTTCAAATGAAACAGTTGTTAGTGCTGAACCGTACCGGATGTTTTCCCATTTTCAGTTCACGATCTAATAAAAATGAGTTTCCTTCCACATCGTTTCTTTTTTTTTTTTTCGGAAAAAGTTTAGCTTCGATGGGTACTGTGAACTCGACGTTGAGACTTAATTTATGGCCACACAGTCCATCAATCAGGTTTTGACAAGGTAGGATGTGCCTCTAGATTAGAGGCGTTAGCAGTTTTCGAACCACTCGGGAAAATTACAATCTTAAAAAGCTATGTTATTTCGCAAAGCTGTAAAAAAGGTTAAATAAAAAAAAAAAAAAAAAAACGGTTTCCAAGCTTGCGCCGTGCTGTGGCGTACTAAATACAAAGTTGTGTTGAAATTAAAAAAAAAAAAAAAAAAATTGAGCACAGTCGTAAAACAGGTTGTTAGAGGAGAAATCTGAACCGCGCTTTTTTCAATGATGACATGACGTACGCACCACCGAACACATACGTTTCCGCCCCAGTGGTTGAGACGAGACGCCCAAGTTCCGCTAGCGGTTAGCTAAACTCCAAAGTTTCCGAATTTCGCGCTGTCTCAGGATTCAGAAGTGGGACCCGTTCCTGTCATAAAGCATGTTGGCGGCCGCTTTCTCGTTCAAAATTTGAATGTTGCGAGAAATCGGAAAAACAAACTGCAATAACACGAACTTTTTTTTTTTTTTTAAGAGATTTCTTTTTAAAGTTTTGAACGCTAGGTCCTGAAAATTCGGCAACTTATCGATTCCCAACCCAACCATTCGGGCAGACTCGGTGTTCGGAGATGAGAAATTTATTTTTGCGATAAGAAAAACGTAAAACTTATACAAGGAGCAGCCTACAAATTCCCCCCACTCCCATTCTTTCTTTCTGATGCTCGAGAAAGCTAGTAAGAGAACAAATAAAAAGACAATAAAAACGAGCGCAATTTCTTCCGTTTTTTTTTCGTTTTTTTTTTTTTTTCGTATAATGCTTTTGCGATGTTGCTTCGGTTTCAGCGTGTTAAGGTGCAACCCCACCATGAATCCCGTTTTGCTTCATTTTTGACGATTTATAACTTTCCTTTTATGTATTCTACAGCAATAAAGCTAATGTCGAATTTAATAAGTGTTTTTAACAATACTTTAATGTCTCGATATTACATTTATTTTTAGTTGTTAGTTTAATATTTCACTTTTAATAAACCCCAGTTTCTGATATTGAAAATTTTTTTCTCGATTTTTAACGTCCCAATGTTCACAATAATTTACGAGAACGGTCTGTTGGACATAGTGAATTAAAAACAGTAAGTGATGAATAGTACACAAAATTTACATGTTTAAATAAAAATTAAAATAATCTTATTTCCTCGTGCTATAAAACGCAATCACGTCAACTAAAGAAAATAGCTAGACAGTAAACTGCAAAGCATCTTTTGATATTACACTTTCCAAAAACTGAGTACCGATAGCCATTACACGTGAAGGTCAGTATTCAGTCACTGACGCATCTTTTTTTGTCTGAGGTCGACGCTTTGATCTAATAAAACAAACTACTTTAATTGTCTGACATCGGTTACAGAAATGTCAACGTCGTTCGGGCCATTTTCTTCTTCCTTCCCTTCTCCTCGTAGTGCACAGCTCGTGATCAAGTGGCCGTGGTCGACGCAGCTCCAATGCTTTGGTCGCGTACTTGCTCCCTTTTTCCGGTGTCCTCGAGCGCTCTGAATTTTTCCGGTGTCCTCGAGCGCTCTGAATAGTTCCAACAATCGCAATTTTTTCACATTTAGTTGCGGCAAGTTGCAGTTGTCTAATGTCAAATACAGATGGTGACACGTGTTCAAGAATAGCTTGAATTTTCATTTGACGTCATGTGCCGCTTGTAACGCCACACGAGAGACAAAAATGACACCAGACGCAACGTTACTGGAGCAAGCTCAGTTTCGCAGCTCCCTATTCTCGCCTGCAGAGGCGAGTGGCCCAGGTGGCGGTCACGAGAACTAGCGGCGCTGCAGTCGGATCTTGCTTCCCTGTCTCGCGCGTCGTCTACTACCACCGCGTTGAGAGCTTCCTTTTCTTTTTTTCTTTTTTTACCTCCATGAGTATATAGCAAAAAAATATGATGAAGATGAAGTGTAATACACCACAGAGATCAGAGTCAGCGTGTTCTTTCTTTGAGTGTTTGAAATTTATTTTTGTGTGTGTCTGTTTCCTTGCGCTGCGAAGTGTCGCGGGCTAGGCAATCCGGAAGTAAGACTCGACTGCAGCGCTGCTAGTTATCGTGACCACCACTGAGCCCACGTCGCAGGCGGAGCTGTGAACCTGAGCTTGCTCCAGTAACGTTGACCAGACGTGTGGGTGTCAGTTGCCTGGAAGCCCGCATGTGTGCGAGCCAGAGATGTAAAGACAACAGGAGCGAGGCTGCGAGTGGACCACAGCTGCTTTTGCGCGCGTTTCACTGTGCACTGGTATGCCCAAAATAAAATTGACGCCGAGAAAGGGATTCCGGCGGTTGCAATTTCCCCATGTTTGCAAATTCAATTTTTATTTATCAATTGCAGAAATTATTCTTGAAATCCTATTATGGTTTGGTGGGATGGTGCGACTATATTTTGCTTCATAGCCGTCTCGGAGGCTTTTAACCGGAAATAATATATAAAAAAAGTATCGGTGGATTTGAGGGATCTGAGGCAAAGCGCCACGTGTGCCACAATCGACACAGAATGTTCAGATGTAGCCCCTCGCGTTGATTAACATTGTTGTCCGTCAAGAACAATTGTTACGGTGTAAAATCACGTGGCGAAAGTTAAAGAGTGTAAAATGTAGCGCTTTTCCATGTTTGCATCAGCGCGCGCGATCTACGTACGTACACAATATTTGACGTAACGTCACGCTCCATCCCTTGTATATGATTTATATTTATTGCACGTACACCACTAGTTGGTCCGCACAAATCACCAAATGAATACTGCTACATTGCTTAAACTCTGTGATAGGTATCCATAAAATTTAAAAAAAAAAATTGATAGACTGCAGTCATTTTAACTGTCCCTGCACTCAGTGCTGAGAGTAATTTTGATCCGTTAATGTTGTAGTTCTTTAACATTGGCATTACTCTCGTTATGTTGTCAGCATAAGACTCTCGTGACAGTTCTACTTCGTGCTTACCGAACTAAATATCTACAACAGTTGAGGCTCATTTTTTGTGTTTTCAAGTCCCACGGTCAAAATAAATATCGTGACTTAAAATGAGACACCTGACCAAAAGAAAACAGCTTCTTTGTTTTTACTTCTTGAGGTATACAATTCCTTGAGCTGTAATTCCGCAAACCCACGTTTATTACGTCATCACGTGTTTATGAAAATCTCTAAAGCGTCAAACACGTGCAAGACAAAACGGCCGACCCGAGATACGAATCTGATTTACGTTGAAATGTGTGTGACAGACACCTTTCGAAAGTCGCGTGACGATTATTAGAAGGTCGGAACCAATGGCGGAACAACCGACATCGTGGAACGTGCAAGTCATTCCATAAAATAGGGAACGTCGGGGCGCGGTCAGCGCTATAGGAGCCGACGAGCCAATCAAATAGCATCGAAAGTGCAACGTCACTGCGCTCATCACCTTTTTTTTTTTTCTGCGGATGAGTTTTTGCCTCCTAATCCAACACAACACATAAACTGTGCCGTGAGGTTGCGGTTTCAGTCCGCCATTGTACAGGGATTCCACAATGTCCAAGAGGGAGGAGTCTTTCGAAAGGGGTCTATTGACCTCCGAGATCCCCAGGGTAATATATGCGCACCGCCAATCTCAATTTTTCGAGGCGTCGGTTTTATTGTCGTGCATGTGCCTCGGCCATGAGAGAGTTTCAGAGAACCGTCTGTGCACATCCGGTACCCTACGATGGGCCCTGCGGGCTACCACAGAAGGTTCTCATATGTGCATGCAGTTCGCACCGGAGGGCCCATCGTAGTGTACCGGATGTGCAAAAAAGGTTCTCGAAAACTCTCTATTAGCTCGGGATGATTTTCGCGAAAACCGTCGTGAGCTATTGGTGGGACATGCACGACAATAGAACCGACGCGTCGAAAAATTGAGATTGATGGTGCGTATTTATCACGCCGGTGATCTCAGAAGCCAATTACACCTATTTCAACGCGATCATATCCGCATGACGTGTCGACCGTTTTGTCGTGCACGTGTTTGCAGCTTTAGAGATTTCCACAAAAACGTGATGACGTATCAGACGCGGATTTCCGGAACTCTAGCTACGGTAATGTCGCAATGGTGTTGACTGCCCTTTATTAAAGACAAAAACAAAAGAATGAGATGAACTCACATGGTCTCTCATGATCCATTCGCTGTCCGATTCCATTCCATAAATAAGAAAATACAAGAGCTATGTTGAAATATGGATATCAAATGATGAAATGAAAGCCCGAAATGCCGAGAAGACCTGAAGAAAACAAACGATTTCAACGCGGAACGTAAAAGAACACGAAAACAAAGTTAAACCTCCGGTGGTAGCCGGAGCAGCACACAACGCGGAGCAACGGCGAGAAACTGAAGGTCAGCTATGGCGGCAGGGTCACGTGACGTCAAGATGGCGGCGCCCATGAAATGTTGCCCGAAAGGGTCTACATCGAAGCCGTCGGCACGCAATGTGGGGTTTATCGTTCACCCTTCGCCAAGTTACACCGAGGCAGGGTATAACCTTGGACTCTCGCTCTACTGGCGCCGCCTGGCTGTTACCGACAGCCTATAGTGTCAAAAAAATTAAGCAGCAAAAAAAAAAAAAAAAATCTCGACGTTGAAAAATCAGAGCAACCGTCCTCGCACAAAACGTTATAGGGGCCCATATCTAGGGCGACAGTAATTCGAAACAACCGCAAAACCAGAATCTATTATCCTATTAAAGGTTTAACGAATTCGTGCTACAGAACAAAATGCCGAAGGAAAGGGAGTCTTTCTTTTGCTAGGCCACTTTATCTTGCAGTGTGGTCGAAAGGCAGCAGCGGCATATCCTCAGGACGATTAGAAGTCGTCACTACGAACTCGCCGTTCCGTCACTCGGAGAAAGGACATCACACAGCACACACAAACACGCAAACCGCCGAACGTGGAAACAAACTTGAATACCCTTGGGCCTATGCGTATTGAAAATATGAAGGCTCTTCGGAGTTTCTGATGTTCCGTGCAACAAAAAGATTAATCTAATAACAAATTGCGTCCGATGTCACCTCAACATGCAAAGCAGAAAGCAAGACGGACGTCATCGCATCGATGAGCGACCATCGAGACGGGCGTCTCAATAGAGGGAAGTTTCAAGAAGTGAGGGAAACTTCGCCAAAAATAAAGAAATTTTAGGTTGTTTTAGGCGTCCAACGAAAGGGCAGGGAGAAACGTGAAAAGTGCGTCACGTCTGCGCACACAGGCGGTCGCCCTCTGTCCGGCGGCCCTATTCCCGAACGTCTATCGTCTCCTCAAGATCTTAACGACACTGCGCGTAACAACGGTGGAAGCCGAGCGCTCGTTCCCTTCACTACGACGGTTGAAAATATACCTGAGAGCGTCCACTTCGAATGAGCGACTGCTCGGTCTATAGTGCTTTTGGATGTTCACCTCGACATTCAAGTTCAAGAGGTGGACATCCAGGATATTCTTCGCCGTGAAATCAGGCGGCTGCATCTTAATATGTAGGCGCTTGGCGTAAATGAAATGATCAAAAAAGCGAGCCTGTAAATTGCTTTCTGAAATAACTAGTCACAGTTACTTTTTTTATTCGCAGTAATTTCTAGTGGAAGCACGTAATTCTGGTCCGTGCACAAGGTGTGCATGAGCGCAGCGCCACCCGCTGCTTACAGTGCAATTGTTTTACAATTAATTTAATATTACTTACATCACTGACATTATCTTATATTATCACGATGTGTGAGTTTTATCAAGTTCACTTTAGTTTAATTTAACTATTCATTTCAGTGAGGATAGTTTGTTATATATACTTTGCCTTGAAATTGCCATCCTTCACCCCACAAATGTTTCGAAGTATCCGTTCTTTATATATCTGAGATCAAGTTCCGCATCCCGTCAAATAAGCATGAATGAAGAAATATTGACTATACTATATGTTTGAGCATGTTGTACCCCACAAACGTTCCTCCCGAAAGCATATAGGTTGGAGATACTCCGCGCTCCCCCTTTGCTCCATGCCCCGTGCAAGACCGACCGCGTGAGCAGGGTAGCGAGCGGGCCCAATGGCACCGGGGGGGGGGGGGGGGGGGGTTCTACTTCTGATCCCCCCCTCTGCCTACGCCACTGGTTGTAATGTATTTGCATTGCCAAAGTTCTTTATTACATTCAGGCGTAATTGCTTGCAACAGATTGCTTGCAACAGAACAAGTGGAAGCATTTTAACTCTGGGTTGCTAAAACAGATCCACGTGCTGACGGCTGACAATCTTCTCGGTCAAGGGCTTTCAAACAAAGAGCGCGCTGACAGCGAACTTTCGTCACGTGATCATACACCGCCACAATAGACTTATTTTAAAATTCGAAGCGCCTCATCGCGGCTTAATGCCACGTTATGCATTGTAAGAATCAGTATGCAGCAAATTCCATTCGCGCTCCGCTCCTGGCCCACAGGCTCCCAGAATGCAACGCGCGCAGTGACGGATTTATGGAAATAATCTATTGTTCTTGACAGACAATAACAATTACCCACGCGAGCGGCCAAATGTGAACATGCTGTGTTGATCATGGCACTAGCGTCGGTTTTTCTTTAATCCAAGATGAATCGTAGTGTAAACTATGAACCAAAGCAGTATTGATAAACAAGCCTTCTGGTCACGTGAAAAGGGGTTGGCACTGCGCATATGCGAAAGGCAGCCTCTGTTTCACCATAAGTGCGACCGAAGCGGAAACTACACGCGCGAGCATGCTGCCTTGACATACTCTTTCACTGCACAAACGCGTCTGCTCGGCAGGGGTCCATATCGTTCAGTCGAAACACGTTTCGTGGACAACTTTTCATGGACACACGATTCATTGATATATCTCATGGACAAAAGTTTCGTCGATACTAAGATATTTCGTGGAAATTTCTTTTGTGAACACATGCAACTGCGATTGTTTCGTTGACGTATTATTTTTTGCTAAATGGATTAGATTGAATTACTGACTTAATTCGGTTCGCTCGAAGGATAGCGGAACTAAAACGAATTCACTCAGGCGGCTCCGACAGGGCAAAAACAAATTCGCGAGCCCTAATCCTAAGTTATTAAACACTCCACGCTACGCGCGGAAACCCCTCACTCCCGCCCGGGAAAACTTTAATATAATCTCAGGCCCGAGCTTGCACCAGTCATCATCTGAACCTTCAAGGGTTCGGCAAGCTAGGCCCATCCGGATGCCGGCGACGGAGGCGATGTACGCGGACAGACGCTTTCGACGAAACGTCGCAAGGTGTGGCGATAAAACAATCGCGGGAACTTTTCGATGGAACGAACTGTGGATGAGACGTCGCAGTATACAAAACAATCTGTCGATGAAACGTCGTTCGACGAACTGATGGCCACCGCTCGGCAGGCCAGTTCAAAGCACAGAACTCGCTCTTGTAGCATATGCTGCGCTCAAATGCTCACAATTTACCCGTGAAACGTAGAAATAGCATCGTCACCGTGAGGTTTGTGTATGAATTTGAGTATACCTGCCTAAGCTCTTTTTTCAAGGGCGCGAGCGACTAGCGCTTGAAGTGGATTCCGCTACACGACAAAAACGACGATGTCATCGCGGCCACCGTGGCAACCAAATCAAGGAGTGGAAGGGATGGTTGTTACTTGCAATCGATCAATCACATATAGAAAATACTATGAATATGACTGCGGTTGACTCGTGTCTGCTCGTCACTGCTATTCATTGGATTGGTTGCCACGCGGTTCACGAAAGGCACGATGCACGTGTTTCCTGGTGATTCTGCGCTGTTGGTGCATTGCATTGAACGAATTTGACGAATCAGCGTGCGCTCGAACTGCCCAGCATCCCAAACTCGTCGTTTTCGTGAACTTGAGGTAATACTTTACAATTTTCTTTCGTGCAGGGTCGTGCAAAGCATGAAAGAGAATATAAATCAAAATGGTTTCAATCGTGGTTTTTAGCAGAATTTAAATCGTGATTTGAAGTACTCCAGTTTTACCGTGATGGCTGTAATCACACCTTTTTCTTAAAATGAGATCCCAAAAATATATTTTTATGTATCGTTTGCTTGTGAATTTGTATTTAATTAAAATATTAACCAAATAAGAAAATTATATATAAGACTGAACACGAGCGAAATACGGTATTCTTCTGAAAATCGGAAAGGAGCTTTCTTTCTATACCTTCCACTTCATTCATTCAGTTCTGTGGCATCCTATGCAAGCAAATTAAAATACGAAGGAAGGGAACAAACAAATACAAGAAGTATGCGTTCGCACAAAAGCACACAGAACGGCAGACAGAGAAAGAGAGACAGAGAGAAAGAAATAGGCAAAGATAGACAGTGACAGAGAGAGACGGACTTCGAATTAGTCAAAGGTAGGTCAAGCATTGGCTAGTATAATCGCAGTGTCCTACACGAGCTTGCTGCTTCTTTTTCGAAACCATACCACCATTTTACGCTCTTTAAAACTAAATGAAAACGCCATTGTTGTTCAGCAACTAGCCGACTGTGAGCGAGTTCAAATGTAGAAATCATTATTTTAAGGTAAAGTGATTGAAATCCTGTAATAGCGCTTATTCAAATCAGAAAAATCCCACTGAAATCAAATGAATTTGGTTTATTTGTTCTTTTATTCAGGATGTTAACCACTTTCTCGTGAAGTGCGGGCGTGAATGGACGAATTTAGAAAGTACTTCACTAGAGCGAGGAATTATGCACTGAGCCGAATTACGTAACGTTCCCGTACCCTTGTTAACACTGCACACAATTTGCGGCATGAAGTACATAAAATAATTTAGGGGAATATCCAAGTTGGACACGCGAACAAATTTACTTACACTGAAATAGAGCACTCTTTGTCGCCTTCTAGGGGACTTGTCGTCGTCGAAAATATCCGCCAGGTTCAGGATCCAACCCCGGACCTCTCCATGACTGGCGAAGCGCTCTATCAACTGAGCTAACCAGGAGCTAGCCGTCAATACAGCAAACGAATTTGAACAGTTTCTACCACTCTATATCGTAACTGCCACAAGGGTGAGATCAGATATTCGATTATTGAGTATAATCGCTGAACGGACGGAGATTCGTAGAACCAACTGGGGATCTGTAGGCCAGCGCTTTGCCTCGTTGTCTTCGAATCGGCTATGAAACTTAATAAAGTCGCATAATAGCAATATAGAGTACAGATGATGAATTTGTACTTTTACAACGTTTTAATATACAATATCTTCCCCGAAGTACAAGAATTATGCCGTTTTATCATAAAAACGCTATAAAAAAAAAATAGAAACGCGAACACATTGAAGACGCAGTGTCACGGAGTATTCACTAAATTTGGTTTAGCCGATGATTGCACAAACAGAAAAAGAACGAACTGCATGACCATGCAATCTTGGCGTTGCTTGATTTGCTTCATCGGCGGCCTATATAAGAGATTCTTAGATAAGAGATTCCTACAAGTAGCGACATTCTTTGAAGCGCCGACTGCGTGACGGTGCAGGTTTCAGGAAGCGAATGGCGGCGAACAGCAGAGGTTTCAACCAACGTTACTAAAACACTCAGTTAAGAAACTCGCCGTCGAAACCTGGGCCCCTAGCGTCCACGGAGACCGAGCTAAATACGACAACAGCGCCACTCTTTATCATTTGTCTGTACTGTGGTCAACGTGAGCTTTTAGAAAGCATGTTTTTGCATGAAAACTAACAGAAGACTCTTTTTGTATGAAATTCATTGGAGTTTAGTACAAAATGAAGGGCGCGTGATGTTTTTAAAGTCTTTAGTTTGCAAGGTTTTACGGCACATTTAATATTGTTTTTATACAACCATGCCTCCGCGGTGCTTTCAGGTAGCGCGTCCCGACCTAGCTGCAATTTAACTTCGGTAGTACGACGCGGCGCGTCCGCTGGGGAGACGGGGGTGGTACCCCTGGGGTGCTATGTTGCGCTTTTTGGACTCCCAGGAGACTAGGAAGAGGGAAGTGACGTCAACGACTAGAGCAAATGCAGATTGGATGTTGACAGAAGAAAACAAAATCAACATCCAATCTGCATTTGCTGCGTTGTTGACGTCACTTCCCTCTCCCTAGTCTCCTGGGAGTGCAAAAAGCGCAACATAGCCCCCCTGTAACCTCTTCCGCTGTATCTGTTTCGGCGCGAAAGTGAGGAAGGAAGAAGTTCCTCAGCTCCGACGCATTTTACCCCAACGGCTCCGCGTATTTCCACAAATACCGCAGGTCAAGAACCCGCCTCTCTTCGTAAACAGTCACGATCGACGGCCAACGACATTGGGAACCCGATGAACCCAAGTTAGCCCAAGGTGGGCCAATATTTGCCGCTTTCTGGGTCTAAATTCATGAGGACCGACAGATAAGCCTAACGCTGAGGGCCGAGCCAAGCACTGTGGGACGGATCGGCGGCGGCGCTCCTCTAACGCGCCACTACCGGGGCAAAAACGGAAAAGGCAACCCTCCGACTGTCTAACCTAACAATGCAACCGCACGCCGAAACCGAAAAATGGACGGCCATTTACCGTAAGACGAATAAGACGACTACCCCCCCCCCCCCCCTATTATTATACGACCCTCTGGATTGCAAATAAGCACTGTTATGCCCTCTCAAGTTATGCACGCCATCGCCACAGCCGCTAGACTCACCCCCACCGAAACCAACGACACCATGGTGCGCCCGAAACCACAACAAAACCTCATAACAGTGTTAACTTTTCAACAATCCGCTCAAGACAAGATCCTGAACACCACAAATATCAGCATCCAAGACAAGCTGTACCAAATCACAGCCTACGAAGCAGCATCGACCCAAACTTGCAAAGGGGTCATTCATGGAATAGAACGCGGAACCCCCTCCGACGTTCTGATGCGCCATCTCAAAACAACTGGAGCCCCGATCATAACCGCCAGAATGATGGGACAGTCCTTACCCGCTATCATCACCCTTTGAGGGTACGTACGTTCCATACTACGTTCTCTACCAGCAAGCAGCTGGAGCACCGATGTCGTCCCCACCGCCCAAAGACCCAAATATGCCAGCGATGCCACGGCATCGGACACCGGGCAGATATCTGCGCCAACCAAAGTGCACCACCCTTCATATGTGAAAAATGCTCAACATACCTTGAAGAGCAAAACCAACCACACGACTGCGATGCAAAATGCAAAAACTGCGGAGTTCCGCACTCGCCATTGGACCCAACCTGCCCCACCCGCGTACAGGCGAAGACTGCCGCGACGCAAGCCGCATACTGGAGGCGCCTCCGAACCCGACAGGACACAACACCACGCCAACAAGATCGGCGAAGATCGATGACCCCGCGACGAAGATCTCGGTCCAGGAACCTAGGTCTCGCTCGAGAACACCGGCATCGAGAAAGCAACCCTTGCCTCTACCTCCACGGTCGAAAGTCCGCATAATGCAACGCCCAACCTACGAGCGAAGAAAAGTACCCCCTCCCTCCCGCCCACCCAAGGTGAGCCAGCCACCTCCCAGTCCCTCAACCCATTATAACCCCATAACGACATCCCCATCATATCGCAATGCCCTAGCCCCCTCACCTATACCCTCAGACATTCCAGAAACCATCCCTGAACTTTTTCATTTCATCAACAATAAACTCGACCGCATGATGTCGATCCTTCAGGACCATTGTCACAAAATCGAAGCCTTAGAGCAGGCAATTCAGTCCCGACCACGTAAAATACCCAACCGGGTTATCGAACCGCAAGACACTTTTATCCCTGAGCATTCAATGGACGCGCAATGCCGCGACGCCGACGACGACGTGCTAAGGGCAAGCCCAGCCTTATAGTCTGGCAATGGAATTGCAGAGGAATCAAAACAAAACTCGTGTCACTTAAAACCCTAATCAACGTATCGCACAATCAACCTGACCTCATTATCTTACAGGAAGCACACCTCATACCGAGCATTCCAGGATACGAACCACATTACAACATTTCAGCAAACAACCGCCCCATCGTAGTAACACTAATTAAGAAGCGCATAGCATGTACGATCCTCGAAGACCAATCCAAGAAACACGAACACCTCGAAACATTAAGTCTAAAAATAAAACCACACCCGATGACAAAGAAAGAAGTGGTGGTAACAAACATATACCACCGACCGAACAAACCCATACCCGAGGTTTCAAAATTATTCCCCCGACAATCCCGCTAAAATACGGAATATTTAGTATTGGGGGATTTCAATTGCCAACACGTAGCCTGGGGGTATCACAATGCCACCACCGCAGGTAGGAAACTGGAAGAGGCACAACATCAGGCTAAATACTCACTACTTAACGACATAACTCGACCCACTCGTACTGGCAACTCCGTGCAGCGAGACACGAACCCAGACTTAGCTTTCTACAGAGGTACGGCTAACCCGACGTGGGACAATATGGAGGAAAACCTAGGTAGCGATCACAATATCATAGCCATCTCATTACCCCTTACCACAACGGAAACTCACAAACCCCGACCAACAGCTATCACGGACTGGCACAAAAGCCGCCAGGAACCATCCCCAACACTGAACCTTGACAACCCGGACGAATGGGCACAAGAAATCCTCGCACAGACCGAAAAACACACTACCTACATCAATACAACTCCAGATATCCCATACGTTGACCACCGCATCCTAACCTTATGGGAAACGAGACGGGCACTTATCAAGAGATGGAAAAAAAGGAAAACAAATCGGAATCTGAAGAAACGAATACGCCTCCTGACTGAACAGGCACAAGAGTATGCCATAAAATTGGCGTACCAAAACTGGTGGCAACTATGCGACTCATTAAATCCCCACATGTCAACCTAAAGAGATTGGTCCCTACTCCGAAGCATGATTCAACCGACAATCCACCGAGACCCGTTAACTAAGATCAAAATCAACCAGGATTTATCAGCAAAACACCTAGAACAAAAACTCAGGGAGATTTACTTTCCGGAAAGCACAACAACCCCCCAAACGGAACCCAGACATCCTGTCCTCCCACCGCATGAAATGGATAGCCCGTTCACTCCGATGGAACTCCGCAGGGCGCTGGCATCCATAAAACGCATCACGACCCCAGGAAAAGACCTGATGACATACAAAGTCCCCAAAAATGTGAATGACGAAAACCTCACCAAACTCCTCGACTTATACAATCATGTGTGGTCGATCGGAAAACTACCAATCCAATGGAAACATGCCGACATTTGTTTCATCCGCAAAGCCGGCAAAACACCAACAATCGAGAGTCTGAGACCCATCTCCCTAACTTCCTGCCTTGGGAAGCTTATGAAAAAAATGGTCTTAACTCCTTGGATTGGCACCTCGAATCAAGAAACGACCTGGCCCCAACACAAACTGGTTTCAGAAAGCACATTTGCACGCAAGATACACTTATACGCATACAACACGCCGTATACAATCCCAACACAGTTTCACTCAGAGGCATGGTAGCACTCGACATTCACAAAGCATACGATAACCTGAAACACGAAACCATCCTGTCCAAGCTCGCCAACAGTGGATGTGGACAACATATGTACAACTATGTGAAGGATTTCCTCACAAACCGGACGGCCTCCATAAACATGCCCAACGAAACAACTCCCACCTTCTATCTCAACAGGGGAACACCGCAAGGGTCAATTATATCACCCACACTTTTCAACCTCGCAATGGCAGATCTACCAAGATACCTAAACGAAATTCCCGATCTCCATCACTCAATTTATGCGGACGATATTACGTTATGGACAGCATAAGGAAACCCAGGACAAATCGAAGAAACTCTTCAACGGGGCTGTGATGCGGTCGAAGTCTACACCTCCACAATAGGACTCACCTTATCTCCCTCCAAAACTCAACTACTGGTCACATCCTCCAAGAGAGGACCCGACCCCGACCGAAAACTCATCAAAATCAAGCTACAGGACAAGGAAATTCAACAAGTTGATCAAATAAAAATTCTAGTAGTATTCCAATTCAACGGTAAACCGGAAGGATCACTCTACCGCCTTCACACCCAAATCAATAAGATCGCACACCTGATACAGCGGACCACAAATCACAGAACCGGACTCAAAGAGCATAATCTACTCCATATCATCGAAGCCTTCGTCATATCTCGTCTCCTATACACGCTACCGTACCTCACGACAACATGTACCCAAATCAAAAAGCTCGAAGCCAATGTCCGTAAACTGTACCGACTCGCCTTGAGAGTGCCGCGCCACGTGTCCAGCGAACGCCTTCTCAACACGGGAACTTTCAACACCATTACAGAACGCATACAAATGCACAAAGACGGGCAGATATTACGACTCTCTACCTCAAATCCAGGGCGAACAATTTTGCAGACACTAGATATCAGCACAGACTCACTTCCCCCAATCCCCATACCTCCCCCTCCATGGAAAAGCGCCAACCCAAATGTTACAGTGGAACCACTACCGAAAAACATGTACCCCGAGAGACAAAAACTCCGCGCCAAAGCTTACGAAAAGCGAATACGCTACCTACATGAGACGGATCATGATACGTATTTTGCTGATGCCAGTCACCAGGTCACGCATGGCAAAATAGCTTTCGTCAACACACGCACTAAAACATGTTACTCCGAAACCTTCACAGAATCCCCCAAGAATCGACGATTTGGAAGAATATGCCATCGCCAAAGCAATGGAACACGCAGCCCAACAACCTAACACTAATCCCACGCTAATCTTAACGGACTCACAGCGCGCCCTACGAAACTACACCGACAACACCTTACACTTTATGACGGATAAGCTAGTCCGTGAAATACATGTCCGCTACCCGGACAAAAAATTCCGCCTCGTATGGACGCCGTACCAAGGCGCGGAGGGAAATGAGACAGCCCACCGGTCTCACCCGCGAAAACTCCCCAAGTCCCGTCACGTCATGGCCGGCTATCTACTCGGTAGGCGCAACAAGGAACGCTCACCGAGCCCTGCGGAAGCCAAGGTTAAAAGAACAACGTGAAGAGCGGACCATTTACCCTCACCCTCCAAAGACCATGTCTAGGCAACAATCCTCCCTCGTCAGGCAAGCCCAGACCAACTCTCTTCCATCGCACCACATCTACAAACGACCCGACTCCCCCACCTGCCCAAAATGCGGAATACCCTTCCATCCCTCACACCTACTGGTCTTATAACCCACCCGCCCTTCCCCCAACCCTCTCACACATCAATTCTTGGGAGGAATGGCTGGCTCCACCCACGGGCACCGACATATCCACCGCACTAGAGGCACTAACTAATCACTCCAGTCCCCTTGCGGAATCCATCCGCGAGACGTGGGCCCTTACACACCAGACGTAGGCCCTTACACAGAGACCAGGACGTAGGCCCTTACACAAAATAAAGTTTTGCTTGCTTGCTTGCGCCAAAGTGGCCGATTGAAGCCAAAATAGACGTCACGTGCAGTTGCTCGAGTGGCCGCTGCGGGAGAAATGGCGGCGTTATGTTCACCATTAGCTCGGTGCTCGAGGACAGATCGGGAACACTTTTTCCCGGCAGTCTCTATGGCAGTTTCCCAACTGAGAGGTTTAGTAACGTTGGTTTCAACTGAATGCCGCCATTTTGTTCCAGCGGAATGTGCTTTGTCATATGTATTGTTTATCGTTACTTGTAAAAAAAGTATCAAGGGTCTTGAGCCTATATTGCTACGCCCTGATCTAAAGTAAAGCGAAGTTAAAATTCATATCTTAGCGCTAAACCAATGAAGGGCATCCGGCACGCCCCAGCAAAAAAAGAAAAGTTTTTTTTTGTTTTTATTATTTTGAGATCTTTTGTCGTGCAACCGAAATCACGATTGCAGGGCGCCTTCTCAGTTATATATAGGCCTCTGTCAAATTGCGGGCACCTCGGACGGGGTTATAGCCCGCCAAATGGGGACCCGTAGGCCAGCGCTGTGCCTCAGACCCACAAAACCTTCTTTATATACTACTTTCGGTTAAAAGCCACCGAGACGGCTATGAAATGAAATATAGTTGAACCATTCCGACAAGACACAGTGCGATTGCGAAAATAACTTTGAATTTGCAAACACGGTGGAATTGCAACGCCGGAGTCTCTTTCACGGCGTCAATTTCATTTGGGCATACAGGTGCCAATAATAAACCCCGGAGAAAGGGAACAAAGGACAAGTACAAATCTCCAAACACAACTAGGCGACTGGTGCGCGACCGAAAAACTCCGCCTGGTCCTGGTATCGAACCAGGGACCTCTCAGTTTCCAGTGGAGCGCACCAGTCACCTAGCTGTGTTTGGAGATCTGTGCTTGTCCTTTGTCCCCTTTGTTCCCCTTCTCCGAGGATTATTGTCATTATTGTCCAGCTCGCTTGCACTTCTGCATTTAATTGCATTATAATCCATACAGCTGCACAGTGAAACGCGCGCAAAAGCAGTTGTGGTCCACTCGGAGCCTTTATGGAAAAATTCGACTATTCACGTATTCTTTCATAGGGCCTCCTGGAACCCTGAATACCACGTGACTCGCACCCCGCTGCTCTGTCGGCCATGTTATCGGCGAAACACGCGGATCAAAGAATTGCGCTACTCTGCTCCGTAGGAGCTATATGGTGCTCTACGTTGCACTACCCCTTAAATATGTCTTACGACGAAGATAGAGTGGAGCCAGAGTTGAGCGTCTGTTCTCCACGTGCCGCCGCGCCGCTATTCGCCGAGATACGATCTCGTGAGAAGCAGGATCGAATGCCGTGCAGGCAGTGCTTGAAGTCTCCCGTTCAAGCACTGCCTGCACGGCATTCGATCCTGCTTCTCACGAGATCGTATCTCGGCGAATAGCGGCGCGGCGGCACGTGGAGAACAGGCGCTCAACTCCCGTAAGTTAAGGGGGGTCCCTACAAGAAGGGAGGAGGGCGGGGGGGGGGGGGGGGGGGGGGGGTTATGACGAAATGTATTAGATGCACATAAAATAAAACCGACTGCTGACTATGTCCCCGCCGTACCTGCAACCCTCAAATTGCTAATCCCCAAATGTCACATCCCTGAACACAAGCTATTTTATTGCAAGATATATTTCACTAATGCTAGGGCTGTGAAGGAGGGTCCCAGACCATCCGTTAAAATCAAGGGGGAGGGTCCGAGACCCCCTGAGACCCCCCAGACTTTAAGCCCTGCGTGCAGGCAAGTAGACGTTGCACACGCCCCGAAGGCTAGCCCACATGGTGCGCTTTTCTCCGCGTCTGCGTCGCGCCTGCGCCTGCGCTTTGACGTCACTTCCGGCGCCGGGACGAAACGCAGCGTTTTTTGGCGCATTCCGGCTTATCTGGAGGAGCCAGATATTTTGCGTCCACGCGTCGCGTCTCGCGCTGCGTCCAGAAGGCAAACACCAATGAACGGCCGTGTTCACTAGTTGCAAGGAGCGTTTGAATTTTCTCCTCTGTTTTCGCCACTGTAGGACTGTAGTTTTCGCCACGGACCTCGCGACAAAGGCGATAATAATAATAATAATACTTTTTATTTGCACATATTGCGATACCCACTCGGCAGCGTGCGAGGCTAGGCAGAAAGGTTGAGAGCTTTACGCAGGTGGGCCTGCTAGCACTCCGCCAAGAAGGGAAAGGGATACGAGAGAGGAAAATAAATGAAAACACTCAAAACAGAAAGATACACATACAAAACGGGTAACAGCCCTGTGCCATTCCAAGGCAGAGCGCACGTGCGCACGCACACCCGCACGCGCGGAGTTTACAAAATTTGCACGCTCGCGGCCTTTAATAAAAACGGTTTTTAGGCCCCGCCAACACTAGCAGCAGGGCGAACATGGTAGTTACGTCCTTCCCCCCGCGGATATCAGTTTATCATACCTTTTACACAAGTCCAGGGAATCCTCTCTGCTCCGCGGGAGAGGCTGACGCTGCTTCAGCGGAGCAGAGAGGACCTAGCAAAGTAGAAAAGCGTCCTGCGCTCTGGCAGGCAAAATGTAAAGAATACAAGGACACCGAGAGACAAAGGTACAAAATTAATACTACCGGCAACAACCGCAACAACGTAACCTCTGTAGCGGCCAGCGGTAAATGTTTTGGCGCGGGCGATGGTGATGCCAATGGCGTATCGAAACGTGGATGTAATAGTAAGCACTCATTTTTATTACAACAATCGAAATGAAGCTTAATTTCACTAATTTTCATTCTTTTTAGTGCGTACGCCCCGTACGCACTGAAAAGAATGAAAATTAGTGAAATTGAGCTTCATTTCGATTGTTGTAATAAAAATGAGTGCTTACTATTACTAAAATTAATATTACGGCATGTAGCCTTCATTTACCGCGCGATTTCTATTTAATATTTGCTTTTGTTTCTTAAGCGCGACTGGCTACGTTGGGCAGACGCTTCGGAAACGCAGACGCGAAGCGCTTCACGGTAGCGCTGCGTGTGGTTTGACTGGGCGCACGCGTCCTGCTTAGCGCGCGCGCCCAGCCGAGACGCGCGTCTAGACGCACTGAAAGACGCGCCATGTGGGCTAGCCTTTACGTTCACTGATTTTGAGCGCGCTGCGCGCCTCGAACGCGCGGCGCCGCTATTCGCCGAAAAGAGTTTTAGTAGATCGTGCTTCCCCCTCCGCTACGAAGAAACCGCCACTGCGCCTGCGTGCCAATGGCCTTGGCTGTAGAATTCCGGGTAGCGGAGGGGGAAACGTCTACTAAAACTCGCCAACATGCCGTGCAGGAAAGACGACGCTACGGGGATGAACGCGCAACACACTGGCGCCATCTATTGGGTAGCAGCGAAACTTGGCCGGTCCGGCATATTTTCCATTTCCTCGCGCATTATGCTTCCTTTTTTGGCTCGAAAAACTTTCGTCAACGTTATAAATGAGCCTTTCTCATGGGTAATACGCACATATGACCTCGGAAATCCCGCAAAAACCTTCGCTCTTGTGCATGGCCTCCGAGATCCCGAAGCGCGCGCGCGCTTCGGGATCTCGGAGGCCATTATCTTGTGAAATGCAGTTCCAGGGTCACCACATAGATGGCGCCAGCGTGCCAGTGTCCCCCTCGACGTTTTTGCTTTCTCGTCCTAAGAAATTTTAAGAGGTTTCAACAGGTCTCGTTTCTCTCGGTCGTACTCGGCTGCAAGTGTGTCAACGGGCCTTTACCCCCGCCGGGAATAACACTGAAGAGGTTCGGCTGGCAGTCGGCCTGTCGACTTCCGTTGCCGGCACCTAACCGGATATGGTTAGGTGTGTTAAAAAAAAATTCTTGGCAAATTGCTAGGCAAATTGAAACGTTCTAGCATCACAAACGTTTAGCGATACCCGGAGTTTCGAAACTAACAAGGAGCATCAAGGTGAAGGCGCCCAAGGATCTTCACCCCACGATAACCAGGAACTCCGTGAGCGAACCTTCGTTCAACAAAGCACGACCCGCGTTATCGCGACACGTTGGCCCGCCGGCTCAGAAGTCTGTAGCCAACAAAAGGTTAACAAGATGCTTTATTATCCTCGGGTAAAATCTTTCACATACCGTAAACAGAGCTGGAAGAGCGAAACATCGATAAAACAGCACACACGAAACAATGAACCGAGACCGTCGTCTACCACGGAGGCGCGTGTCGCCCTGCACCGAGGGAATCGCACATCCAAAAGGCAAATTACTACTCTAACGCCAGAACACTTCGTGTCTTCTACTGGTACGTGTTGAAAGCAAAGAGTTTATACGGCCTCCCATTTGCTCGAACCTGCACCCGCTATAGCGCCAGCGGCACGTGCATCGTTGGGTTTGGACATTAGTGTTAACTAATGGTCGGAAAAACCGATTTTGGAGGAAAAAAAACACGCAACTTTTGTGTACGGGTGGCAGGCAGTGCTGTGCGTTCCGAGCTAGCCCTTGGACAGAGCGTGCTGAGAAGATGTGACTAATGCACTCTCCCGCAGTATTACTGGGCTACAAGCAGCGAGGCAACCTCAAAACCAGAAACGGGCTCGAACTAGAGAAGGACATCGTAAACGGAAGGCTGCTCCAAACTGTTTTAGCAATTTGACACTGGTCTGGGGAAGAAATAGATACAATGAAGGAAATCCACAAGCCGATAAGCTTGTGCAGCACTAACGTGGCAGCAGTAGCTAAGAGCACTACACAGCAATGGTCATCAAGAGAGCCTGTCTCTCCTCCTTCCCCTCAGATTCTGCTCGAGAGGTTGTCAAGCCACTGAGAGTGTAAGGCAAAGAGCCAGGTTAAGCAGTCAACTAATAAAGAGCCAATCATATCCAGTTATGTTCGAAGTTTATGAGGTAAAAACATGCATAGTGAATAAAAATGCAGCGGACAAATCGTGGACGAGCTCAGCTAATCCAGACTGTGGTTTCAGCGCAGACTCTCTGGCAAAGCACTGCATGACTATTGTGGGAAATGGTATAGAGGCAAGGACTAAAGAAAGGGGCGATGTAACAATCCTGGCATTTGCTCATGACGTGACACCAGCAGAAATATGTAACAAGGACTAAAAAGGTATTCAGCACTGCTTATATAAAGCTAGGCTGAGACTTGACAGAATGTTGGTAATACATGTATGTACAATACCCGCAACAAAACATACCGAGAGAATGGTAGCAGTATTCAAACCTCATAAAAAGAATGCCCACCTACACTGGTTTTGCTAGTGCCACCTGATCTGCAGTGGCAGAGTACGCAAAGGCATAAACAAAATAAATAATCATCAGTGTGGACTGCTGAAATAAAAATATATGTTGAACTGAAACCTAGCTTTAGTCAAAAGTCTAAAATAATTTTCTTTCATAACAATGCAAGAAAAGGCATGAGAACCAAAATGACTTAGCCCAACTGTTTTCTTATAGTAAAGGGTAATTTTTCTATGTGCACACACACTCACACTGAACTTTTTATCATCATAATGCTTGTATCCTAGTACATATCACATCAAGAGGAATTGCTTTTCTAGTATGGAAATAATAAAAAAAAAACTATACTTTGCAATATTATAAAAACATTTCGCTAAAAGCAAAAAAAAGCAAGCAAGCAAAAGATTTGTTTGTGCAGAAACAAATTAACAGTAGAGGATGCATATATGGATTTCAACTCCACAAAAGGTTCAGAAGAATGCTTAGTCATTCACAGTTGTCAAATGCAGCTGGCAGACCCCATCACATGGCAAATGGCACACACCAGCATGTAAAAAAAAAAAAAAATCTAAAGAAAAAACAATGGTAAGCACAGTTAGGGAACATCATTCAGAAGAAAGAGAGGATGGGGAAAAAGGAAAGATAAAACCGCTGTATACAGCAATCGCATCTCGCCACTCTTTTCAACTTTCATTTCCTCCTAGGTCCCAACTATCGCCCTTGACTATACCTAAGCAGTACGAACCGTTTTGTAAATGCATGTGGTTTGGGAAATATGTACAAAAATACGGTCAGCACTTCTCTAACATTCGTATATTTGTAACAGTCAATATTGAGCTATGAGCAGGAAATGTCCAGACTTCTCCCATACCCTCTCCACTCCACACCACACCACTTGTCTCACCAAGCCCTTTTGCCCTACGACTTGCCACAAAGCAACACCCGCCTGTTTGTGAATCGGGAGAGAAATGGCTTCTTGAACCGGGAAACACACCACAGTGTAAACACCTAGTTGGTTAGCTTGACATTTAAAGACTTAAGAGTTAAACTTGTTCTAACTAACCCTGCAAAGTCAGCTAGTGTATCACAAACACCAAAAGCAGAAATCGGTTTTTGCCTGGAGACACAGAGCCTACTTTAGTTTAGGATACAAGGCTGTTTAGGACTGCAGCGTTTGTTCCGGCGGCAAAGCTCAGGAAAACTCTCCTCCTATGATCCATGTTTTCCCTTGTCAACACTCAAGGACAGCACAATTCACAGGCACGGGTAGTTACAAAACAGTCCTGGCCTGTGGCTATAGATTTATTGCAGCTTGCAAAGCAGTAGGCTCATCCTTAGAGAGCCACTTTTGCCCATACCTTTAACACCAGTGCACTTTCCATGCCTTGCAGGTGAACCAACCGCAAGGGTAGAGAGCGCTTAGGAGGATTGTCGTATATAGAATAATAGAAATAATAAAGCATGTAGCATCTCTTGGGCTATACACAGCTAGAAAAAAGTGGAGTGCAATGAAGCAGAGGCATCAGTCCCCACTTAAAAACACTTGGGGGTTAAAGAAGGAAAGGGGAGAAAGCTATGCATTGGCTGTTTAGTTAAAAATAAATTAAAAAATAAATACCTCTTCTTTAAAGGAAATATCCAAGCCTTAAACATCTAGCTGCATGCATACACACACACTCATTTTTTCAGAAGTGTTGCCACATATTAGGCAATATTTTGAGACATAACAGAAGAAGCCAGTGGTCAGGGTCATGTACGAGTGCAGACGTGCTTACTCTACAATTTTGTGGTGCTTTTGCAAGCAATTTTCAAATTCGTGAAGTATGATACATGCCTCTGAGCTGCCACATGCATGCACACATCTACATCAGTTCGTACGATGTTTAACAAAAAGAAAATGGCAGATATTGTAATGGAAGATGCTGCAACCAACAGGCAATAAAAAGAGAAAGAAAGAAAGCATTAGTTTAATTTAACAAAAGTTGCAGCTGAAAGTAGAAAACCTGATGGTAGCAGCATCTCAGAACATTTGCTTGAAAGTATCTTCATTTCTCATGTGATTGGGTTGGGCTTGCAGATACACCGAAGTCCTAAAGTGTCTACTCTAGGAGCAAAGGAGAGGGAAAGAAAAGATGGCCCCATGAAGTAGCCTGTCCTAATAATGCTCGGGTCAGTGAGCAGTTTCGGTACCCACATAAGCTGGAACACAATAAGCACCCATTTTATATCTGCAAAGATAAACTGACAGCAGTGGCAAGAAAAACAAACTTTCCATTGCAAAAATTCCACTCATGTTCAAGATGGAGAAAGATGCTATCTTCCAAGACTATGCCGGTCATTCTTTTTCTCCTTGGCAAACCGAAAGGTCCCTATAGAAGCATGCTCCCAAGCAAAATTTCAGCCCTTAGGTGCAGCAGTGACTTGCAAACACTCCACCGTCCAACTCGTCTCAAACAAGCCGATCGCTCAGTCTCAAGAGGTAGGGCACTCCCCCTCCCCCCCCCCCCCCCCCTCAGGTTTCTATTCCTCTCCCAACATTCTAACCAGCAGCTAAAACAAAATCCTTGAGGCTCTCCACATCATCTTCATTCCAAACTGACAGCCTGCAACACTCACAAAATAAATTAAGACAGAGAGAGCAGAGGGAGCATGAGATTCCACAGCAGAATGGTCGTCCAACAGGGCTAGGTGTGCTCAAGAGTAGATGGTGATCACTTCACGCCCGCCACCTCGCACCATCAAAACACGCTCGAGCCCTTCGGTCAGCACTTCCAGGAATTCCATGTCTAGAGACGGGAGTAAAGGTTTGCTCTGCTCACTGCCTCAATAAAGCTGCCCACCATTTCATTTTAGTAAATGCATCTCTAACATCTCATTTAAAAAAACATGCCTTGAGATTTTAGAGTATCATTTCCAAGTCTGGATTGAAGAAACATTTATAGAGCTAGTGTTTATATATTATAGCCTGTGACAATAAATGTTCCTAAGGCCAATGAAGACCAAACTGAGACTTCATGGTTCTAAAGATGCACACAAAGACAAATCCAAACAAAGCACAAAAGCAATAGTATCTGGTAGGAAGAAATTTTTCTCTCCAGAAAGCTGGCTTCTCATTGAGAGACTTTGCTAAGTGATTTAGCTTCCCTAGCCTTAAGAAAGCTAATTCTTAGCAAAATTCTGGCTCCTAGTGTCAGGCTTCCAGGAGATATCTTTCTGAGCTATGGACATAGTACATTATATGTACCAATACTGCTTACTTTTATAACCTATACTGATAAAAGGAAGATGTACTATGCCGATTTTTGTTTACTGTAACACGGAAAAGATGGCTTCTCTGTACTGTTCACGCTTGTGGCAGAAGAAGTGCTCTTGGTTACGGGGATCACGCCCCTGAACCTTGCACGCCATTTAAAGGCTAGTTCACACAGACCTGTTTTCTTACGTTACGTTACAAAAGCTTATGTCCAAGTCACCGGGAAATCTGTGTTTCGCGACGACGCCGAGCTAGGACTTCGAGTTACCGTGGCAACCAAGGACACAAAGCATGTCGTAACGCAACGTAAGAAGTTGACCTCGGTTCAACTTTTAAAGACTGGTTGTTTTCTTACATTACGTCCAAGTCACTGAAACATTTGTGTCTGGAATGTCGGGTGCCAGGTATACCTCCTCGACTTTGTAGCCATGCTTGATATGAAGCACAGATATCTTGGTGGCTAGTATGTAAGCTTACGTAACGTAACGTAAGGAATCGGGGCTGTGTGACCCAGCACTTACTATGCGATACAGGCAGTACAAAGCAGCCACCATGCCCGAATGTTACTATAATAAGTAACAAAGCAAAGTTTGTTTAGTTTTCACCGATTTTAAGATAAAGGAATGTTTACATAATGTGTGGACTGCTTTTAATTAAAGGGGCCCTCCGGAGCGTTCTGCGATGGTCTATTTATGGCGGTAACTGAATCTACAGGCCCTAAGGATCCTAAAAATCATAAAATTACGGTCATGCGCGGCGGATTTCCCTATTAAAATTGCTATCAAAGTCCCCGGCACGCCCCCTTTTCTGAGATGACCCCGGAAAACGGGAGGGGCATCTCTTTACGCGTCAGCCAATGGCAAGCGAAGGATTCCGGCGTCACTGCGCGTCACGAACGCGGCCGACCGCCGACCCGCGGAGGAATTTCCCGAACACGCGCGGACCGTCGTCAAGGGGCCCGGACTTTGTGCTCGGCAGTCGTCGTTCGTCGCACCGCACCGTCGCGCTGTTACTGCAATACGCAGTCGCATTCCACAGATGACAAGGAAAAGTTTGACTCGTTGACGTGGAAGGATCGCAAAGCTGGCTTTGGAGTCTGGATCCATGGGAGGAAGGAACACGTCTCCCGCAAACGCACGCCAGCAGACGCCGTGGGAAGCAGACGAGGCGACGTGCTGATGCATCACCCCCTAGCAACAAGCTTGCGGGGAGAAAACATAGTTTGCTGGTTTTGGAGCGATAATTGCGGACTATGTTTCCCGCACCACAATCAGTTTACGTTTTTCTCAAATTCTAATTTACAACAAGCTTAAAAAGTGTTGCAATAACAAGGTTCGCATTAACCGTGAGATGCAGCATTTCCATTGGTCAAGTTTTAGCGATGGGCAGGGAAGGGATATTGTCTTCCAAGAGAAAATAGTCCCGATATATTTCTTCTGTCATCTGCTTAATAGACGGTTTTGTAATCTAAAACTTTGTATACATATTAACTTGCACCTACTACGCAATATAACAACATAAACAGACGATCGCAGAAAGCTCCGGAGGGCCCCTTTAATGGCTCACTTCTTTTGGTCAAGTGTGCTTTAATTTCCTACACACTTCACATCATTACTCTACACCAGGGGTCTCCAAACCCCAAACGGCAAGCCAGATCTGGCTTGCGTAAGCCTTCGGACCAGCCCGCGGCCGCGGCTCTTCCAGTGAGACTCGGCCCACGTCCAGCTGGCCCATTGATACCTACTGGCGCAAATATGAGCGCACCTCAAGAAACGGCGTCGCGGCATGCACCAAACAAATCCTATCCGTTCTGATCAATATGCCAATGACGATCAATATTTATAGCACAATGTCATCACCACCACCATCATCATCATCATCATCATCATTCGTGGTCCTCTGTTTTAATTGTGTTAAAATTCCTTTGCTTTCTTATGCATATATTCTGCTTAGTGTCATGTGCCATAACTGTCACATATATTTATCATGAGGCCTTCCAATCTGAGTAGTCCTCTGTCGTTTATGAATATGGGAAAGCACCTTGATTTATACCTTCTGTGTTTTCTGGATCAAAAATATTGTTTAATGTCATAATTATACTAACTGTGTAATGTCAAAATAAATTATGAGTGTAAAGATTACCTTAGCTTTTTTAGATACATATGATAATCTGAATTTATGTATTTATTATGTTATGGACTTTTTTATTTAGTTTTTCATTGTTTATATTTGGTTATTTATTTTCCGGCCCTGGAGGCTGCGACAAATCCCCAATCCGGCTTCTTAGTCAAAACGTTTGGAGACCCCGCTTTATACTAATATTGCCTCCCAGTGGCAAGGCAAGAGTGATTCCTTTGTTCTGCATACGTTATTGCACCTTCTCTTCTGAAAAACTTATTTGCATCCTGGTTTTTAATGAGAGGAAAATATCTTATAGTTTGCAAGGGGCAAGCCCAAAGGATACAGTTCTCCTCTCCTCTCTGGATCCTTGGGGGACCCGGAAGGTTTATAATCACCAACTTGGAGTCGTGGGACTTGTTGACAATGACTTCATTCAACTTCACGGCAGTGTGCATGCGACGCACATTGGCTTCATCCCTGTCAAAGAGCCAGGAGAGGAAGCATGTTAGTGTGCATCTGGATAATGGAACATGAAACGTCGTAAATTAATGCAGTGCTACTTGTGTTGCTTAACACCCTCCATATATAATGTGCCAGATAGCCCAAATGTTGAGTTTATATTCAATTCTCTACATTAAAGAATTTGCTTATTTTAGAAAGGTATATCTCCAAGAAAATATGGCATTTTAATTCTGTTGCTTTTCCTGCAGTACAGAAGTGTGTGCAGAGAAAGGTGAACCTGTGAAGGAAGAGTTCGTCAACACGTGGTCATTTATCGACTGTTATCGTCATGGGCCATGACCCAAAAAAGCTCTCTCGCATACGCTGCAACGGCTTTTTTATCAACGGTGGAGCGCCACTCGCATGGATAATGAATGCCCTTGCCCCTTTGCGGTGGAAATGACCACGGATGATTTAGCATGCGGGCAACCTGGTCCAATGCTTTGGGTCCCCAGGTTGCCCGCAAGCCGAACCATACGAGAACGGTATACTTACGGCCGGATCTTGAGGAGTCCATCAAAAGACTCCTGCTTTTTCTGCCCGTTTGCTGTCGGACCATTGGTTGCGGGTCCAGTAGAATCGCCTGACCCATCCTGAGTCGGAGAAGTCTTCTCTGGGCTCTCAGCAGCACTTTCTTCTTTAGACTTTTCTTCCTCCTCCGTGACTGGTGAACCTTCTTTTGGCGACGCCGAAGGCTGCTTAGTTGGAGAACCAGATGGCGATTTGGTTGGTGAAGACTGCCTCGACGAACGCCGAGACGAACGGTTATCTTCATCCGTGGCGACCTCCACTAGCTCTGTATCCTCAGCTTGCTGAGGTGGCTTGTCACTAAAACGTACCTTCAATGAAAGTTGCAATGACAAGAGTTAGCCCATTGCTCCTATCCTATGCAATTTGTTTTTCTAATATAAGTAGGCCCAGAGCTTCTATATAAAAAAAAGAGTTGGCACAGGCTCAGATTTCTATTGATGCTTTGATAGGTTTCAATGTTTTGCAAATGGCTACTGCTTTTACATGGCAAAAATTTTTGAAGCTAATAAGATAGCACACTCAAATATCAAAATCAGCCACCAGTCTACACATTGTGTTGGTATAACATTAGCATGCAGCAACTGGCTTTACAACAAAGTCAGTTGATCCATATTTGCCTGGACAGTACTGTTTATTTCAACCTGAAATTAGGGCAGTCAAGCAAGAAACTAGAAAGCTGTAAACCCTAAGCATTATGCTTGTTGAAACCTGACATTGAGTTAATTCATATACCTACAAAGCCTGCAGTTTTATATTGAACATTACCGAAATTCAGTAAGCTTATTTGTGAAACAATATGTTACTTGTGAGGCAGTAGTACAAATAACACTCATGACACTTAGCTATTATAAAAAAATAAACAGTGATGTGCAACAAGACCACACACAATAACTGCCAAAGAACCATCGCAATAACTACCAAATTGTTGAAAACATGGTTACCAAGCAGAACATGCTGTTGGGTCATGAATTTTGAGAAACAGGCTAGAAACTGTAGTTATAACACAACATGCATTTCAGATAGTTATGGTCACATCTTTATGTCAACAATGCTACTGCTCCTGTTAATAAAATCTGTCTACCTTGGAGCTGGTGTGGTTCTGCACATGGTGATGATGATCCATTATGGTCTGGACCTAGGGGAGGCAACATAACCAACGAGCTATATTTAACATGCAACAATCCACCATGAAACCATCACAACACTGCAATGATCACATGCTGGCAATATTAATAGCAAACTAGACTACATGCACATAGGGACGAACTGACTCACTGTTTTGCCAGCTGATATGCCATAAACCTTAGATATTTGTGGTGTTGCACCACTAGTCTTGACTGGCTTCCTCTATGAATGGTTTCCTGCTATGACATGTGCTGTTTGTGTAACCACAATACACTGATGAGCTTGAACATGGTGATAAACAGCACACAAGAGACAATGACACTGTAGAAGAAAACAGACAGGACAGTGCTTGTCCTGTGTTTTCTTTTACTGCATTTGTTTCTTGTGCACTGTTTATTACCATGTTCAATGCATACCAACTTGCCCGACTAACCACCCAACTGATGAGCTTGTTTGGCCACAATAATGACTCAAAGGTTATTGGTACAGTGTCAATCTATTTTATAGTCTATCCCTTTCCAATGTTGCTGTTCAACTTGTGAAATTTCAATGAATCCACTCATTTTGTCTAATCACTTACATTACTATCTCCCAATAAAATTGTGATAAAGTTAAATTAATACAGTGGAAGACTACATTCAATATTGAATGCATTAACTTCTCCATTTTTCTGGAAGGTTAAAAGTAGAGAGCTTACACCACAAAGATATTAAGACCATGAGCAGTAGTTCAGTACAGAAACTGAGATTCGTTTGGCATGCAGCAAAACAATTGGCACATGAAACCATCCAAATGAAGCTACCTCAGCCAGAAGTAAATCAGTAGGGTTCGGCAGTCAAGTGAAGTCAGCTGTTCAAACAGGTAGGAATCTATGGTATTGACTTTACATTATAATCATGCAACAAAACATGGTAAAAAGCCTTCGAAGAGAAAAACAAACCTACCATGCTTAATGTTTCTCTTCGGTTGAGCCTCAATTGTTTGAGCATTTCTGTACGCTGTTCCATCATCAAAGTTCTTTCATACGTGTATGCTGAGATGTCACTGTCATTCTGTCAGTGGTGGAAACAACAAAATCACATTTTAAGGTCATAATCACCCTTAACGAAAAAACAAACAATGCACCATACCATTTCAACAACCTCCACATCAGCGTCAATTCTGAGGTGGTACAGAAACATGGCCAGGTCCTTTTTCATTTGAATGCTGTTGTCTTCCAGTTCTGAAGGTAGTTTTCATGAAAAGTCAAGGGCAGTTGCTTGGGAAGGTCAATCATTAGGCAGCCTTTCTCTTTGAAAAGTGAAAGCAATATTACCACATTCATCCCTGCTTTACTTTTCTGTCTTAGTCCAAATTGAAATAACAATATGCATTACACAATAAAAAAATTAGGCCCCATACACAATACAAAAAAAATGTTCAAACATATTTTGTTGTTTATGTTATAAAGAGAAACCATCAGCAGACTTATGAACATGTACTAAGTATGTGTGAATAGCGGATTTTGAGTTTGAAGCAAATTCAAAGCGAGTAGTGGTTTTGACCAAATATTATTATTATTATATTGCTATTCTTATTATTATTATTATTATTATTGAATACTTTCTCCAAGCCCTTCACTACTGCACCATGCTTAAACGAAAACCCAGCTGAACTTGTGAAGATTGGTTCCAAGATTCAACTTGTCCATTTCTAAGCTAAGTTAACTTAGCTATATTTATGAACTATAACGTCATAAAGTCCAATGCTTACAATTGGGATGGCAAGTCAAAGACGTACGTGACATCAAATTAAACTTTTAGAGATACCCAGCTATACCTGATCGAGAGAATTTATAAATCTTGATACATGCAATCATTATTTGATCTTGATATATTCAAATAATGATGAAAACAAATTGTCGGGACATCTCTGCCTAACATATACTCCTGCATAATAGCCAGTTTAATTTGGAAAATTATACTGTATTGTGGATATCAACATTCACAACGTTTCCGTTTCCTTTTAAATAAACCAGGGGCGCGCGCGCACCATCCCACTTTCAAAGTTTGCTTTGCTCCTGAGCACACAACTGCAATATTTGTACTTCTCGAAGTGTTGATTGCAGTGAGTCAGAGCCGTATATGTAGAGGGTTTGGCCATTCATTGGGAAGTATAGGAGACAAATCAGGAGGTGCCATTGACTGAAAGTGGGCTGGGCGTGTTCCAGGGCATCGTCACAAGTTTGAATCGAACCAGAAGCCGGAAATTATACCCTGGCGGTGGTCGCGAGAAACAAACTTAATAAGTGCGTCGCAGTAACTCGTGGCGATTGAAATAATGTTGCACGAGATGTTTCAATCACGGTCATCCAAAATCACGGTGGAAGAGTGCGACTAGCAGAACAACTGACATAATAAGTACGCTAGGCGTCGAGGGCCGGGAATCTGCCGTCCGAGTGGTCACACTCTGTCTGAGCAGAACAGTTGAGCGGCACATTCGTTTCTTACATCTTTTTGCATGATCATGATCGACACGTCACGTGCACCCTATTTTCAACCATGACGGGTTACTACATTTTGACTCTTACGCGTTTATTAAAACCATATACCTATGATTAAAACTGTTTCTCGCTACCACGCTAGGGGATTCTTTTCGGCTTCTGGTTGGCCAAGAGAGCATGTCAAGCCCTCCTTCCGCGTCTGGTGCACGCCCTGGCTCTGCCTGCACTTCTCATTGACCAAACTCTCTATACACGGCTCTGCAGTGGGTTAGCCCTGTAGAGTGCGCTTCTTACTGAGCACTGGTGCACTGAGGAAAAGCAACACTCGTGGAAGCGGGCTTTGTGAATGTTGCTTCTCCGCAGGGCACCAGTGCTTGGTAAGAAGCACGCTCAGTGGGGCTAGCCTACCGTTTTTACCACTTAAAAAAAATATGAATACTGCAGTTCATCTCGAAGCGAACATTAAATAGAGCATTATTCAAAACTACTATATGAAAATTTGAATATTTGCACGACACTACTAGTATGCATGAATATGTGACTGGATAAACTTAAGATCTCAACAGTTTCACACCTCCCGGCCCCGTTCTTTAATTTACATTTTTATAACCATCACAAAACCAGAAAACAAAAAGAAAGATTTGTTTTCTTTCTTTTGTTTTGAAAACAAAAGAAAGGTGTATCACAAGAGCTCTGTATTTTTAGTTTCAACCGAAAACTGGCAAATAAATATAAGCTTTAAAGGGCCCAGACACCTCCAAAAATATATATTTTCGTGCAAAATAGTGGAACATGGGGTCAGAACACCACCCAATTAATTGTTTGCCGAGGACTTGCATAAGTCAAACTGAAACCAGAGGACCAGTGCAGTGGAATATGGCTTTATAGACTCCAGAGTCACTTTATAGAGACTCCAGAGCCAGAGCAACAAAGCGTTAAAAATCTCCTTAAAGTGGAACTCTGCTTCTTTCTAAACATTTTATATAATAAACAATTTTAAAGTGGTAATAATGAACGGCTCTACATAAATCATTTCCCGAAAATTTTAAGTATTTTTCACCACCATCTTGCTTTAGACGTGACCGTAAACTGAAATCTGAAACTGACTATGGTAGGCAACAGTGGCACTGCATTATCAAATACATGGTGCACCCAGATGGTACAAGCAGTCGCGTGATCAGGGATGGAACTGGGGAAAAACAGCTTTGGAACAATCTTGGGAGCAGAAAAAACGAGGTCTTGGAACAAGTTGGAAGCAGCATACGAGTTTTAAGAATGTTAAAATAAAGGCTAAATGTCATCTGGTTTTTAGAACTAAAGAGAATGTGGCATACAGGTAACTACATGTTAACTTAATGGTAGTTTCAAATATTTTTCAAAAAATTACGTGCAAATTACACAAAACATATGAAGCAAAACTGCACATGACAGTGCGACATGTGATAAAACCGACTTGCAAAGAGGTAAATGTAAACAGGTACAAATAGCTTTTATTGCTCATCGACTAGTAAGGTGTACCGAAAAATAAAAATGCAGGTACAAAAATGGTTTTTCATTTTTCAGTGACTAGAATAAGATAATATAAATCTATTGGGACTTCGTCAACTGCTCACAAATACACTTCACTTTTTCGAGATTCTGAGCCAATTTTGCATTAGCCTCCGCTAACAAGTACTTGTCCAGACTCAATCTCCTCCATCTCTTTTTTTTTTTTTTTTTAGACCCGACTCAATCAATGACTGCGCATGCTCAGGTATTATAGTCTGCGAACAGATGATGCGCTGTTCAAGTTGCCGGTCTTCTTCCTGAAGACGAGCTCTCTTCATACTCGCATCACTGTTCTTCCTATTATGCCTCTCGTCGTCTTGCTTTTCAACCTTTAGCCTTTCTGTGTAAACTTTACCAGACTTCTTCAGTTTGCAACAAGTCTGCTATCAAAGGTTCTTTCGTGACATCACTGCCAAATCACTTCAAAGCGCAATCACGATCTGGCAGTCCGTATCTTGCTCCGTCATACGGCTCACTGCTCGCTCGCGTTTGTTCCCAAATTTTGTGCGCGAGGCCGCGGCACATGTTTGCTCCATCACTCAGATCTTCAGATGAAGTGACTCCAGGACTTCAGAAAAGCACGGTGAGCATGGAGCAACGGCAGTTAACGTTGGTGGCAGCAACCTTCAGATACGAATTTTTGTATTCGGATCCACTGGCGCCCCATTTGGGCCAAAAGTCCCGGTGTCAATGTTGCCAACAGAAACTGCAAGAAGGCTAATTTTGACAAGGCTCGTTTATAATATCAGCTTGGGTGCATCTTGGTGCGATTTTGTTCTTATTTATGCCTTTGTATCAGTGTGGCACATGAAAAGTCATTAGGCGCACAGTGGCACAAGTGGTGCCACAGTTCCATCCCTGGTGATACACCACGCGAACGGATGCAGTGCAAGTATTGTCTGCATCACAGCAGGCTCTGTGTCAAACTACTTCCACGTTACTCAGCCTGTGTGCGTCTCCAACGCAGATGAAGTTTGTAAGTAAGACATTATGGGGACAGAAGGGACATACTAACTGAAACCGTACGGGAGGCGGGACACTCCGATATTCCCACTCAAACTGTTCACAAGAGTACAATACTACGTCGAGATTAATGGGACTCATCCATGGCAGACGGCTGGTGCGGCCTGTTCACAATGCTGTATCCACCCCACGGGTGCGTGCACATCCCACAAAGTACCGCGAATCGTGGCACTATATTTGCAAATTCTACCCCAAAAAGTAAAAAAAGAACTAATGTCTGACATCATTTTTCATACTGCATGTGGCATGCTAAATTAGATCATTCTGTTGAGTTGGTGCATCTCAAACTTTGTTGCCCATTTTAGTAAACATATAGACGAAATTGCATGTAATATTTCGACTCGAGGACTTCCGAATCGATACTCTGCAAACTGCACCGCTTTCTCAATAACAAGAATAAAGTGGAGCTGTCCCTTAAATCCAAGTGTTTTCAGAGGTCATAGAAATCACCGTTTCAAAAATTCTACAATTTTTATTACTGAATGGAAAGCGCCAAATAAACAAGGACGAAGAAGGGGACGAGACGAAGCGCACTCTCAACTGAAGGTTCATTGAAACAAACATTGACTATTAATAATGTCTATCTGGGTGATGTTTCAATAAACCTTCAGTTGAGAGAGCGCTTCATCGTTGTTTATTTGGCGCTTTCCATTCAGTGATTTACAAACTAGCCCAGTGGTCTATTATACTACAATTTTTATTAATGAATAATTGCCTCCGCCAGCTAGTTACAAAATATTTTGAGTTCTGTGCACTCGTGACAACCAAACCGAGTAAAAGGGAGCTAAGGGAGACCTCAGCAAAAAACGGAAAAACAATTTTAAGTTGCAAGTATGTTTCCTTGATTGTTGGGGTCTTTTGAGAGGTTTCTGGGAATTTTACATCTGCTGCAGTGACAGCAACATAATTGTGCATAAACTACTCTTGTTCAAAAAAAAAAAAAAAAAGGGGAGAGAGTGAAAGTTCTGCCTTAGAAGCTGATTGTTTTGTTTTAATGATGCTAAATGTTCAGTGATCTTGTACTGTCTGGGAGGTCTGGTACCCCAAAACCAGGTCATATCTGGATTCCCATGACACCTTGGAAAAGGGCAAGATTTTCAAGATGCCATATTTGCATAGCTCACCTGATGAAAACCAAAAGAATTCTGTGAAGTTTTTCTCTACTGCTTAGGCCTGAAAGGGGAGGTAATACTAATACAACTTTGCCTTGCTTTCCAAGGTTATTAAAAAATTATTACAGAGCTCTTGATATGACTAGAGAAAGAAGAGGTAGAGGATCGCCAGCGCGCAAGCAGCAGGGTATTCAATCCTCTGTCTACCACCATTACCCAGCTATAAATAAATCATCATCTTTTTCACTGGAACAATATGGTTACCTTGTTTGGCATAATGTGAGCGCTGTTGCTTTCCCCATTTCTGACTGGAGAAAACCGCCACTATACATACCACAAAGAGACAAAAATATTTGCTTTGTACTCACAGGTAAACATTTCAAACATGCAGGATATAGTCCATATCATTACATACAGACAAAACTTCAATAGCCCAGCAATGAGAAATTAGTTAATGCTCTAGTATATTGAACGCATGAGGCTCATTGATTTGTCGACTGCACATGATCAGAGCAGAGATAAAGGATACGGGCCACAGTGAAGATCCTCAGCTTGCAGTTCTTCCAGACCTTGTGCTGTTTCAGCAGGAATGGCAGAAGCATCAGAAGGCCACCGTCATCTGTAAAGCTGCTCAGGAAACAACCAACATGCTTGGAATCTGGCAGTGTGTTACCATGTCACCAAAACAATATTCATTTTACAACAGTAGAGCCTCGTTGATACATCCTCGATTAATATGTTTATATATCATTCCCTGTTCGCCGCCTTCCCCTTCCGAGATGTTACAGCTGTTGCATCTAAAAGCTGCTGTCAGACACGGCCAGTGCAACGCGGCATCTTCATTTTATTTTTGCTCCACTCCCCTTCCTTTTTGATCCCTTTACCTATCTGCACCGCGCTACTTGTCTATTCTTGCCCAGGAGGGCATGACATTGATGCTTGGAAGGAAATGAGGTTCTTGCAACAGCCTGCTAACCTTTCCATCTCCTTCTGCCGTGCACACACTCTTCTGTCCTGCTCAGCGCTTCGGTGCCCCAGGCTGCATTAATTTCATTTTGAGTGGAGTTTTGAGAAAAAAAAAAAAAGAAGAACTGTTAGTTCACAACTGTGCTCCGCACGAAGCTTCACTGCACTGAACATGCCTAAGAGCAGTGGCTAATGAGGGGCAACATCTGTGTTAGCTTAATCGGCTCGCACATTTTGCTCTCTCCCATACGTCGAGATTCTTCCATCGCGAAATGTAGATCTACACCTCATTTTCAATAACAGTTTCCAAGAAAAAGGGGAGATGCATTTGAATAAACAAGATAGTTTTTCACAGCTGCAAAAGTCCACCTGAAATAAACTTATGAGCGAGAGTCGTTCCCTATGGCCCCTAAAATTGTTATCGGCTCTTATGTTTTGCCAGATCATATATCCTTTTATTGTGGTCCTCCCAAAAAAGTATTAACGAGTTTATGCTGCATTTACCTTTAGTAAAAAAATAATATAAGCTATCCGGAAGAAGACAGCTATCGAAAAATTGCTTGCACTAAGCACAGATTTACGAAGGCTCCTTTTGCCAAAAGCCACAGTCTTCATTTACAAAAATAAAATGCAAACTCGCAAATAACTTTTTATGAGAAGTTCACTAAGAGTAACTCTACAATACAGTATTAACTTGAGAAAAACCAGCAATGTTTGTAGAAGTGGCCCATGCATCTGCACCTTGCAGAGCATGCAAGAGCTAGTCATAATGATCTAAGGAGGGAATTTTGAAAAAAGAGAACCTCTTGTCTTGACCTTTTCCTCAGTAATATAGATATAGTACACTGGTTCCACAGAGACCCATCATCCTTCAAAATCACCATTACCGACCACTCCGATATGCACCGTTCCAAGTTGGGCTTCCTGGGCGGCGCCATTTTAACGAGTGTAGCGCCGTCTACCCTCTTCCATGCATTTGGGAGAATCTGAACACATCCGAATGACCGACCGCCATTACTGAACTGTTACCCTGCACACCGAGTCGCACCGATAGCAGCTGCTTCTGCCGGCACGGATGCCGTATTCGGCGCCCTCGGCTCATAGTCTTCGTCCCATGGAGGAAAGCACTATCATAATTGGTATGCCAGGAATGGGGAAAAGTACATCCTGCTTTCCTGGCATCTTTTTGTGGGTAATTTTTAACGCAGTTCTGGAGTAGTCGTCGCTCCCAAAACCGAACTCAGCGTTTCGATCGCTAGCGAAATTGGGGATCGCTAGTGAAATTGAGGATTGAACGAAGCAAGGATGGCACGAATTATGGCATGTGAATTTGCGCTGAACTCGAGTTGTCGCAGCTTGGGGGCGCCGGGAACATTTGAACTAACTGCGTGGTTAGCGGCTCAGACCTGCGCGGTCACGTCTGCTTTAATTGAAATAGAAACCTCAAATTTAAATATGAATCAATATATAAATACCAAAATATAATACAAAGACAAGGCAATGTGCTTTGTCTTTGTCACTTCTTCTGTCAGTTGCTGTTTTCCTAAGAAAGAAACATCTGAAGTGAGGCACTGCACAATGGATGTTGCCGAAATTTTTGTTTTCGCTCCGCACCAGGCATCGCCTGCCAATTACCACCTGAAGGAAAACAGTTATTAATCAGTGGACCAGGAGTCATGCAACTGCTTTCTTTTTTCAATGTCTAAGCAGCCCTCCGCTTATCTTTTAGCCATAGCCCAGGCAAAGGAACGGCACGGGGTTCTCCGCAGTTCGCCGGTCGTCCAAGAAATGGTCGGAGCACACACCACTGCTCTTCGATGGCAAGAAGTCTTTCCTGTTTAAATTCGCCAGCCACCGGCGTTGTAGGTCTGGAGCAGCGGGGAGCTGGTGCAGCATAAACATGCCGCACCCACATTCATCCTGTTTGACAGCGTGGGTTCGCACACAAAATCGGCGTTTATTTTAAGTTTTTTTTTTTTTTTATTTGTACAATCAATTGCAGCACAGTGCTGCCCGGTCGATTCTTTCCTTGCATAGGCCATGTCACGCGCGAAAACATGCTAAAATATCAAAGCGGCGCCTAACATTGTTGAAACAACTTGCCTCCATACACTGCGCACATGCTTTCTCCAGTTCACTCCCTGAAGCAGACGAGCTTTCGAGGGAAAGGGTAAGCGGAGGATTGGCGCAGCGCTCTTGTTCGAGTGTTTTTCCCTTTCTGCATCGACCTACTGGAACGGTGTATTACCTCCACTTTGTTTCATTGTAATATAACTGCATACTGAAGATAGTACTCCTAATACTGTTATGCTATTCTTTATACCTCCCTCTGTAGTGCTCCCTCAGCCTTGAGTACAGAAATAAATAAAAATACTCTGCTATGTGACAGAGAGGCTTGACTGAAGGCAAGTAAAATTAGCTCATATTAACCCTTTGCCAACCCTGTTTCAGGATCAATGTAGTAAAATAAAATCAATGAGCACTCAAACATAAAAAATTTGCTCCCAGTCAGAAGGATACGAACAATCCACCAAACATCAATGGTTCCATGGAGCTTCTCAGTGTTGTCAGGAAACTGGTTGATGTTCTTTGGCACCAGGAGGGCATTCTTGCTGGCAGAAACATTGCGAATTGTTTCTAGGGTTGGGGAAAAAAATGGAACTACTTGTAGGTAAACCCGACAAAGTGAAATTTAGAATTGCTATATTTCCCAGTGTATAAGTCACTTTCTTTCCTCCACTTTATACAAAGGTACAACTTATATACAAACTATTTAGTGAAAAAGGCTGTTAACATTATGGAAAATACCGTATTTACTCGCATAATGAATACTTTTTCCCGAAAAATTGAGAGATATTGGGGGGGTGCGTGCATTACGCGGGGTAAAATGTTTGCATTTCCACACTTCAGTATACAAATGTCATATTAGGTCACACCAATATGACACGGCAAGGTACTGTGGCACGTCTCTGGAGGCGCACCCACGACTGATCGGAAGCACGCCACAGTAACCATGCTTTGATGCTTTATAAATTGTGGACCTTTTTAGGACGCTTTTGGTGTGCCTTTTGCCGAAGGAAAAGCGCCCTACAAAGCTCAATCAGCAGGGAGAGCAATGCGACCGTTCTTAGGCCTAACCACTTTCACGATTTCATTGTCCAAAAGCGGACCACAGACGACGGCGTGTTTGTTGACATCAATGCATCCAATAGGTGAAGAACGTCCGGGGCTGGGCAATTCTCAACCCAAGCTTAGCGAAGTGTGCGCGCCGCTCGGTTTCACAGTTGATCACTTCCGCAACTAGGCACTTGTAGCCATTACGAGAGCGGCTTGGCTTGGCTTAACTTGGCCCGACCGCTTGGCGGCAAAAGAAAATTGGAATTTGAGACTCGGGGAGCCGAAAATTGGAGGTGCATTCATTATGCGAGGGAAAAAAATAAGTTCAAATATTGGTCCCCGTTGTGGGAAGTGTGTTCGTTATGCGAGTAAATACGGTATACTGGTAGATGACTTATTTTTCAAAGGGCTCAATATTTCGCAATTTAGGTCAAAGCTGAAGTTTTGGAATAATTTGCGAGTTCTAATTTTCTCGACACTGTCGAATCTCAATATAGATTCCAATCAGTTTACATTTTACGGGAATCATTCGCGGGACTTATTTTTCGCAAATTGTAGGCGATTCGCAAAATTTGCAAGAATTAGGTTCTCGCGAATATTAGGTACGTCGTTTGCAGTAGGCAAATTACACTGAGCTAAGCTGTCCTTACTTGCATTCAAATTTAGTCTAGTAAATAGTTTTAGTATTGTACTTATGACAGCAAAACCCAACACATCCCTGCTGTATCCGAACAAATCAAAAGCTATCAACCTCAAATGGAGCAACAGTGACTTAATAAAAGAAACAATAGATCCAGATAAGCCATTCTACTGAGGAATGGTCGCTCCCGCAATGAAATCAAAATGAGAGAATAAAGCCAAGAAACAGCTTCTCACCAATGAAAACCTTCCAGGACCGTTCGTCAGGAGACTGCCTCCATCCGTACGGCCAGCCTAGGATGACAGTGTTGTGCTTGAGGCCACCAAGACCTGCTGTCTGAATTCTGTCCAACGACAAAGCATCCCTTAGTAACCAAATTCTCACAGAGTGACCATGCAACATTGTCAACCAAACTGAAAAAACATGAAACAAGGAAGAAAAGAACGCACAGGTGACAAATGCCGTCGATGGTGTTTGTTCCAACCACCACGTCAGCAAATCCTTTCACACGCTCCTCCTCTAGCACTTTCTTCAGGCTCTGGTTAAAAGGAAAGACAAGAAAGGATGTTAATATTACAAAGCTTACAACACATACTAACAATTTCTTTTTTTAACAGATGCAAATTTAAAGGGACGCTGACAAGGTATTTATGCTCCCAAAGGTTTTTATTTGTACATGACATACCAGAGCCCAACAACCCAGAACAGAATATGCGGCTCGAAATTAGTTTTCTTTCCACCTGAAAACCGCCGATCGAGAACTGGCCAGTCTGAGTCGCGCTCACTCTCTTCTCTGTGGTCACATGCCATTGTCTATGGTTTAGACACAACCACCAAAGGTAATCAAAGTCGTCGGTCACCGAAGGCACACACTCAATATTAAAAATAGAAAAAAAAAATAAGATACCCATTTTTTATGTCTTCTAGAAAACTGGCAATATGTTGATTGATAAAAAAAAAAATGTTGCACAGCCATGTGACTTTTGCCAACTCTCTCCTTCTCTCTATTTCTTCTTCCTCCCCAGTCCAGTGTCGGTTTCAAGCAGTTGCATGCTTTTACTTTATTAAAAATGTTTGCGACACTGTAGCAAAATAGCCTTCCGACACCATAATGAATTGCCGGGCAAAAAATAAATAAAATGTTCTGAAAGGTGTCAGTGTCCCCTTAAGTTAGATATAACTTGCCAAATTAAGTCATTTCGAGTTTACCTGCTTGCTGGCTTGGGATTCACTGAACATCTTGTTGTATTCTCCTTCCAGCACAGATGAAACCAGAGTCAAGCCTTTGCCTATATGAAAGCCAAACAACATAAATCAGAAAACTGGGTTGCACCATATACTGCATAACATTCACCCAGTATATTTGTGTGGAACGCATGTTGAGCTTTACACCATCAAAACTAAGGGGAAAAAAAAGTTTATTAAAGCATACTTATGATATCCCTACCAGGGATGGGCAAAATACATGCAAATATGTATCGAAATACAAATACAGAATACTTTGTCAAAAATATATTTAATTACAAATCTAATTACATTTCCAAAAAGCATTTAAATACAAGGTACAAATACAACCAAATGTATTTGGTCTCCTCCAAATACTTTTCCAAATACATTCCTCAAAATTTGCGTCTGTGACTTCAGGGCACTTGTAACGGGTTTCTAGGTATTTCATTTTAATTTTGCATCGCACACTCGGGAGTTAGTGTGCGAGGCTCTAGTAACGTAATAGAAATATAATCACAAAAAATGTAATCAGCTTGGACGGAGTAGGTGAAAAAAGTACAGAGCTTCAAGCAGCTTTTTTTGTCGATTACATTCTGTTATAAACCAACAAAGAACCGAGACGACCAAGGCATGCAGATATAGCTAGAGAATTTTTTATTGTTGCAACTCGCACCAGTTACGAAAATCTGAACGACCCGTGCATTTAGAATGTTCCAGGCAAAAATATGGATGGAAGTCAGGCTGGAAAGCATCGCAAGTTGTCACAGGCACTTATTTCGCCAGTCTGCCTGTAAACGTCGATTTCGTCACTATTCTTGCCCTGGACTAGCACCGTAATCACAAAGTCACTAAACGCTTGTACTGGATTGAGAGACACTGCATTTGGTGCAGAACGTAGCTTTCTTCGTGCTCTGGACAGTGCCTTTTAAAGAAAGCCGGAGGAGGAAAAGAAAAAGGCCCCATGGCCGAATAAAGGATGGAGACTATATCTTACAACCACATGCATAAAAACAATGATTATCGTGACAATAAATTTGAGGGATGTATTTTCGCCCACAAAATTGTATTTAATTACAATTGTATTTGAAATACCCACGTTTTAGTATTTAAATACACACGTCAAATACATTACCCAATTTGTAATTAAATACAAATGCAAAAAACACAAGGTATTTGAAATACGTATTTCAAATACTTGTATTTGAAATACTGCCCATCCCTGATCCCTACATTGGTCTAAGGCTACTGTAGGAAGAATGTTGATCAGTGCAGCCCAACTGCTAACTTGGGATGTCTATCAAGTATTGCACTATACTGCAAAGCACAGGAACAAAACATGAACAAGGGCTCTTTTCAATATGTCCATCCATTAAAGCCTCTGCTGCTGTTCTCCCTTTCTTACTCCTTTATCAAGAATACATATCACTACATTAAACCAGGGTATCCATATTTGGCAATCTATTGAATCCTGCAACACTCTAGTGGAGAGGTAGTGTAGAGAGTCGCAGCACTTTGCATTGTGGCTGAAAGTGACCTTCGTTGTTGCATGTTCGGCAGGTGACGGAGGGATTCTTACATCTGCTCAATGATCCAATATAAATGTAAAGGGACAAGACAGCCCAGGACCCCCACATGCAAAAACTGTTTGCCATCGTCACTCAGTGATACCAGCTATAGTTACAAGGCTTCCTCACAGTCCCTCTCTATGCTCGAATGCCCCTATCTATAGACCATGCATAGTCACAACATCACTGTTGGGTAAACTCTCCATAAGCTTAAAATGAATGTTCCAAAAATTTCAGCAAGAGCGTTGTCAGTCCTTGACCCTCTTTTGTGTTTAGGCTTCATTTTCTGAAAAGCTAGGTTACCCACGATCAGTCTGTTGCCCCACAAACTGGGAAGTGAAGTTGTTTGTTTGTTTCATTTTGTTTTCTTTCACTTCTCTGCCATGGACAGTCAGGCACACTGCCTCCAAGTTGTTGCCTATCTGATCAGCCTAGCACACTGCCCCTAGATCAGACTTTGAGGAAATAAAAAATATAACTAGGGTTCTGCGTTTTCGGTTTTTATTTTTTCAAAATTCAGCGTACTTTTTTCGGTGTTTATTTTCAAATTCGATTTTCGGTTTTTTCGGTGTATATTTATTCTAAAAAAAGTCTTCCGGTTTTTATCGGTGAATATGAAAGAAACATCATCGGACACCGGATTAGACGATTCTTGTAACTGTGATATTTGTGATCACTCAAAGAATAACGGCACATATACATATGTGGCCTTCGCTACAACTTCCGTCAGAACACACCTTAAAATCGCGAAATTAGTGGGCATAATCTTCAGCACGCTTCTTTTTCCTTCCGACTCTGACGACGTGACCGTCTGAGGATCATACAGGCACCAGCGGAAAAAAAAAAAAATGCATTGTATTTATGTTTTTAATTACAGGGAAGTTTGAGAGAGGGTGTTAAAAAAGGTATTAACGGCTTTCCTCGATGTCCTCTGAAGTGCAGGACACCCTAACTTTTCTTAGGACCAGGAACTTGACACACTAAGCCCGATCACAGAAAGGACACAGATGTCCCGCGAAGGCCAATCCAAGGACTCTTTAGTTGCATGTTGAACCCTGTAGGAGGGCAATCACGAAGACGTCACACAATGTCGAACCTAGCAAAGCCCTCTCTCCCCTCTCCCCACCCCCCTCCCCCACCCACCTAGACGCGGCCCTAAAAAAATATCCTTTTTCGGTTAAAATCCGAATTTTAGAAAACGAATTAGACACACTTTTATCGGTTTAGACCGAAAACGCCGAACCTACAAACTGACCTTTTTCAGTTAAAACCGAATTTCCGAAAATGGATTTGGCTTACTTTTATCGGTTTAAACCGAAAACTCCGAACCCTAAATATAACTAACTTAAACCTAGAAACCCCAAAAGGACAGCCAAGCAGTCGCCATAAATGGGGTGAGGGAAGCAGCGGAAAAAAGTGAGAGCGGCTCACCGGCTTTGAGCTGCGAGGCAAAGCTGATCATTTTGCGGTACTTTGGCATGTAGTCCTGGTTCAGCTTGCACAGCACCAGGACTTGAGGCCTCCAGTTCTTGGTGTGGGGCGGGCCTTCTTCCAGTCTCAACAGGCTGTAGCGGGCGGCACTCAAGGCCAGACCACGCAAACCATCTCCCCACTCCTTCTCAGCGCTGCAATGCAACAGAGAGCTCAATGCTCTGAACTGCTCCTCAGAAAGTGCTTACAGTTTGGGCTAGGGCCATGAAGAACCACCACAGGCATAGAAGCACTCACCCTCGGTATTCAATGTACTTGTAGACAATTCCAGCAATCGCCATGGCGGCAAGAGCGTAATACCAGCTGCTCAGAAACATGACCACCAGGCAAAGGACGACTCCGGTCAATGACAACGACCTGTGCAAAGAGTAATCCAGAGTGAGGAGGGTAGCCAGAATAAAAAAAAAAAAATGTTGCTACGACTACTAGATAATAAACAGCCACAGAGAGATGTATATGTGTGCACATTACTAATTTAATAGTTTAAAGATAGTTGAAAATATTTTATGGTGCAATGGAAGGTTGCACCTTGGATTAAGAACTCCACCTGCTAAAAACAATCGTACGACAATAACCTTTTTCTACAAAACTGTTGATTTATAATAGTTTGTTTATCATATTTCTAAAGATGTGCATTAATTGTTTGTATTCCATAGAAGCTAGCATATTTCAAGCTTGTAATTTGGGCAGTGAAGGCTTTTGAAGCTCAACTATAACTTTCCTGAAAAATTGTGCCTTTGTGGCCCTGCAACCAGTTGCTGACCTACAATTATCATATGAACAAATTAGATTGATGAGAAAATCCGCTTAGACTCTAAAAGGAGAAAAATACCAGTTATAGACTCAACACGTAAAAACTAAAAAGCTTGTATCTTATAATTACAACAACCCGAGACTGAAAAACATGTAGACAAGGGGACCAATATAAACAGGGTCTCCATCGCAGCCGAAGGTTTATTAATCTAACCCCACACAGAATAGTGGAGCCCGCATCTATCCCCGGAAAACGCATATAAAATAAGCCCAAAAAGGTGAAATATGTCCCAGAGTGTGTTTTCTTAAACAAACCCCAAAACCAATAAACCAGGCAGAAGTGGCAGTGAGTGTAGAACTGCAAGAGGTTCAAAGGTGTCTTGACTATTGTGGTCCAGCCTTATATGAATCAACTTCCATAGCACACTAATAAGCACTTTGACCCTTAAAAACACCCTAAACCTACCTTTTATATGAAGCCAATTATGATGGAAATATCTCTGCTTAAACCTTTTTTTGTTTTAAAACCATCAAAGGCAGGTGTCGGGTACATACCAGTGGTAATATTTGAAACGGGGGCGCCAGTTTGGAGTTTTCAACAGGCTCTGAAGAGTGCAGGCCAGGTTGACAAACATGTAGCACATCAGAAAGAACCTAAACCCAAGGAAAAAGACAGCCCTTAGCAGTGGGCACATCTGAACCACGAGACAAAGCAGAATCTGCTAGATTAGTGGTTCTCTGAACTGCTCCTCAGGGACTCTTTGGGGTCCCTGAAGGCCTTGGGGTCCCTGAAGCCTTAGATTATCAGACAAGCCAAGCAATAAAACTTCTCTTTTTATTGATGCTGGCTGCCCCACAAAGCTAAATAGATGAAACCATGCGCACTGAGTAAGTAGGGTTGATTCTTCTCTATTTTGGGGCTGCAAAGTTGGTTTGCATGCATTTAATTTTCTTTTACACCGATCTTGAAGGGGTCCCCAAAACGTCAGTGGTCGAGAACCACTCTGCTTGATTAAACTACTCCAACAGATACAAATTGTGATGCTAGACAAATATTAAGGCATACAAAAAGACTGAAAAGGGCTGTATAATGTAATACTGTGGTCATGTGAGTGCCAATGACATTGAAGCAGCAAACAATATCAAAATAAACTGGTGGGCTAGTTGGGTAAATATGGCAAAACTCGAACAGTGCTACGAACAAGGACAAGCCGAAGAAATGAATGAGACAGGACTTGGACTTGTCTTTGTCTGCAGCTCTTTTGCATTTAACTAAACAATTCCTAATTGCACATATGAGCAACAAGAAACAGAGGTGAACGTTCAACTTGATTTCAATTAAGGCCATAAATACTGCAGTTTAATTTTTTTTTATATAAATGAATAAATAGCTGCAGTTTTATTTAGTTATAGAACTGTGTAGTACTGGAGTGTTTCTTTCCAAAGGGTAAAATAATGTCCTTTAACAAATGTTTCCCAACACACATGTCCATTTGATAGCCTGAGAAGGACGCTTCGCCACATGAACTTTTATGCAATGTGGAAAAGCAAAAGGGTGGGGGCAGTGCTCTACACAATATTTACTCCACAGTGTACGCTTTTACCAGCTAAATAATAGCGATTCAGTCATTAAAGGGACACTGACACCCCCCAAAAAAAAAAAATTATTTTTTGCCAGGCGCTTCATTATGGTGTCGGAGGACTACCCAATTAATATTTTGCAACAGAGTAGCATATTTTTTTAATAAAGCCAAAAGACGCAACTCCTCGAAACCGAAACCGAAACCCGACGGAGGTCGGAGAAGTGGAGAGAAGAGAGTGAGTGGCGGAAGTCACGTGGCTACACCCTACCGTGCGTTTTTTTTTTTTTTTTTCTCCTCTCCGGTAGCAGACGACAGGACATGCGGCGTGCGATGGGGCGTGCGGGAACTGCTCGCCGTGCGATTATTTTGCAGTTATGTTTGTTCCGCTCGTTGTTCTGTACTCCAAGATGAGTTGTTTTGTACATTGAGGAGTTGGACATGAGTAGTAAGTGCCCGTGGTGAATTTCCATGATCGGCTCCGAAAAGAATACACCCAAGATGTTGCGTGAAGAGCTGGCTCACATTTCCTGAATTCGAAAAAAAGTGGCATTGTGCGACAGAGTTTCCGAAAGATCGACGGGATCGGGACCAACGGCTGGCTGCAATTCCTGTAGAACATATACGGGCACCTCGGAAAGCGGACATTACCTGATTTATATGCTCCTTGCATTTTGTGGAAAGTGATTACATTGAGCTCGCAGGTGTCAAAACGGAAATCCCATACCATTTAAATCAGCGAAGTATCGTCCACAACATTAGTTTGTTATTTTTTTGTTTGTTTCTTCAGTGATGATTGTAAAAAAAATATATATATATGTAAACATCGAAAAATGTTTGAAGAAAAAAAAATTAAGTTCCACGGGGGATCGAACCCGGTCCTACCGCGTGTAAACCGGACGTCTTTCCCACTGAGCTACTAGCGCATCACTTTTCTGGAGGATCTCTTTCCCTAGTAACAATTCAGCCGGTAAACTGTAAGTTGGAAAGTTTGCTGTCGATTTTTCTCTAGCAAAAGCACTCCTGGGTCGAAGTCGGGAAGCACCACGCTTTGGGGACATTCGCACCTAGTAAAGAAATCGTACGCGTGCATATTGAACTCGAAGTAGACACGTCGTGCTTGACGTTTGCGCGAGCGATGTCTTCAGCCACGAGAAGGGATCGACGGCTCGGCGACGTCTTCGTGCAAATCGGCTTGGTGGCCGGGCGTGTCGTACGGGATGAATACCAATTCTTTTGATCACTCCCAAATTTCTCTTTTAACGGTAGACAGAATTCGCCGGTACCGCGAACGACAGTTCTGAAATAGAGGTCCCACGCCCGTCGTCCGCTGCCATCGCCGTCCCCGCGAGTCCCACGATACGCGAAACGACGAACGCACAGGATGCTTCCGGTTGTCTGTGGAACTTTTTTTTTTCAATCAACGTATTTACAGCTTTTTAGAAGCCACAAAAAATGGGTTTCATATTTTTTTCTATTTTTAATAATGAGTGTGTGCCTTCAGTGACCCACGACTTTGATTAAATTTGGTGGTCGCATCGATACCTTAGAAAACGGCCCGTGACCGCGAAAAAGAGAGTGAGCGAGACTCGAACCGGCCAGTTCTTGATCGGCGGTTTTCGGGCGGAAAGAAACCGAATTTCGAGCCGCAAATTCTGTTCTGGGTAGTTGAGCTCTCATATGTCACGTAAAACTAAAAACCTCAGCGAGCATAAATACCCTGTCAGTGTCCCTTTAAAGAAATGTCTGGTTAAGGGGGGGACATGAGCCTAAGTTTCAAAATTTTGTTTAAAAAATTCATTTTTCAAGGTTTTTGGTTTTAGAAACTAACTATACACCCTTACACTAAATTTCATAACCATGCACCAAATAGTTGCCTTGATATAAAATATTTTGAACACATTGTGACGCACTAACAAAGGAAAGGAGTTCAATGTTTGAATGCATTTTTCCCCGTCCACTTTTTGCTGCAAATTTCATATGAAGGAATCTTGTTCGAAGGTAAAATTATTCTGATACCACAATTAAGATGTTTCTGAACTGAAATTTACTGGGGAATCGGGCTATCTATTTTATTTTGTTTTAAGTTAAAGTCTTCATTGAGAAAAGGCTATGTTTTCAAAAATTGACATAGGACAGTTATGCATCTCATATTTCGAGGTAATCCCTCTACCTGAAATATTTACATTTCAGTTATAAACACTAGATAGCCCGAAGTCCCATATATTCAACCAATTCAAATGATTTAATAGCTTCATTTGCATATCATAGATTTCTTAACGAAGAGTGACACATCTTATGCAGGTATGTAGAGTTGTCCTAGAGAGAAGAAAGTTTGCATAGTACACCTTCATCTGAAGTTACATCTCCCCTGCGAATTTCATTCCGATCACTGCAGTAGTTCAGAAGTTCAACCTCTAGCCAGTGTCCCCCCTTAACCATTTTTAATTGCAAATTAAAAGAGTGGCTTTTTTTTTTTTACGAGTGCAGCTATTATGCAGGTGCATGCAGAATTCTGTGGCCAAATGAGTACAAAAACACACGCTAGGCACAGCCTAAGGAACAATAGAAAATTCAAGTTCCACTTGAAGCTCTTAAACAACAAAATGTCATTTTTATAGCTAGTATTTGCAATTAATTAATAATAGACATATCCGTGGCCATCATAAATTTTGAGCAGCATCAAGTTTGTGACTTGCAGAAAAGCAGAGGACCTTCGAAAAGCAGGGCTTTACACCACACTAGAAACATTAGCGCACCCTTAAAAAAAAGCTTCGAATAAAACACGAAGTGTGCCAACTTGCCCTAGCAAATAAGGGACGCATGACCACAGAAGCTGGGGGCATACCAGAGGGAGAAGAGCTTAAATGAGAGTGAAAGTCCAGAAGAGCAGCTCACATGGTCAGGATTGGTGCAATGTGGTCGAGGTTTCCAATGAGGATGCCCAGCTCCGAGATGAAGGCAGTCAGCAAAAGTGCCCGCACAGGCTCTCCTCGGGAGGAGCTCACCGAGAACACATTCAACACCGGAATGACACCGTCCTTGGCAATAGCCTGGAGGAGACGCGGAGCCCCTGGGACGGACGAAGACAGCCCCATCAAAAGGGGGCAGCCAACTTTCCTCTGCCCCCCAGACTCTCCGATTTCATTATACCTCTTAAACCAGAGTTCAAATTAAAACATTCCAATAATTGCCAATAACAAACAAGTAAACTCCTCTCAAGCTACGCAATGCCAGGTGCTAGAAGCGCACAATATTTCAAGCATTACGATTAAACTTTAATATGCTTGTCACAATAAACAGAGTGTCTACCAAAATGACACTCTCAGATTCCCCAACCTCTCCAGGTTTTCTTTGACTATTTTATTAAATTTCCCAGAAACTCTTAAGAGAACAGAGAGTGTCCAGTTTTTGCCAGTTTGAACTTGGGAATTGTTCCCATCCGAAAGGCACAAATGAACAAAACCGGCATGCTCCAGAAATAGAAACAGTTGCGTAGAAACAGGCCAATCGGGAGTGAGTGGTGAAGCTCGGAAGACGAGCTCTCGCACAGACAAGTTATTTGGTGATGGAGCCGACGCAGGAACAGTCCATTTATGGACACAATGACAAGGGGTTTGCGCAAGTTTCTAGACGAGGTGATTAGAGTCCAATCTCCCACTTCCCACCAAAAAAAAAGCAAATCTCAATTTCCTTGACCAAGGCCGATTAGGGTAGAAATTCCTAGACTTTTCTGGACCCACCAAATTCCCCGACAATTCCAGGTTGGTAGACACCCCGATAAAGCGCGATTGACGAGCATTTCCATGCGATGCATGAAAAAAACAAGAGCCAAATACAGTAGAGTATTGGAACTTTGCTGGCCACAAACAAGTATCCGTGGGTTTACCCTGCAGACCACGGCAAAACAGCCTTGGCCATAGCCTTAGCTTTTTGACATTGGTGCTAAAGGCTTTTGCAGTCTGCTTCTCACTGCAGGCCTCACCTGTGAGGGACTGTAGACCTGCTCCAATGGTGGACAGCAGAGAGCCCAACACCACCAGGAGTGGGTGGGGCCAAGCTAGTTGTGCCACTCCTAGACCCCCACTGATGCTTTCACCAAATCTGGAAAAACAGAACAACCCTGAAGGAATAGCTGACAATACTAACTAACATGCAACATACACCCGGTTAATGCCTCCATGCCTACAGCTTAGCTAACTGAAAGCAACACATGAGATGCACATTGTCTAAACGAGCTTCCACTCTGCAAAAGCAGCCTAACAACTACAATCCCGAAGGCGAAAATCCAGCAAGAAGCGACAGTCGATGTGGATGCAAGGCTGTCACTTTCATAATGCTTGAACTTGCAACTACAAAAACTTTTCATATTTAATTATTTTTATGTGACCCTCCTTGCAATAATGGCATATGGTGTACAAAGCTACATAGCTGGAAAAAAAACAAAAAAAACTAGAGAAGGGAGTTGCCTCACTTGTCTCTCAGGAAGAGGTTGTCAAATGCTGCTCCAAACAAAAACACACCAGAAATGTCTGAATTTTCGATTAAGGGCATCCAAAACTCATCAAGGATAGCAGAATGATGACAATGAAACAGCATACCTTACCGGCTTAAAAAAAAATTATCCATGCTTGATTATGCTGACAAAAACTGGTAAGCGCAGTGTGTGTGATAGGCCTTATACATTTCGGCTCTCGTCTGCGGGGCCCCTGTGGTTACATGCAGGGTGTTTCACAAAACATGGGCCACACTTTTCATGTACAAACTATGTACAAACACATGTACAGTCAGCAGCAAAAGTTTGAGGGGCATGGGAGTGCCAGACAAAATGACTGACTGTGCCTTTCAACGGCACGTTGCTGCTCAACACTCGCTTTGAGCATGCATTTTCTTTCGTATTCAAAATCGTTTTTCTCACTCACTTTCGTCCAACTCCCACAAGATAACAGGGACTGGCGCAAGGTGCCGCGGAATGTTATCTGTAGCATGCAAGCTCCGTCACCCTCCACGATTGCTGAGGCAGACGCGTGGCATGATGACTCACAAAGTGGCACCTTGCAGCGGTCCCGATTATCTCATGTGCGTCGGACGGAAGCAAGTAAAAAGGAGATGACTGCGAGCACAAAAGGAAGAGCATTCTCGAAGTGACAGTTGAGAGCGGCCTCGTGCCATCCAAATGCGCAACCAGTCATTTCGGCTGGCACTCCAGTGTCCCACAAACTTTTGCTACCAACTGTACACACATGTACATGCATATGTATTCATACATGTACATACATGTACACGCATCTATGTACATGTACAAAGAAATAATATTGGTAGAGCATTAGTAGCCACTGTCAAGGGGCCTATTTATGAAGGTACATGTTTAGGATAGTAAAGTTTTTTAATTTAGTCTTGCATAATTAACTGCTTAATTAGTAGAAATAAACATAGTTCAAATTATAAACTTGGTGGGTATCATTGAAAACCACCATAATCAATAAATTTAATACAAACTTTGAGCATATTTGCTTTTCTGGACCTCTTGTTATCTGCACCTTCATTCCTACAGCATTGCACTAGAGAGCCTAGATTGAGGAGAGAGTCCATCTGAAACCATGGGGAGCATTTGCAATTTAATGGCGGATGCCTCCTGCAGAGACGGGTTGCAAGTGTGCATGCAATGCCGCGTGGCGAGGAGCAAAGTAGGCAGAAAGGTGGAGTAGTTTGGAGACTATCAAAGTTTTCGGCACCTCCTCACAGCTCATATTGCAAATGCAGCCCATGAACAACGTGACCCTGATCGAGCAGTTGGACACTTGGAAATACATGCTCTCTACATTGCACTTGCACATGTGATGACTTGGGCGCTCCAAGACTTTCTAAAATGTAGTACTAAATTAGCGGTTTTCAATGATGCTCAACAAATTTCTAATTGGAAACACGTTTATTTTAACTAATCAAGAAGTCAATTATGTAAAAAGAATTCAAAGTTTAATTGCCCTAAACGCTACATACCTCCCTACATTAGCCCTTTGGCATTGGCTGATATAGTACGATTTCTTTTTACATGCAATACACCGTAAAATCCCGAGAGATGCCCCACCTCCGAAAGATAGCCCACCCTTCTTCGTGGCTTGATTTGCTATACTTTTTTTCAACACCGAAAGATAGCCCACTCCTAGTAATAGTAGTGTTGGGATCAATGATAGCCTCGGCGTAAATGCGGCTAGTTAGCTAAATCGGGATATAAGAAAACGTTGCTCACTATGAAGTGCAGTCATCTTTGCTTCGTTGCTCCTAGCCACCATAACAAGCTTGGAAGGGACGCAACCTAAAAATAGCAATTCTTTAACTTTTCTTGATTGTACACCGAAAGTTAGCCCACTCCATATTTTCACCCGATTTGCTCTTAATGTTATGTGGGCTATCTCTCGGGATATTACGGTACTCAGTTTTCTTGTGAAACGTTTGGCCAGTGTTAGGCGATGAAACGCCCGGTAAACACCTACCCATAGACAAGTGAAATGGATAAATGAACCGAGCAATCCAGAATAGTCAGGTTACACAGCACACCAAGACAAAGATGATCAACACAAAAGTTCAACAATCCTGAACTTAAAAACAAAGAAAGGAAAAGATATCTTTCTCCTCCATTGCACTGAAACTTGGCCCTTCCGGTAGGACACATTACGTAAGGATAAAGGACACAAGAAAACTCAAAACTTAGATCTAGTTTCTTCGAAAACATTTTTCTAAAAGGATACAAACAACAGATGTAGTCATTTGTGCAGCCAACGTCCCAACTGGAATAGACTTCTGTGCATCAGCCAAGTCTCCAGAGCGATTTGATCCAGCCATGATTCCTTAGTAAAGAAAAATTAGTCGTCAGTAAGATGTGAACACAACAAAGATCAATAGTCTAGTTCTGGAAAACTTCTTGTGCCATGCCGTCAGAGAAACAATTCTGAATGTTTCTCTGGACACCAAATGGGCATCAGAAAAACAAATTAAAATGGCATTAAGTTTTTTTTTTTTACAGATCTAAGTCAGTAACCTTACAATTCCTATAGAATCTTCCACTAACAAAAGAACTAAGCATTTTAAAAACATGATGGCAGCAACATATGTGATCAAGGCCAAAATGTTTCTAAAACTACTAAGAAGCCAACTTGAAACACATTAGCTCATTTCATCTGCATCATTTGGAGATGAAATAAGGCAATAAGGTATGAAGTAATTGAGATCCACAAGAGCGGTAAATGCAAGACACCAGATAAAGTTGCAGTAGTGTATCTCACCTGTGACTGATGGGAAAAAGATGGCAACAAGGAATGTGAAGGAGGTTGTGATGTCCGACAAGATTTGGTTGTATGTTTCACTCTTTGATGGGAAGACAGATTCATCCGATTCCGATACTACTTCGCCCTTTTCTTTGAACATTATACGAATGTTTTCTGAAAAGGAAAAGGAATACTAGCTTAAATATGGTGATGGCAGTATCACTTGCTATATATACGATACACACAACAAGAGAAGAGAGAAAGAATAACGTGCTTATGTACACTAAACCATGTCCTTTAATGTAGGGTAGTCTTCTAGTGGGGGGGGGGGGGGGGGTGGGGGGGTTATATATACCAGTATAGTATACTAGCGTTTTTAGATTTTCATCTGATATAATGATTTATTCAAGTATAACATGCAGCATTACCCCAGAACATAGCCCCATACTGAGCAGTAAATTCAATGTCACACTGAATGAACTAGGCCAACTCACTAAAGAACACGCCACTCTCCAGGCCAGGCAGCGCTTGGCGCAACTCGGCATCATGATTTTCGAAGTATGGGTAGCAGCTGTAGTCATCTTCTGAAGTGGCATTGGGATGGACTTTGCAGTACTCGTGCCAAAGGGACTTGGACACATTGCGCTCTTTGGAGCAAACATAGTCTCCACCACTCAGGATACGGTCTCCTAGCACGCATATCCTGCGAGGAAACTCACAATGCAGTGACAGCAGCAACAGCAAGCACCAAAAAACACGAGGTTGACAATGAACCTGAATTGGTTTACTGTCTCTGAAAACAGCAAACAGTAATCATAAGAAAATAATCTCAACTTCCAATTAAAAAAAGGAAAAAAAAAAACTTTTGACAATGTGGTTGCAGCGATTCTAAATAAAAATATATTTTGTTGAAACAGCATTACTGCAAATAACTTAACGATTTGAATAGCATCATGCTTCAAAAGCAGCACCCAAATGATTACCAAAGGCAAATGACTCAAGAGTGAGGGCTTAAATTCAATCATACTACTCCAAGCAAAGCTCCTCGGATGAGACCAAACTTTTTGACTTACTGAGTGTCCGGTTTCCCGGCATAGTTGACGAACGCCCCGACGTAGACCGAGGTGATAGAGATGAGGACACAGAACAAGGCAATGGGAGCCAGCTTCGAGACAAAGGCCACGCCGATAAATACAACGAAGGTCATGAGCACAAGCAGGATGGAGCCGTAGGTGCGGAAGTTGTGGTACATCACCTCCTGGTCCTCCCGGAAGTCCCCGTAAAGGGACATCTCCGGAACCAGGTAGTTCTACAAGAGAAAAAAAATCCCGTCACATCTCCAACAGTTATAAATAAAAATGTAGAAGCCTAAAAAAATGTGTTTTTTTTTTTGTTAGGTTAGACACGGAACAAAAACTGTTCAAAATTTCCAAGCAGATTTTCAACAATCACGTTTTTGTCGTTTCAGGTTCGGTTTGTTTACCAATGAGAAGAAAAAAAAGTAACCCAATGACATAGCAGCTAACAGTTGCCACCAACATTTTTAAATAATATTTTTATATTTTGGTGATTTTGGCACACTTTTTGGCACATTTTGGCACTCTTGGCACAAACACACTAGTTTGAAAAAAGTTCCTGGAATTTTCAAAATATAGCGTGCTTGTAGTCAGATGTTTGGAAACATTTTCGTTGCGTGCATTTACTGTAAGCAAGATGCAATCCGTTTGCAAGCAAAGCATTACATGGCATCTATTGTCCCGTAAAAAGCTGCCTACCCGATGTCGGAGGTGTGTACGAAGAAACATATACGAGGGGGGACCCAAAAGTAACCGGAATGAATTTCTGGAGGGTGGGACATTAATAGTACCAGCTTCTGCTGCTAGTAGCTCTTTACGGCACCCCTTCAGAGTCAGTTTGCCGACCGGTGTCGTCAGCCAAGGTTCTAGCAGAAGTTGTAAATGTTTTCCCCAAGCATTTCAAAATCATTTCTCGTTTTTTGCAATATCCGATTTGAAGGACCTTCCACATTCACAAAACCATTTCCTTTCAAGAATTTTTTCGTATGGACGAACAGGAAAAAGTCACACGGGGTGAGGTCTGGTGAATACGGGGGAGGTGTGGAGAAGTGGTGTCATGCCATTTGTGTTAAAAAATTGTTGCATTGACAGGGCAGTGTGTGCTGGGACATTGTCATGATGGAACTACCACTCCCCCTTTCCCTCAAATCGGGGCATTTCTGCCTCACTAAGTTGCGCAAGCATCGCAAGATTCCCAGGCAAAACACTCAATAGTTTCACCAGGAGGAACAAACTCTGAGGGAACAATGCCCAAATCCTTCTATGTTTTCATCGGTTGAAGAGGTTGAGGGTTGCTCTGAATGAGGTTGGTCATCGAACAATAATTCACTGCCCTATAAGAAAGAAAACCCCTCGTAGACCTGCAATTTCTTAATAGCATCTTCTTTGTGAGCTGTCTGAAGCATTACAAAAGTTTACACAGCCGTTTTCCCTAAAAGAAAATAGAATTTCCCGGCTGCATGCTGCTTCTTCAAATCAAACATCGCAAAAAAATGAGGAATGATTTTGAAGCGCTTGAGGAAAAAATTTACAACATGACACTAGAACTTTAGCAGACAACGCTGGGGAGCAAACTGACTCGGAAGGGGTACTGCTAAGCGCTGCTAGCAGCAGAAGCTGGTACTAAAAAAGGCCCACTCTCCAGAAATTCATTCCGGTTACTTCTGGGTCCCCGTACCTCTCTTATTCAAAATTGTTGAACAAATAAATACGTTCAATGGCACCAATCTTCACTTTTTCCTGAAAAAAGCTTGAAACACATCAGTTTATTCCCGAGCATTCAAAATTTATGGACATTATACACCTTAGTCATAAGCAGAACCCATTGTTCATTAGTGTTAACTAGGCATGTACAAATAGTGGATTTTCAGTTCACAGTGAATAGTAATTTTGGCCAAATATTTTCTAATAGAATGGATTCCCCAAGCCTTTCACTACCTCACACCATGCTTTAACAAAACTTTGGCTGAACTTGTGAAGGTTGCTCCTAGGCTCCAGTTGTCCGTTTCTAAGTGTAGTTAATTTTAGCCTAACTATATGAACTGTAGCCTCAAAGTATAATGCCTACACTTGGATGGCAAGTAAACAATGCATTTGACATGAAATTAAACCTATAAAGATGCAAAGCTATAACTAATCTAGGGTAGAAATCTTGCTATACACCAGTATTATTAATTCTATCTCAAATTTAAAAGAAAACAAGAAAAAAAAGAAATCGCAAATGATGAATGCTGGTTGTCAGAACGTAGCTGCGTAACACTGTTCAATTTTGAAAATTTTTTATGTAGTGTCGATATCAACATTCACCAAGTTTGTTTCTTTTTAAATACACCAGGCGCATGCATGTACCATCCTGCTTTGAAAGTGTGCTTTCCTTCGAAGCACGTGACTGCGATATTTGTACTTTTCAAAGCGTTGATCGCGGTGGGTTAGCCCCGTTGAGCGCACTTCTTGCCAAGCACCGGTGCACTGCAGAAAAGCAATACCCGAGAAAGCGAGCTTAGCGAGTGTTGCTTGTCCGCAGTGCACCGGTGCTCGGCAAGAAGCGCGTTCAACGGGGCTAAACCAGAGCGATCAACACTTCGAAAAATACAAATATTGCTGTTCATAATTGAAGCAAATAATGAATAGCGTATTACTCCAAACTACTTTTCGAAAACTAGAATCCTCGCATAACCCTAGTTTTAGCAATATATAGCCAGCATTATCCGATGGCATTACTTTAAGGTAGGGCAACGAAAAAAAGCATATGGAAGAAACTCAAATTCTTGACTTAAATTATTCAACCAAATATGGGGAATGTGCGCATAGCAGTGCAAATAATTTATATTTGTGAACAAAGTATGCCCCTAATTTAGAATTATATGATTAGTTAAAACTACTTATTTCAGCTAATTTATGTGGCTGTGTGGAAATACTTGTTTCTGGAGTCGCACGCAGCTGAAGATCATGCTTATAATCTTGGCAGAACAGAAAAACCATTTTTCTGACCAATACATTAAAAAAAAATTCAGATTTGCATCTTTTTGCATTTTAGCAAAAAACGCAAAAAAAAAAGAAATCCAACAGAATATATTAAATTCAAAGCATTTGTATAAAAATCACACTTTCTAGAATCTAACCATAACCGGCTTCAAAACAACCGGGAACTTGGAAGGCTATAGCAGAGAGACAAGGACAAACTTGCCAGAAAGATCTCAACAGCTCCAGTGATGTACATTGCAGCTGCTACTGTGGTGGCAAGGTAGAACAGTATGCCCACTGCACCTCCAAACTCTGGTCCCAGTGAGCGCGATATCATGAAGTAAGAACCGCCCGCTGGGAGAGAACAACCAGCCTTCAATAAAGTGGTTTAACCTAATGCTACATTCAAAGCAAGACAGGGCTGAGAAATGTGAGCTGAATTAACTTAATTTCCCTTCATATATATACACAACTTTCCCTCAAAATATGTTACATGCATCGCAGACTACAAAAAAAAAAAAAAAATAGGGCATTTATATTTAAACTGGGCCCAACAGAAGGACAAGATTTTAAAAGATAGGCACAGTGAGCACCATATTCTAGAATGATGGTGCCAGATGTGGCATCAAAAACATATATTGTTAAGTATGCAATCTAGCATTAGTGGTAGTCATTATTACATAGTAATAATAAAAAGAAGTTGGAACATTTCAATCTTTTCACAAAAATGGCAAAAAAAATCATTTTACCAAAAGCTGCTTAGAAGAGTGGGCGCCAGTGAATCACGCACACTAAATGTCTAGAACGACGAGAACCATCATATCAAACTTTACGAATATGGTTCAACAGTGCCACCTAGATCTACTTGTTTGGTGCAAAAATCCACCAAGCAATAAAAACATAAAAAACGGAGCAAGAATGACACTGACCTGGCACAATGCCATTTGTTGCAATAGCACTCAGGGAAATGCACGTTGTAAATGTCTAAATGGAGGGGGGGGGGGGGGGGAGAAAAACAAACAGTCAACTCCAACTTGCATGTATAAAAAAAAAGATCAGTAAAAATATTGTTTTTAATAACACATTCATTGACAGTGAGTTATTCCTACTAAGCAAATTGACTTACCACAAATAGATACTTGAAATTGAGTTATGAACATTTATTGACACTTTGGTAGAACTCTTGCTGCAAGTGTAGCCAGAACAGGGCATGTAATGCAGCCCGTGTAGCAAATGTAAATTGGAAATAGGCTCTTGCTTGAAGGCCGACCTACAGAATCGTCTTCTGCCGGGCAGAAAACCCATTCCCAGTATCCTTCTCTTCATTCCCCCTCCACATTGTTCTCTATCCTCTCCCCACAGGAGCAGGTCAGCTATTCCCCGCATGAAGGAGGGGGGTCTCCCTCTTTTTTGAGTGAAAAGGAGGAATTGAGGGAGTTTCCTCGTTTCTGGTTGCTCGTCGGACTTTAAGTATGAGGCACATTGACTGCACTCTGGCAAATTTTCCAATTTAAAGACAACAAAATGAATGCCACTCTGTCGATATGCTACAGCCAGCATAAAGTACACCATAATCCGGCGATTTCTACTCCCTTATTGTGGAGCACTGACGTCTGTGGAACTGAGCACCTGACACAATGTAGATAGAAAACTGAAGCCCATAGAGCAAACAGTCTTGCGAGAATTCTGACATTACTCACAACACAGCAGCACATGAAGACAGTGAGGAAGGCGACAGGGACACCTGCCACACCAACAATCCAAACGAGACGAATGAAGAAGATGACTCCAAAGATGTTTTGAATGCATGGGAAGTACACGCCCGCAATCGTCCCAAGATTGGCTTTCTGTAGAAAAAGAACAAGCAAGTAATTAAATGCATAATTTTTTGTTATTTTTTTCCGTTTAACTTGCACGGTGCGAAGTAGTGGAGTAAATAATTCCCGGGTTCAACAAAGATGTCATATACTAATCGACAGGCATACTCTAAAGACTTTTCCCATCATTCATATTTGCATGTACTAATGTTTATACATACACAACTAAACTAATAAAGTAACACAATAACATGCACATTATACTAGGTACTTCTCAAAGTTGATTCAGTGTTCCATAAACTGCACCCAACAAATGTCAACAGTGTCACTGCGGATCGTAAAGTAGCACAACTTTATCCTTTCACGTTAAAGTAGCGACTGGTCTAAAAAGGGTTTCTCCAACACCGTTACAAAAAGCGTCGAAAGTTTACTTAGCTAATTAAAAACAATTAGCAAAAGAAGCCCAAGCTGTATAGGACTAAAAAAACAAAATCTACCTTAAAAAAAAAAAAAAAAAAAAAAAAAAAAAAATCGGGCGTTTTTTGCTGACGATTTAAGATAAGAAAAAAGGCGGCGGCAACAAGCGCATTTGCCTAGCTTAATTATGAGCGGTAGTCCGAGTGAGTAGCAGCCAATCGGCGCCCATCAGCGCGGATTGGCTGGCCCGAACTCCCCGGAGCGCCGTGTCCCACCGCGGCTCCCTGGGGGCCCGTGCCTCGGCCACCCACACAGCCTCCGGAGCGGGGGGAGAAAGTTTCCGAGTTTGTCCCTCCGCATTCTCCGGAGGCTCCCCGCGGGAGGAGAGAGGCGGAAAGGGGGGGGCTGCACGGATCAATGAGTGCCGGACTGGGCCGGGGTGCTGCTGGGGGAGTGGGGGAGAGCGCTGCGCAGTAGGGCACACTGCAGATGGATGCGGCGAAAGCCCTTGGCGCTGTGCCAGCGCGATGCGCCACTCGGCTCCTTCCCCTCGTGCACTTTTTCCCGGGACCCGCAGCCCTTGTTTCCGTACCGTTGCGGTTCGGGACTCACAGACCGGGCAAAAAAACAAAAACTGTCCCCTTTCTGCTTGTCGGCAACCAAAGCCCGTTGCCATCGCGTTAGGATGAGGGACGATAAAACACGCCGAAACACCGGCTCTTCCCTTTCTCCCGAGGCCGAAAGCCCAGTGTGTGTGTGTGTGCGCCCGAGGGGGGGGGGGGGGACCGAACGAAGAGAAGATGCGATTGGTGCGGGGGATGAAAAAGCATCGCCCGCCCGCCATAAAAAAAATAATAAATAAAATAAAATAAAATAATTAAAAAAAAAGACCCGGCAAACTTTCGAGCACGCTCGAGCGACCGTATCGTCAGTGAAATCAGCGTCGTCGACCGCTTTTTCTCGCGACTTAAAAAAAAAAAAAAAAAAAAAAAAAAAGAATTAGACACGTTAGGATTTTTTTTTTTTGTTCATTACTTCGCGAAGGAGTTTTACAGCCGTTTAGTTACTTCTGGCAGAATATGAGAGATTATCTACAATCCTCGACAATGCGCCGAAGCAGCAAAAAAGAAAGACACCTTATGGTTGTAGAAGCTCTTTCGCTTGTTGACAGCGAACAACAGGTTCTGCTCGCCGAAAGTTCAGTGCCGATCACGTTCCCGGTGAAACGCGAGGTCGCTTCAGCGAACCACTTTAGTCGATGAGGCATTCCAGCAGAGCATCTATTCGATCCCAATAAGGTACCCGGAAGTGCGACAGTCAGCTTACGTCCCCTGCTCACTCGAGCGCGCACGGCGCCAAGAGGACCAAGATCTGCGCGTCAATAAACAGCCGGGAACCCGCGCAAAGAGGTCTTCACCGAGCTTACGCAACTGTCTTGTAATGGACACGTTCTTTGCACCTTGCGAGAGAAAAACGGCCTACTATTACCTGCTCCCCGGGAAAGCGGGGAAAAAAAGAAATCAGATTGGTTGAATAACGGGCTGGAGGTCCACACCGCTCGGCTTAAAATCGGTTATGATGCCATTCACGCGCTCCCGAGTCGAAACGTTTAGCCCATCGCTGCAAATGTTCCCCCAATGTAAACAAAAAAAAAGAAAAAGAAAAAAAAAGAATCAGTTTTTTTTTTTTTTAATATTGTTGGGAAACATGCGGTGTAAATGCAATCAACTCCGGACCGTGTTTCGTACCAAAACGGTTGCACACGGGCGCAGTTGTCTTTGTTGGGGATTTACTCTTATAGATAGGTGACACTCACTGGATTGAAAATAAACTCATCGAGTGTCGGCAAGATTTGGAGTAACTTACCTTCTCGGTTATTCGCGCAGTATCTAGGTCGAAATCGGTAGCGAGCTGGAATTTACACCGACCACGAGACCTCAATGCAATTGAACGGCTTATGCGTATATATACAGAATTTTTTTCTTTCTTTTTTAAGTTTTAATTTGTTTTAAAAAAGCCGCAAAAGCCGCACTAATTCGGTCTGTCCAGGGGAGTTATACTACGGATGGGAAGCGTATAGTAGAGCGCTAAAAGTGTACCAATCGTGCAACAAGTATACAAGGGCTAGGATAAGAGACGGAAATATCGTGCGGGCGCCTTATCGCAACAGCTAGCCTTGCTCCTGCTGCAGGAGTGGGAACTTGAGCGCACTAGTGCGCTTCTCACGAGCTCAGTTTCTGATTTAGTGCTTTTCGATTACGCCCAGCAAGTTTCTAATTGGAACCATATGTCTATTTTCACTAATTAGAACGTTCATGAACAAATGTTACTTAATTAGCCGACTGATCGTTACGATTAGCCTCCTATACTATGCCGCCCTGGCCGTATAACTCGCACAGATATCGGTCAGACGGCAGTTTTTTTATCAGTCAGGTGTCTATGGAACGTTTCCCAAGAAAAGTGCCAGCAGTCAGTTGACGACGCCGAGCGGTCCACCGAAAGCCAAAAGTGACAACGACGATGTCCGTGGGCAGTGCTACGTACAAGCGTTAATTTGTTTGCGTGCCAACGCTTCCGCCAAAGTACACGGGGAGAATGACATTTTGCTTCTCGTTTATCGAGTCAAATTAATGGCGTTCGGAAGCGTATTTTCCGCTGCAACGCAAAGTACGTTCACGTGTTGGTGTGAATTATGCGTTCACACATGGCGCAACTACTTTCGTCGCACGAGTGGCCCGCCATCGCTTTCGTCGCTCGGTCCTCAAACGGGCGAACGCAGAAGAAAAAGGCGTTCTGACCGCTTGCGGCATAGCTCCGACGACAATTCTTTACAAGGATCCCGTGACCCTAGCTGCGATGAAAAGGGCACCCAAGTGCGTGCCGAAAGGAAACAATAAAACGAAGAAACAGGACCGGGAGGGGCAGAATCCATAAAAATGAAGAACGGACGTCATAAATTCGGCAGCCCGAAAGATGGCACGAAGCGGGCTGCCGCCGCCATCGCGCCTGTGCAACGACGACTCAAGAGAGAACGCCTGCCTACGGCTCTCTAACCATTTGGCGCACGGGCAACGAAGCGACGCTGGTAATGTTGTTTGCTTCCAGTGGCGCACTTAGACCGTCCCCATCGATCTCGCAAGCAAGCCAAGCTATTATACGGGCGCCTATTTCGAAACTGGACTGGTTGCTGGGCTCCCCGCTGTCGAAGCTGAGACGGACGGACGGCAAGAAGGTTGTGCCGCAAGATGAGAAAAACGGGCAAAAAAGGCGACAAACAAAAAATAAAAAATCGCATACCGTCTTGTCGTTTCACGCTCCGCAGGATCGTCCCGAACGTTACTTCCGATCCAACGCCTCTAACGAGGCGGCCGAGAGCTGCGCGCTAGTAAGGAAGACTTCGGAACATTATACCCCGAGGCGACGCCGAGAGTGATTCCGAATGGTATGATCGGGGGGGATTTCGGTTTCGCTTACCTTGGGAGCAGCCTGGGCCTCTTCTCCAGCCACGGAGGGAATGGCCACCTCGTAATTGGCCAGGCTGCTGAGCAATGTAGCCACCCTTGGACGGTCGGGCATTTCCTCCTGCGCGGAGGCGAAAAGAGCACAGCAGGGACCAGTTAAGTGCCGCAGAGGGAGATGACGAGGCTATCGGCTCCACCAGGCACTGCTACAAGCTGTCGATTCTCCGCGGCCCACCCACCTGTATCTCGGCTACCCACCAAGGCAGCAACCGACGGAAGTGCACGCATCTCGGGGGCAAGACCGATGGCGACTACGTTTGTTTTGTTTTTTCGTTTTTTTTTTTTTTTGTTTGGTTTGTTTTTGACAATAAGATAGCCCGATGCTGGCTGGTTTGACTTGGAAACTGCCGCAGCCACCAACAACCTGCTAAGCTGCGAGATTCGCGGTAATTATAATAGGTGACGGAGAAATGCCTAAAGTTTCACGATCGACCGTGGTCTTCTGATCAGCAAGTTGAAAGCAAAAGCAGTTGCAGGAACTGAAGAACAGCCTTCCGGCAACAGCGGGACTAACAACCCTAACACGTATTGCCCCGAGGCCTCTTTGGCAAACATGCTCGAAACAAAAATTGGCACAAAATCGCTCTGGATAATCTCTATGAAAGTGATGCAGAGGAAAACTGGCGCGGGCCGAAAGGCACGCGGGTTGGAACGGCGGTATGCAGCGTCCGTTCAACAGCTTTGGAAGTGTGTTTGTTGGTACCATCGTGAACGACGTTTCTGCTCATGTTTTTCCCAGCAAGCTGACCCTTCTGACAGGCGTTGAACAAGCAATAGGACCAGACAGATGCATATTATCCTGTTTGTACAATTTGCCGGACTTTCTTGTCGCGTCTGCGCTCTCCAACGCCCTCGTTTATTTGAATTCTGGTGCCGAGTGACCTTACCTGGTACATAACTGCAAACAAAACAATGTTCATCGAAACAAGGTATTACGAAAACAGTCACAGCTCAACAGTCCTCCCAGCGTTACTAAAATATCCACAGCATCTCAGTAACACGAGTAGGATCGCGTTTCTCCTCCCATTCTAGTGGACAGTAACCAGATTAGTGCAAATTAGCTAGTTATTTCACATTATGTGCGAGCGAAGCTAAAGCTACAAGCACGAGCATGTTGCCCTGATCGACGCTTTCGCTGCACAAGCCGTGTGCTCGCCAGGGAAGCTGCAAGCCCGGAGCTCGCTTTTGTAGTACAGTAACCAGAAAAGCCAGTAACCTGGCTATGGGTGTTAAGAGGTAAGTACTCTCATGAGTGGATGGGGTACCCACATGGTAAAGGTAAAGGTTGCGCTCGTAGCTGGACATGCCGCCATCTTGAATGATGGGTCGTTCGTCAGACTGCGCAGAATCACCTGCGCAAAAAAAAAAAAAAAAAGAGCAAACGTTAACAACACGCATTCTACACAGCAAAAGCAGTCAAACTCGATAGCAAACTAACTTCGAATGAAACTATGAAAAAAGATTCTCGCTGCGCTAAGCAAAAAAAAAAAAAAAAAGAAAACGGCGACACGTGCGAATTTGTGCAAATTTTGGCAGTCTGTAACATACACACACACACACAAAGATATTGCTATGTCATTAGTCTCCGGGATTCCTAGCACCCCAGGCGACATGATACGTAGACGGATACACCCTACCAATCACAAACGCACCTGACAAGCCATCAAAAGACCCGGGTTCCGATTCCGGCAAAATCACAGAACGCGCTCTAGAGAAAAAAGCAGATCGGACAAAACGAAAAAGTGGAGAAGTAGAGAGAGGAACAAGGTCGATATAGAAACGAAAGGAAAAATGCAGGAAACGAAAAAAAAAACACGGAAAGAGCGTATGGATCAGACGAACCGGATTGAGATGCGACACGGAAGCAAATATGCGGACGAATACGGAAGGTGAGAGATTACGCGATCCAAACAGAAGAAAGACAACACAAACAAAAAAAAAAAAAACTTCCGAGAGAAAAGGCGGACGGGATGAAGGAGGCTCTCTCCGATCCGGCGGGCCGCGTGAAACACAGCAGCGCGGCCGCACTGCCAAAGCACGCTCGTTAGATCTCATTAGCATGGCGAAGGAGCGGCAGGAATCGCTGTGCGACCCTGTGCCGGGGGTCGGAGAGGGGAAGGCCGTCGGGAGAGAAGTCCCCAGAGCTACAGATGACCAAATCTAACTCCCTTTCTCACTGCTTTTGGCCCGGAGTCCTTTTGCCGCAGCCTAATTGAGAAAGGCGCCGTCGTTCCATTCAGACAGCCTCTCTCGATCCTTGGTCTAAGGGCTCTCCTCTCAGATAATGGGGAAAGCCAACTAGTCTGCGAAACAACGCCGCGACGGCCCCAATTTCGGGTGCTCGCCGGGCGCTTTCTGCACTCTTTATTAGCGAGCTCGGTCAAAGAACGGGTGCTGCATTTGTCTTAGTCTCTACGGGGCGACGCGCTGGAAAACAGGAAACGTCACGATTAGAAGGCGTCGCCACCTGTTTCAGCGGCGCTGGTAGTTTGACAGCCAGTGGCGTAGCCGGAGGGGGTGAGAGGGGCTAATGGGGCTGAAGCATCCCCTACACCCTGGAAATGCAGTCAACCCTACGATATACGGGGGGCATATGCCCGCCCCCCCCCCCCCCTTCCCCCTTTTTCTTCTTTTTTTTTTTTTTTTTTTTTTTAGAAGATTACGCGACAAGTGAAATATTTGAAGCCACGTAGTAAAAAATTGCATTCCAACGACCTCGCACACTGGAAACCTCCTCATCATCAAAAATGCCCCGACAGCGTTTCGTCCCTAAATAAGGTCGACATAACACTCGTTCGCAAAAGGAACCACGACCATCTGAGGTTTCTCCCTTTTCGTCCCTTTAAAACAGCCATTATGTGCAAAACCAAAAGAAAAAAAGAAGAAAAAAAAGCGTTATGCGGAGAAATAAAATATCGCGAAGGATTCAGAACCAAATCGAAACGTCACTCAAGAAAATATAGAAAGGAGTTCTTATCAGAAAATTAAAAATCACGCACGCGAAAAATTAATAATAATAAAGAGACTAATCTACAACGGACGAAACACTGAAACTATTCACCAACAGGTGGCTCGTCCCTCTCTTCTTATCTTTCGTTGTTTTTTTACTATTTGTATTTAGGGTCGTCGGCGCTTAATGCGTCAATTCTACGCCGCAAAGCCCCAAGTTCGTATATATATACACATACACCCGACGTGACGCGCATTTTCCGGATCATCTAAACCGACTTCCAACTTACCCTGCCTCGCACGTATCAACGGTTTCCTCCCCCGCCTCCAGAGGTATACCCGGAGCGGCGTGCCGATTTTGGGACAGGCCCAAATTTCCGAGCCAGTTTACAACATCAATCAGCGCGAATCAATCGACACTCCCTGCCGGACACGATGAGTTATTTCGGGGGGCAACACTGCGCCGGTTCTGGTAAAGTGCCCGGCGCACAACATATTGCGATCCACAAAATCGCACGAACGAACGAACGATCTCGAGAACACAACGGCCGATCGCGGCCAGTCCACCGCGGAGTGCAATCTCCGTCCGACATCGCGTCGGCTTTACCGGAGCGCTTGCTTCCAGCCCAAGGTTAGCACTGATCAATGGTCGGTGCCTAACGCACGCCCCGGTCGTTAGCGATAATAAGTTACGAGGGGAGACATCGATCTCGGCCCCATCAGCGTACTGTAGCCGTTTTTCATGCCGGCCAGACTCGGGTTCCATCTTGCGCGGGGGCGCGCGCGGCTCCGTTACCGGTAGACGCGTACGGGCCCAGCCGCCCACGCCGGAACTTGGAAGGAAGAAGAACTTTTGGGACTTTCCCCAACGATCGATGCCAACTCGTACCCAGCGTAGTTTTGCCGACTGTGCTCAAAGAGGGGCTTCCCCAGAAATGCTGCCAATAACTCACGTCACACCTCTATCCTGGGCGACTCGTTCGACGAATGAAAGGTAAACAAACCCCCTCATTTTTTGCATTTATTTCGTCCGACGAGTACATAACGAGGATTTCGGTAGGCGCACGGGGTATTGATAGAAGCATCCCTTCTCGTTAGGGAGAAATTGATAAGCCCGACCAGAATGTGGACTGAGAGAGATAAGCGGGCTCGCGTCGGGGAGGCGAGGATGAGGCCAGAGCTGCGGAACGGGGCGAAACAGGGCCGTCCGAAACGGATGCATGCGGAAGAACGCCAGACTAATGCCGCGTAATCGCATTATTTTTTGGGCGCACTAGCAAGGACCGATAAACTCAAAACGAGATTCGGCGAACGGACGTTTATCCTCCGAGCACACCTACAGCGCTTGCAGTTCCGACGCTGCTGTAGATCTTGGGAACTTTAACGGTCCTAACGAGACTGAGCAGCGTTCCTATTTTTCACGGTTTATCGAATTTAGAAGTTTGAGCAGAAACAGAAGGCAGTAGCACGTTTGCTTTCGAGGAGCTGGACTTTTCAGAGAGCAGTCATCCGGAGAGTTCGCTTTTCAGAAGTACGATTATTCGTTACGAATCCTCCTTACGCACTTAACGAACAGGCAACCAATTCAGATTCAATTCCTTCTGTCCATTAAGGGCACAAGGTAAGGTAAAATTGAAAAAAAATTCGATTTTAGTTTTCGCAATTTGAAAAGTTTAGTTCTTTCTGCACATTTTCCATTGTCCCTGTGTTTTTGGAAAGCTATATTTCGGGCTGAAAATCACTTCTTCCGAAAGCATGTAGCAGGTGACCACGCCTCCTTTTGGGATACACTCCCTGTTTATCGATGAATTTTCCAACAAAACAAAATCAACACGAGACCTAAAAGCTTGTCCAGTAACAGATAATCTAAAAAAATTATTTCGCAACTAACTGTTGCGTAGCTTTTTTTCAACCAAGACAATCACGAGACGCTGTGCACGTTTTTCCCAGGTGTGTACCGTGTGTACATTCAAGCGTTTGTGTTTTCGTAACGACAAAATGGCGCCATTGAAAGCTGTTCCTTCATTCAATGGTGGCAGCATTGCACAAGCCAATGTTTTGAAGTTTTGTGGATGGAACCCTGTGTGGAAAACCATCAAGTGGCTGAGGGAAGTTGACGTCACTCGAATATACTTTACGGACCAAGCGACATGGCAGGTCACAAAAGAGGCCCGGCAAGCAAGGCGATAAGCCTAAAGGCGAAGACATGGCTTTAGCAATGCCTTTCAAGCTGGCGGCTATTGAAAAAATGACTCTGAGGTTGTTGGTGCCAATAGAAATTCGTTAATCACCAGTTTTTTTACTTTAAACTCAATTATCTCAAAACAGTGTTTTTTAGTACATAGGTACCATTTTTTCCTTAACCTGACATTATAGAGGGTTGATTTTTTATTCCTACCACATACATGGGTGTTCAAAAATACTGAACTAAAATTAAAAATGTGCACCTAGCAGTTTTTGAGTTACGAAGTTTTTAATAGATGAAAACAACTAAAATTTCAGTACTAGAATAAAAAAATATAAAAAAAAAAACTTATTTTAGATTCGTTCAAATAATTCTAGTTCAGTGGATAAAACACAATATTTCGAACAAAATGTTATCTACATGACAGGAATACTCCTAATAGTCACCGAGAAAAATGTTCCTCAATATGGCCTCAAATGCATGGGGAGTATAGGACTTACCCTGTGCCCTTTAAAAAAAAAAAAAAAAAAAAAAAAAAAAAAAAAAAAAAAAAAAAAAAGGTTGATTTTAGCGTATTTTTATTCCGCGAGTCTGAATATCACGTTCGTTTTTCCCGAAGATACAACTAAATGCCAGAAAACACGAGAAGAAACCCGACCAGTCGTTACGTCCTAAGAGGATCTCGGCCGCCAAGCGCGTGCCGCTCGTGTGGGCAGCGCGTGCAATTGCAAGCTTGCCGGGTATATTCCCCGCACTGACACCAGTCGTGGCGACTCTTTCTTACCTTTTTTGAAGATAGCAAGAGTGCGCGTGCATAGCTCTGAAGATGCGCGAGAGCTGACATTCCGACAACTTCTTTTATGGCGTCACGCTCCGGGAAGGAGGGGCTTGAGCGGTACTTTGAAAGAGATTTTCTGCAACCTCCGTGAACCAAATAGACCGATCTCACCAGCTAGTTTGAGTACGCCACCGCTGCCGCCATGCATCGTGGGAGCTGTAGTCTTTCTGCACGCGCGACAACCCCGCTGGAGCTCCGTGCGAGCAGAGCACGAGGTGGCATGAGCTCTCGCGTGAACTGGAGTCATGCACCCTATGAACTACAGTTATGGCGGCGTCACGCATGCGTGCAACGCTCGGTGAGATCGGTCTATAGGAGGTATTCACTCGCGGCCATGGCTGTGTGCGCGACTGCTGCGTGCTGATGGCGAGCTTCCACAGTTCTTGTGTAACGTGCATTCCGCACCCTCAAGATTGCCGGTCTTAGCAGCCTATTAATCTGGGCTCGTTCTGAGCATGCACTCTAGACAGCACCCACAAATATGGCGCCCAGTGAATACTCCTTATTGAAAAATAATCTCGAGGCCAAATGAAGATGACATAAGTGTGTTTCCTCAAATACAGAGCCGCTCCAGTTTCCCTTTGAGCAAAGAACGAAAGAGATGAAAAAAAAAAAAAATGCTAAAGAAATATCGCACACGAAATAGGATAGACGGAGATATTATTAAACGCAGGAGTGAAAGCCGGTCTCAAAAGTGAGTAAACAAATGTACGGAGAAAAAAAAATAGTATGTAGTATATAGTATGCATCCAAAGCAGAGGGAAGAAAAAATAAATAAAACACCTTTCGAGATCTGATGGCTGCACGACGTTTTAGAAAACAATGTTTACATTGGCACATAGCATGCACCATGTTTCCATTGGTACATGCGCATGCTCTAAAGAAGAGAGAAAGAGAGAGAAAGAGAAGGACTGTCATGAAGACGTACGCGAGCTCAGCGCGAAGTCTGTATCCAACCATATATGTTACCTTGAACACGGAAACTAGTCCTACGTGACATGAAATGTCGCTGTAAAAGACAAGTAATGGCCCGAAACTAAAGCGGAAAAATCGGAGATAGAAGAACAGTGTTAAAAAAAAAAGTATAGGAGAGAATTAATGGGAATCCAAGCGATATGTTGTCCCGGAGCCAATCCCGAAAACATTCTACCGAGAGCGGATCTCGTGGCAGTCGGGCACGGGATACCGGAGACGGACGGTGTTGGGGGTGGGCGGCGGATTGTAGTACGGAAATATGTTGAAGACAACGGGGGAAAAAGAAATCGATCTTCCTGGCGGGAAAGGAATAGGATTAGCGGCCCCTCGAAAGCTGTACCAATCTTCACGAAAGCACTCGGAGATAATACCGCCAAGTCCGTGAACACCAAAAACAAAGACGAGACCATCCCCGCAAAGATCGCCGATAAACAAAACTCTAATAAAAACATAAAGAGCGCACGATTTGATTATCAGCCCGAGTCGGAAACTGACGGCGACACAAACGTTTTGGAAAGAGAACGAGACACGTAATGTGGTTAGGGTAAGGGATCATTCGCCTAATGCTAAAAAAACAATCTTAAAAAAAAGAAAAAAAGAAGCCCAGGATTATAGGGCCATCGCCTAGTAGCATAAGCTGCGGACAGACATCGTTCCTCCTTTCAAGCTTCGTCCCCGTTTTCCTCACACAAGAGCGGAAAAGCCACGCTTGGGCACGTTCTTCGATACGTCTTTTAAACACTCACTCCCCACGCACACATTTTTATTCGTTACTTGTAAATAGCACCGACGAGGGAGACGACCTCTACCGACATTTCATACAATCTCGTTCGCAACTCTAGATGCCGCTAGGCAGGCACAGGCCAAACGCACGGACGGATCAGATTTTCCAGCCTACCGCGGGCGTTATCGAACGTGTCCGTGGAACGGACTAATAAAAATCACAGGTACAAAAAAAGGCTGCCCTAACCCTACTTAAAAACAAAGCGCACAATTTCTCGAGTGCACATTAATCACACGTACACACGACGTTAGAAAAAAGAAGTGTAAAGAAATCTGTTTTCCTTTAAATCATCCCGTCAGCGAAATAAATGACAGAAATCGTAAGATACAGCGATGTGTTTAACAAACGGGGGAAAAAAGAAAAAGAGTCGAGATCATTTATATTTCTAACAAAACTTGGATGTCACCAAATCTGGCTGCACCGCAGCATCAAAAAGCGACGCGCCGAAATTGTAAGGACAACGAAAACAAAAATCCCGACGCATACAAAATCATATCATTCGAATTTAGTAGCCACCTGGTGCCGAAAAAAAAAAAGAGAATAGACGTGCAAAGGAAGAAAAAGGTGAACATTTCAAGATCGAGAGGCAGAAACCGAAATTTTTGGCCCTCGCCGCGAAAAGTACTAGCAAAAAGTCACGATACCAAAGAACGCGCCAAGCAGCCACGGCGGGAGGGCAAACCAAATAAGAGAGGCCCATTCTTTTATTATTTTCGAACGAAACCACCGCAGTAAATGAAAAAAAAAAAAAAAAAAAGGAAAAAAAATCTAAATATATTTCTTTTTTTACGCGAGAGTTAAGGAATGAAGAAAATGAGCAACAAACAAAGTGCCGAGAAAAAATGAGTCGGTGTGGGAAGGGGGCAAGGTTGGGAAGTATCCCTTGGACCGGAACGAACAGCGATAACGCATTCTCGGATTTCCGTCCGGAACAATTTATACCGATCCATTCCTTCCCCCCTTTACGCTCCCCATCATTTTTCCTCTTTACTTTTCCTTACAATTTTTTTTTTCGCGCTTCATTTGTATGTTAGTCTCTTCGCAAAACTTTCAGTTCTGCTTACTAGCTCAGTGCAACAGCTTTGAAACACCGCGAATTTTTGTTCGCACTGGTGTGGACAAGCATGTGCCATGTTTTAAAGCTTGCCAAAAGGTGCACGCCGCACGTTATCGCAAACACAGCGGGACGTTTATCGGAGAGCCTGATTAGAAAATGGCGTAGTTCTGCTGTCTGCAGCGGAGCACAGTACCAGTGCAGGCGAAGGCAACGGAAAGAGAGAAAGGGCGAGCAATAGGAAGGCGGGAAATGAATGGCGACGGAAGAGGAGGTTTAGCTCCTCCCCAGCCTTTCTAGTACTTGTCTTTTCTCCCCTCGCCTGGCTTCGCCTTCGTCTGTACTGCACGCAACTAGTGACACGGAGTATAGACCCTTTTCTCAAGGACGCCACCATCTTGAATTGTCGTCACTTCCAGTGTGGGCGAAAACATTGTTTTGCAGGATATAAGCGTAACCGACACATATTCTCGTTTCGCCTCCCCTCTACTTTTTTTCAAAACTATTTACAGGTTGAAACTTTTATTATTTTTTCGGCGCCTACACCGGACAAGCCTATTAGGTAACTAAAGACAAATACAAAAAAAAAAAAAAAGAAAAAAAAAAAAGCTTTCGGTTCCATAGCGATCAGACGCTAGCTCCTTTAGGCGAAACAGAGGAGACCAAAAACCTCACGCTCGGAACAATCAAAAGCAGCCCCGTTCCTTGGGAAGCCAGAGCGGTTGCCAATGTTGCCAACCTCCCGAGATTTAAGTTGGGCCAGGTTTGACTCTTTTGAACTTTTTAGAAGCAAAGTTTGACAAAACTTCGAGCGAAGTTGGACTTTTATGCCCATTCGCGGAACTTGAAAACCACCTGATGCCACCTAGCAAAGGAGTGTAGTATTTATCAAATGTATTGCTTCACAAAAAAAAAAAAAAAAAAAAAAAAAAAAAAAACAACTAACCTAATTATGAAAAGTTTCTATTGTTCCCAAATATTTGCTAAATCTTTGTGTAGGAGTCGGGTAATACCGAACTTCGAACTTTGCCAAACGTTCGAAATTTTGCCGAGGCCAGTCGAACCTCAAATTCAACAGAAGATGTCGCATCCATAGCCACTGATAGATGCGCCTCATTCGCCTTATCCACAGCAGCAAGAGAGTGAGAGAGAGAAACGCTCACTCGTCAGAAAAAAATGCGAGAGTCGTGAGCTCGTTCCCCATCTCCGCAAAACTAAATTTAGATGGCCGGTGCATCCAGGGTTCTATCGCCCACCAGCGCCGAAGCGGGGGACGAGCAGCAATGCACCGGCCGAGTAGCAGCTGTGGCAAGCAGTGCCACACCCCGTTCAAACGGAGCACACGCTCTAATCTCGCGAGGCCGCGAAGCTGTGCGCTCGCTTCCCCGAGAAGGAGATGCATAAGGGGCGACGAGATCCGCTTCAATCTTCAGCCGGTATTCGCGATATTTCGCGGCAACAGCTCGCCTCGCGTACTCGACTTCACCGAGAATCAGTAAATAAAGCAAACGGAATATAAAACGCCCACCCTAGTCTCACCTGCCGACATCGGCTTTAACTTCGAGGCTTTGTTCGGAAGGAAGGTAAACTCTGCGCTGCAATACAGGTGTTCTATTGTTCTACTGCCTGTGGAAAGGTATCGGTCGCTACCGGGCCCTAGAATAGCACCAAGATACACCGTAAGCACGAGTCTATTTATTTATTTATTTATGCAATACCCACAGCGCCAAATCAGGCATTACAGTGGGGGGGATATACATACAAAAAACAACGTACAATGTCAGTCAGACCTCTGCTCCACGGCAGATAAATCATTCAAACAACATATAAACCTTAATTATAAACCATACAAGGAAATTGAAACTTATAAACAACACATATAAACATAGCTTATAAACCACGCAGGGAAGAACTCAAGCTAGATTTAATATAACAGAGAAAAAAAGTGATCATTTGACAGTACGCCAACCAAAGACGGAGGCAATCGATTCCACTCGTAGATAGTTCTTGGAAAAAAGGACATCCTAAATACCTCTGTTTTGAACGAAATTTCTCTCACCTTGAAACTATGGTCAACGCGCTCTGATTGATAGTGGGGCTGCATTATATACATGTCTCTTTGAATGCCAACTGTCGAATGATAAATGCAATGAAACAACTTTAAACGAAGTCTCCTTCTGCGAGTTTCGAGGAGCTCCCATTTTAAAACATCTTTTGTGCGTGTTGCGCTGAAATCTATATTATAATTCCCGGTAACAAATCGAGCAGCTAAGTTTTGCAGTCTTTCTAGTTTTATTTTGTCACGTGCTGTGGGCGGGTCCCAGACTACACAGGCGTATTCCATGACTGACCTGACGTATGTTTTATAGAGCAAATCCCGAGTATCTTTATTGAAATTTCTTGCATTACGACGGAGGAACCCTAATATTTTACCAGCCTTGGCCACTACGTAATCAACGTGTGTGTTCCATCTTAAGTCAGTCGTGTAATTTACCCCCAGATATTTATATTCTAACACTCTTGATAAAATATTGTTATTTATGGCATAAGATGCAGCGTACGGGTTTTTTTTCCTTGTGAATGTCATAAAAACAGTTTTCCCTAAATTTAACTGCATACGCCATCTGAGGCACCACTGGTTAATTCGATCAAGATCCCGCTGTATGATATTAGCATCCTCAACAGAAGCAACAGCCCCATATAAAACGCAGTCATCCGCGAAAAGTCTCATCTGCGACACTACTCCCTCGGTGATATCATTAATGTATAACAAAAAGAGAAGTGGCCCCAGGACCGATCCCTGCGGTACACCAGATGTGACTTGCACAGTAGAGGACTGTGAGCCATTTACAACGACAAACTGACTTCGTTGTCTCAGATACTCGGAGACCCAGGAAACCACTTGCGGGTTAATATTGTAGTTATTCAGTTTTGCAATTAGTAAAGAGTGCGGTACCGTATCAAAAGCTTTCCTGAAATCTAAAAATACACAATCTATTGAGAGACGTCTATCTAAAGCATAGGCCAGGTCATGGGTAAATTCGGTTAGTTGTGTTACACAGGATAGTCCCCTCCTAAAACCATGCTGACGGGGATTAAATAAACAATACCTATTCATGTGCTCTACGATACTCGTATACAAAATGTGCTCTAGGACTTTACACGCAACACACGTTAGCGATATCGGGCGGTAATTTCCTACGTCATTACGCGGACCAGATTTGTGAATTGGGACGACTGCAGCGCTTTTCCAGTCATCTGGGAGGCAAGCTTCGTTCAGTGATTTCATAAAAACTATTTTTAGAAAAGGTGATAGCGATCGCGCACAGAGTTTGAAAATGTGGTTTGGTAAACCGTCAGGACCGCCTGCTTTAGAAGTATTCAGCCCCTGCAAAAGTGATTCAATTCCACGTTCACTGATAACGATATCATTCATATCACCCACCCCTCCTCGGAACGCCTGTCTATCCCCGTCATCACTTGGTATTACGGTGGTGAAAACTGAACTGAAGTACTGATTAAATGTTTCTGCTTTAGCGATGTCATCATGGACAATGCCATCACTGGAAGTGAGCGGCGGAATGTCTACGACATCCTTTCCATTTCTTTTTACATGTTTCCAAAATTCTTTCGGGTTGTCTTTTAGACGTGACTCAATTGAATTACTAAACGTATTTTTGGCTATGCAAATGGCTGTTTTTAATTCATATGCTACTTTTTTTAATTTTTCACAATTTGCAAGTGTCGGCGTTATGCAATAATTACGATATAATCTTTGTCGTTTCTGTGTGAGACTGCGCAAAGCCCTTGTAAACCACGGTTTACTTTTACCCTGTCTTGTTGTGAGTAACCTTGATGGAACAAAGCGCTGTCTGAGCTCACAGATTTTGTCTTTAAGCGAAAGCCATAGCTCAGACGCTCCTTTGTATTCTGCTTCCGTTTCAAACACAGTATAATACGCGTTCAATCCTTCGTTTATCCTATTTACGTCAGCTTTCTCAAAATTGTACACTCGCCTAGCTACACCTCTGCTTGTTTTTACATGCTCTACGTTCATATGACAGATCACAGCACTGTGATCGCTAATGCCCGGCACAACCAGGGTAGAACGGACGAGGTGAGGCTGATTGGTTAGTAATAAATCTAAAATATTATTTCCACGTGTTGGTTCTATCACCATTTGTCGGAGTGCAAAAAGATCTGTCAAATTCGCCATTTCTTGATTCAATCGCCCTGCAGTTGCGATAGCTCTACCCTGCTCGCTCCAGACCATATTTGGCAGATTAAAGTCCCCTCCGATAACGACACAATCCGTTCGCACTGCTTCTGTCATTGCTATTAACTGGGTCATCGCGTCGACCGGAGAATCAGGTGGTCGATAAAAGCTGCATGCTGTAAGTATCTTGTTATTGGAAAATATTAATTGGCAAAAAATGGCCTCACAGGCTCCAGTACCAACATAAACTTCACTAGAATAAATGCTATTCTCTACCAAAATAAACACACCACCACCATGAGCATTTCTATCTTTTCTATAGCATGTGTAACCATCAGGAAAGACTTCATTATCACCGATGTCTGCCTCTAACCAGGATTCTGTACCAAGAATCACAGAGGGTTTTACCAAATCTACAAGTGCAGAAAATTCATGAATTTTATTCTTAATACTGCGACAATTTATTACAAGAAAAGAAAGATTTACTCCATTAATTTACTCTAGACAACTTCAAAGACGTGGCTACGCAGGCATAAGTCCAGTGGAGCGAAACCACCATCGAAGGCAAACGGAGATACAATGCTGTACTCTTAATGATGCGTCGCGTCTAGGCAGAGTCAAAGACACGACTACGCATGGACAGTGTTGCCAACTCAAAAATTAAAAACCCGCAGTCGGAATCCCGAAAACCGCTAAAAAACCGCTAAATCCAAAACACAGCGGAAAACGACTTTTTAGCAGGGTTGGGCAGAAATACTCAAAAATGTATTTGGAAATACAAATACTGGAATACATTAAAATAGTAGCTAAAATACTGATACTGAAATATATCTGTAAAAGTATCGCAATGCGTATCGGAAATACATTTTAAAAAGAGGCAAAATGTATTTGGAAATACAAATACAGGAATACATTTTAGGGAGGGCAGAAATACAAATACAGAAATACTGATAGTGCAATAAATTTCCCGAATTTTTTGAGACGCCGACTGAGATGAAGCTTGAAGTGGATGTTTTCGATACCGAAATTACTCTCCTGTAGGCTTGGCACTTTGCCTTGAAGGTAGTGGTTTCGGACGACAAAGAGTCTTCAATGGACTCAAAAAAACGTCCCATCAAGGGCTGACCGCGGTCTCTTCCATGACAACCTGTCTGTCTGACGAGGGAATCTTGTCAACATTGATGGTGGAATGAACTAGTATTGTTTATCTGTAGGTGTGGCCTTGAACATGAAACTTGACCACGCTGCTGTATGAAAGGAAAATACGTACATTCGTTGTAGGTTACCTAGTTGAAGATCGTGCATGCAGTGTCATTCGGAATTTTTGAGAATAGTGTACCACCTGAAGCATCTTGGAAAACATGTCTTATCTTCTGTCGCCGTTGAAAAACGATACGGACGCATCCCTGTTTTGAAGGTCCTTACTACCGATCCTCCGCCACCGACGCACGGATTGCAGTCCTCAAGTTTTGCCTAGCATTATCCAAACAGAGACCTCGTGGATTGCGAGCTGATATTGCCGGCACAGGTGGGAGCTGTCCGAGAAACAGCGGTCTCGAGACGAGTCGCGGGAGTACGTAGTCTGGGATGGCACAGCAAGGCCACTTCTGGCCTCCTTCTGGGTTTCGGATCACCAGAGCAGCGGGTCACGTTCACGTCGGCTGATGACGTACCCTTGAGCCGTGCAATGTTACGGGCGCAGCCGCAGATGCATTCGAATGTGTGTTGAACTTCACAGCGTGAGTCTTCTTACTATTTCAAGTCAACCACCGCCAGGCTCGTGCTGCAACAGAATGTGACTCAGCTTTGCCGGATGGGTGTATTCCGTACGCTAAGGCGAGAGAGACGGTTAGCAGCGGGCATTGGATGCCAGCAAACAATGACTCAGGAAATCCCTACATAAGGACCTGCGGCAGAAGATGCTCTGACTCCCCTCCTGGCACGCCACCTGGTTCGAGTCCCCGACTACGCAACACTTCTCAGAAGAGAGGAAGAGAGGACGCATAGAAAAATAGTTTGCAGAATCAAAAGGAACCTTGTCAGCATAGTAACAATGCCCCAGCATCTCCTTGACCCTGGTGCCCTCGGAAGTAAAAAACAAAATGAGTTCAGACATGTTTCTTCTTTTTATTCGGGGGGGGGGGGGGGGGGGGGGTATTTTTTAAGAAATGTAACGAAATGAATTTTATCCTGATTGTATCGCGATACAAAGAAACATTCCAAATGTATTTCGATACAGGAATACAGATACTGGCGAAAAAAATGTATCGCGATACAGAAATACAGATACGAAATGTATTTCTTAAATACTATCGCGATACATTTGTATCGCGATACTGCCCAACCCTGCTTTTTAGACACTTTCTTTTTTTGCTTTAATTATTGACAAAGGTATAATAACAGTATAGATCATATCAATCCCATCTGAAAGGAAGCTTTCCTTTTGTTTTGACTAGAAATCTGTCACGCCACGCCAGAGTTCACCCGGGTGATCCGAAGTCGAAATTGCAGAGTGAGCGCATACGAACATGGCAAGGGACCCTTCAGCAGTGCGTGACTAGTCAGATCCGTTCAACTCGTAGAGTCGTCTGCTACCAGAGGAGAAAGGTGCAGCGGCCGAAACATGCTTCTACGTTGCAGCGTGCGCGACCAAATCCACATTCTTTGCAGATAGTTCCGTTTTGAAATAGCGGCACCTGGCTCGTCTGCTATCACCAGGAACCTCCAGTAGCCAGTCTTTAAGTTTGGGGTCTTATAGCCAGTCTTTTCTAAACTTTTGAGCGTACTTCACCACGCCCATTTCACGAAACAGTGACAAAAACGTCAAGGGAAAATTGGAACATTCATGCTGTTCAAACGTGCGCGCACAAAACAGGGAGGCATGTTCCGACGTTCGTCGCCTTAATGTTTTGATGACGTCACAGGCGTTACTCTCACAAACCCATAGAGGGGCACAAACCAGAACATTACTGAGAGCACTGAGAGTAAGCGAAGACGACTGTGGCTTATAATCCTTGTTTTTATGTATATGAAAGGTGCATAGTTGACAGTAAATCGATATAACTTGCATATCGCTAAAAAACCGCCAAGGTTTCATAAAACCGGCTAAAAATCCCGCCGCCCGCAAAACAATAATTTATCCCGCTAAACAGAACCAAAAACCGCTAAGTTTAGCGGGAAAACCGCTAAATTGGCAACACTGCGCATGGAGTAAGTCAAGTGGAGCGGAATCACCATCGAGGCCAATGAAGATAAATGGGGCTGTACATTTTTTTATGATGAGCCTAGACAACTTCAAAGACGTGGCTACGCAGACATAAGCCAAGTGGAGCTGCGGGATTCGAAAGAGACTGTGACGCAAAATTATAAACCATCGACCCTGCATGTCCACGAGGAGCGCCGAACGCCAAAAGATGGCGCTTACATTCACCGCATCGCTTTGTCATCCGCTCACTTTGTGATGTTCTCGAATAGGTAAGAGCGCGAGCTATTATATATAGTATTCAGCGATGGGTATAAGAATAAGACTGCGCAAAACTGGGACAAAAGAAAAAAAAAATTGCAAGTCGTGTTCCATGATTTATTTTTGCTTCATTTCGTTCACTTTCTTTGCTCGTCGTAATGTTGTGATATAGAAACGTAGACAGATATGATGGAACAAAACAGCCTGGAGGCATTTTTCTTTCTCAATTGCAACGTCCAAAAAAAAGAAAACGAAAAAAAAAAATGGATGTGGCAGCTGAACGAATACCGTCTGTATGGTATTCGGTCGGCCTTTCGATGCAATCTCGTTGTCGACAACCGCGCGACAAGCCCCACGATTATTGACACAGGCGTATTCTTTGAACAGGAATAAAAACACCAGCCCACGTCATGACCACTCCATCAGCGCGCTCGTCTGCGTCGGAACGAAACGGCGTTCGATCGAATTTCGCGTGCAAAACGCCCGGAACGTCAACACATATAGATTTCAGGAGAGCGCTCGTGCGCGATTGAGAGACGACGGAGCGGACAGAGAACGCCGAAATGCTCACGATTACACAAAACACGGGCTGTCATAATATTGCATCAGGGCCAGAATGCGAAACAGTGTTATTTCTGTGTTCGCTTCGAACTTCTCTATTTCGGTGTATGTGTTTGTCCTGTTGCTTCACAACGCGCCCTGCGTTTCGACACACCATTAGCGGCAGGAGCTATTGTTTCGGTACTCCGTGGCGGCTATGGGATAATAACGGATTAACGGAGTTTCAGGTTTCAATGCGTTATTTTTAAAGAATGCCCCCGCGAGCCACGCAGCAATCGCGGGCGCTGCGACTGAGTGCAGTTCACTGCTGTTTTAAAGGGTCAATTTTCAAGCTTCTTAGGTTAGGGCCGATTAAAGAGGAAGTGTTTTTTCCGAAACATGATAAAAATTGTTTCCACGGAGAGCGAATGATACCTGAGTGATCCTTTTTTAAACAATCTCAAGCATAGTACGAAAAAAAAAATGTTTTCGAGAGAGAAGAAATTGCGCTGAGAATAAAGTAAGAAACGTTATGTAACACCGGCAACGATTTAATCAGAATAGTAATAAATCACAATGCGCGTCTGCCAAACTCTTTTATTACGATATATATGCTTCAGCTTAAAGTTGATTCGAAACTGAGAAACTCGAATTTGAACAAAATGACAAGGACCAATTTTAAAATTTAAAGTACCCCTCTTCTAGTCATCTTGACTGAATCCCTATTGCTGGTGCAATGGGGACCCCTTTTAACCGATATACAAACACGCGCCCAGCATTCGCGCATGATGCTCATCATTGTAATGGAAAGTGAGCGTCTTCATCCAACCAACTGCCATAACGATAACGATCCGTGGATCCGCGAGTGCTTTTACACTTCACTTAACCAGGAAGCGGTGGTTGAGGATTGATTACAGCGATCGATCGAAACCACGACTTTCAAACACTGACTCCATAAAGTAGATATTTGTTCTTAAGCCACGAAATATCTTTGCGATATATTACTAGGACAGTTGTTCGCGTTCAGACCATTCCTGCCACCCCTCATAATCGTTCTTCGGCTTCGTTCTGACAGAATGAAGGAGGTGAAAAACAGGAAGACAGAGAAATTAACCTGGGGTAAGCGTCCCGGTCGGCTACTCTGTGCTGTGGGACAGAAGAACAGCGTAGGATTTACTAACCTTTCATTGCGGGATTCGGACCGACGGGGAAAACGAGACGTTGAGTATCTTCAACTTTAGCCGAATATTCTAGCGAGGCCGACCGAGCACAGCATATCCGGAGTTAGGTTGTGAGTTGGGCTAGCTAAACACCGAGCATAACCAAACAAGGCCATGAAGGAACACACACACAGACACACACACACACACAGCACACACACACATCCACACACGCACACGAACGCACACAGACCAGACTTCCGTTAAAAGGAGAGCGCGAGTCCTGACAGCCGCATGCAGGAGGTTCCTCAAGGGCTGCAAAGGCGCTAAGATCACTCCTACAAACCGGAAACCCGATCATTCAAAACGATCTCAGCAAATTCGGTTTCGCCGCCTCTTCTCTTCTCTTCTCTTCATCATCGAGTGTAGCAGAGCAGAGTTGTTGACGCAAGCCGCGCTTTGGGCAAACTCAAACAAGGTGTGCGTTTTTTTTTTGTTTTTTTTTCCCCAACTAGAGCAGCCTACCCGATCACCTCCCGAAAAGCACGCGCATGCGCCAGCCCGGGCCAGCACTCGCGTTCGGAACCCTACTCCCTGTCGCATCCCGCGCGCATCCCCTCCGTCGAATAAACAGGCTCTCTTCTCACTGCACCCGAGAGAAAATGTTTACCCCAGCTTTGGCCTCAAAGTTAGCTTTCACAAAACCTACGTTGCTTTTATTTTTGCCGCTGGAAACTCCCCCCCCCCCCCCTCCTTTTTTTCCCCCATCCCGTTCCTTACTCTACCCAGCTCCTTCGCAAACAAACGAAAACCCGTCGAGCAAAAAAAAAAAAAGTACAAAGCGCAAAATATATATATATATATATATATATATATATATATATATATATATATATTTTTTTTTTATTTAAAAGGCAGGCTGCAAGAATTTGAGGCCCCACAAAAATTGTTGTAGCTTGCCGAGTCTATAGCAAGAAGGGAGAGAATGGAGCAGAACGCTGCTTCCATTTTTTTTTTCTCGCCGTGAAAGCGCAAGCCGAACGTAGTTTCGAGACGCGCAATTACATCATGACGCGACTACACGACGGCCACGTTTGATCGTAATAACCTTCTGTAGCTTGTGAACATCGTGTAAAGCTCAGTTTTGTGGTCATAACTCGTAAGCCACTTCTATAGAGAACAGTAACCTCACTACTACTGTGTAATCGTAGTCTTTAGCGTTTCGTTTTCAGATTCTTCCTTTTTTTTTTATTACTTCTTTTCCGGTCCGTTCACTAAGGTAGTTCATAACTTCTGATCTTATTCTGAAAGGTTCAAGCTTGCGTCGATTTCAGTCCAGATATTTTATGCAAATGCCAAGAATCTGACAACAATGCGAGATGTGTAAAAGGGACATTCACAGCAATATATCACGATACCCTCGCATTCGCGACTGTATTATAATCTTAATGAAACCGCACTTTCTTGAGAAGCAGACGGTACTATCTTAATCTCAGTAAGTGAGAATACGAGAGCGCGCGGCATCAGTTACTGCAGCATAACGGCCCGGCGCTCAACTGCAGTACACCCTCAGCGCTGCAGTTGCGCGCCTGGCCGTTAGGGGTCCGATAGTTCCCTATACCACGCGCTCCCGCTAAATGTTATTAGGATAGCACAGCTGCTCACGCACTTCATTGAACCCCCGGGAGTCGTACAGTTATATCTATTGTGCTTAGCCCAAGAAAAAGGCGCGTCTCAAAACTAGCGTCACTCATCTTACAGCATCTCTGAGACGATGAAAACGGGCTACACCCAAATAGAACTCTATTTCAGTAACTTTCTTGGCAACACGCGTCGTGGGAAAGGTTAAAAAAATGCGCCAAGGGTTACACATCGAACAGAAATCTTCTATTTAAAAAAATAAATAAAATAAAAACAGTTACACAGGCGTGCTGGCGACCTTTCAACACTGTGAAAACTTGGTCTCGGGTTGTCACAATGATGAATAGCCGCCACCGCTAAAGAACCAATGTCTCTTCTCTATTCGATCTTTCTTTTTTTTCTCAGTTAATAAGGAAGAATATATGAATTCCTTGCCAGCTTGAATACAGGATGCTAGAAGATGCTAAGAATCGATCTTGCTTCGCTAATCGTTCGCAGCTTTAACAAGAGGGCGGCCCGCGATGCCACCGTGTCATCATGTCCCCAATTCCAGAGATCATTTAGATGAGATTGTATCGGCTAGATCAGCTAGATAGTAAGCAAGTACGAGTCCGTCAGCGTCAGCTTTTTTATGAATCAGCAACCGCTCACAAAGCAAAACGAGGACCAAAACTCGATACGTCGGGCATTTATTAAGCGTCATCGTTCGTATGTCTACCGTAGCAGCGGTGGCGACGGCGATCATGTCGAGTGTTCTAGAAACGATGCCTCAAACCCTCTCCTGGTGCTTGATACTGTGCCAGAAACAGTTTCACGAACGATCGACATGATCAGTTATGAAAGGTAGGCGAAATCCCGGCTCTGAGCAGTAACAAAATCACTGTTCGAAAAAAAAAAAAAAAAAAACTGTTCAAGCATACGCAGCTCAAGGATCCCGAAATGAGTGCGCACTCACCAGCGACGGGAGCAACCTGAAATCGCAAGAGTTGAACTGGACCTTCGCCGACCCTGGCGTCCAGGGACGACGGTCCCTGATTTCGAAATTCCTCCTTGAAGTCGATCGACCCAGAGCTCGGCCCGTGGGAAGACTTGACTGCGACGGTGCTCGCACGACGAGGAGATTGTCCCTCCGAAGCGCTCCTGACCGAGTGGACGCTGCCCAGCGACGCGCGCGCGGTGACGACGTTTCCATTTTCCGGCAGCGTCGAACAGTCCGGGCGGCTTCCTTGATCGTCCACGGTACTGCAAGAGGCCGCGTGGCCCAGGGATTCTTCGGACGTGGCCCAGTAGTCCGATGACGCGCCTTGCTCGAGAAAGCTACTTTCGACGCTGCTGGCACTACGCCCGATGAACTCCCTGATTCGACTGAACAAGTCGCCGTCTTCGCTGGCAACGCTGGCGACGCTGGCAACGCTGGCTGGCCTGTCGGTCTGAGGCATGACTGCTTGCCCCTGCTGCGAGTGAGCAAGTCTGAGTGGGAACTGCCGGGTCTCCCGGTGTATACTTGCCACTTGGGAAGGTTGAATCAACAGGAATTCCAGACGTAACCGCGTCGACCGCACACACCGGTGACGTATGTGCTGGGAGCGGTGCGACGATCCCAATCAGCGGGTGACGACCCACGACATAACGGCGATGTTTAGTTAGACTGAAAGGCCGTTGCCTCACGAAAAAAAAAAAAAAAAGACAAAAAAAGATTTTGAAGCGAGCAACAATAGCATTCTTAGAGTGACGTGTTTGAACGGAGAGGGGAGTACGCTGGGCATGTGGCAAACGCCGACAATCGAGGGTGTCTTGGCACCACCGACTCGACTGATAGCTTGAACGTTTGCGATTTATCGACGGGTTTGGAATAACCGTCAAAAGCGCAAGTCACGGGGTCTTTTCTGTCTGTGATAGGTTCAGCGATGATAGAACACGTGCAGAAACATGACGAACACCACGGTGGTAAAAACAGTGAGTGTCGAAGAAGAAAGACAGGGGAAAAGAACGTCTCAATGGATGGTGATCATGATGTAGAAAACCCGAGACTGTGGTAAAAGCTGGGAAACTTGGTCGAAGAAGAAAGACAGGGGAAAATAACGTTTTTTCCTCTGTCTTTCTTCTTCGACACCGTTTCCTTGCTTTTACCACAGTCTCGTGTTTTTTACATCATGATCACCATGATGGTGCGCTTTTGACGCTGTCTGATTGTTCAAATCGGCTCGTAGCGTCGGCTGCGTCTGGGCTTCAAGTGAAACGAAGTATATACACGATTCGCCAGCTGACAGGGCGGTGGAAGCAACGCGTGCTCGCCGGTCCAAGCAATCGCCAGTCTTTTATCGCCAAACCACGCTTCCCGTGGGAGTATGCGCAGAGTCTGATCACGTGGTGCAAACCGACGGTTGACTGGTCCAACAAATGCGTAGCTTCCACGGTCCTGGCAGCAAAGCGATGAACAGGGTATAGTTGTTACGGTTATTTAAATGATCAGATGGAAACCGACTCAACAATGACAGCACGAAGCTGCGATAACTCAGGGACAGTCGTGCACATTATCAAATCTTCCAATTTAGTGAGATAACGTAACAATTAAATAGGAATAAAAAAAACAAAACAAAAAACAAGTGCGCTTCCGATATGCGCCACTTAAAAAAACGCAAGCAACGATATCTATCGCCCGTTAAAACGACGCGTCCTGATTTATGCTGCGACTTTTTAAGGCTGCTTAAAAGAACCATGTATAGTGAACGCTTCTTGCCGGCCCAGCAAAAAGAGATTGTGCTGACTTTCGGGAAACTCGAGAGTATAGAAGTTATTTCCAAAAGCTATAACTGAAACTGCGGTTTCCCAACAACGTCTCCATGAGAAGTGCGAGTACGTAGAGAACAAGTCACGAATAATACATGTCCTTTTATTTAATATACCAGATTCAGCAAAAGACACACTGTGGCGAGTGGCTGAAGAAAGAAAGCAGGTAAATATTTCCAAGCAAATCCTTGACATGAATCTGGAGCATAACGCGATTGAACGCGCTCATAGGATTGGCACATCCCGTACTCAAGATTCTACCACCAGACCGTTAAGTTCAATTCGTTCAAGCACCGAGAACTAGAGCTACCCAAAACAATGAAATTGAAAAGAACGCGAATATCCTTTGATACCCATGGCTTTGCAAAGGCTAGAAACAAAGATTTTAAGCTGAGGCATGATGAGCTTATAATCGGCGGCAAACGCAAGATAAAGTATCTAACTCTGTAACCGAAAGATAGTGGGACGCTCGAACATCAGGCCACAAAACGCACGTTCCTCGACGTGTGGATTTTCCATTTCTGAAGGCAAACGTAAGAAGTGTATTTATTAACAAGACGTTTGATCCTTACATGTGCGCTCTCGCTCAGCTGACGTCATTATCACCACAGAAACGCGGGTAACACCAGAAATCGGTAATAATGAAGTTCACTGTTGCCGATTTCTGGTCACGCGAGTTCATTGAACGAACTCGCTTTACTCTTTGCTCTTCCCGCTTACCGCCATTTTCACTCCGACACCGAGATTTCAAAGGGATGGGTTCCCGCTATGCAAAGATGAGTTTAAGCAAGTACACTGTTTTTTGCACGGAACCTGTTCCGGACGGCGCATATGAAAACAATGTACGTATGGGTTAGGATCGGAAGAAGGCTCGCCTGAACCCGACGCCCTGCCGACCATCTTTGAAGAAGGCAATTTAGCGCATTAAAAGGCACACGAAAAGAGACGAAACTAGGGGAATTTAAGGTTGACTTTTCTAGAAAAAAAAGCTATCACGTTATTACTTATTACTTGTGTGCAGTGTACTGGAAAAGCCGCGATCCTGTAGCCAAATAGCGGGATTCCAGTGTCTCTTTTGTGTTAACCACCTTGTATTAGTGTTTTAGTTTTGGTTTATTTTAATCTACTCCGCTACCCAGTCACTCGGGAGAGGAGGGCTTGTTCTAATAAGTGGTCATGCCATTCATCATGCGACTTTCACGGTGCAACTCGTTTCAGCATTGACTTCCTTTCTTTTCTTCTTCTTTAAAGTTGCTGATACTATTTGAGGTCACATATATTTTAAACGTAAACATACATTTTGTTAAATTTTTCTTCCATAGGTACATATTATCTTCAGGGGCGCTTTTTGGAGATACAAAGCACATGTGACATTCTGCTGTGAATTTTCTTTTTTTACAAGTTACGCAGTGTTTTCCGTTAAAATGTCGTGTCATGCAATGGTTCTTTGTGTCGTAGAAATGCGATCGGACGATGATAATGCTTGGGGCCTGGTCTAATGCAGTCAACAAATCTTGGGAGAAGTATACGAACGTAGAGGCCCAGGGCGCTTTCACGAATTCGATATCTAATTGAGGGCTGGCGGGCACACATCTCCGCTTTTAATAAAGCTGCAATTGCGTAATAACTGGTGGCAAACAAACTAAACGCAGCAGGGGGTACCACTATCCCAAAAAAAGACTTTCTGAGGAGTTATTCGCGTAGAACGCAAGGACATCGCGGTGGCAGAACGGCGACCGCGTCTCATCACCCGTCTCGTCTCAGGGGAAGCTCTCCCATCCCTTCCAACCACTTCAGCCTTGGTAAACAATGCAGCCTGTACGCTCACGTGTCCAGCAGTTTCCAAGCATGAAGACCGATGTGTGGCGAATTCTAGTCCTCTGACGACCGTTTTCGGGAGGGTCACGCTAATCCGGACTGACGCGTCCCAGTTATAAGACTCCGCTTTTTGTCACTGTTTTACGTTACAGTAGCAGTCAGTACGTTCCTGAACGAACGAAGCCGGCCATGTCGCGCCGGCGCAAGCGGTTCCTCGGGTCTGCCCGTATTACTACGGGGGGTAATTTTTCTGCTTTGCGAACGACTGGAAAGCGTACTTTGTCACGTCAAAGGTCCTCTGGACACATTCCCCTTTCAGATCCACCGAAAGATTTCGAAAAATCAGAAGCCGAACCCGATTTACAAAAGCAGAAGCCTCGGCGTCCGACTACTCCCGGAAGCGACGGAGAAAGCAAGAATCGAGATGGGCCTCTTATGACGTAGTGGCGCGTCACGCGCGACTAGCCAGTGGCGTGCAGCTGCGGTGATCGCTTCTGTTTTCTTAGCGTTTTTTTTTTTCGCGTTTAGTGATTAGTCAAACGGTTGTGATATTTGAACTCAGCAGGCACAAACACGTCAAGATCAACCACTACCTTTTTTTTTTTTTTTTTTTTTTCATGTTCTTTTTTTTTTTTCAATGAATATCTGAATGGCGTTAACATTGTCCTACCCGACGGATACACTTTTCCGTGCAGGTGACTCTATGCTGACACTGAGTATACATTTTCTTAAAATTAACCAGCAGAAAGTTTGTCCATGTAACTGAATACATTTGCACAAAGTCAGGCTGTAGATAGATCCACACGTAACAAGGCAACATTAGATCTGTTTTTCACTTCAAAGCCATTAAACCTCGAGATCTAACTAAAGCAGGCGCTACTGTCACGCTATCATCATCATCAATGGGTGGATAGGAAGATGGCTGCCCCATACGGTCGCGGCCAAGAAGCTGCAGATTACCGCGTTTATTGCCTCGTACAGTAACATTGTGAAAGCAATTTCAACGGAAAATGGTACCATGCTGTTCACTGTCTCAGTGCAATACCTACTGCACTGAGGTGGGGTCAGTTTTCACCGATATCCAGCGGCCGGCGCGCTGAGGAAAGAGTGGCTCTCCAAGTGGAGATCTGATTCACGGTAAACATTTCACCGCCGAAGACTTCAAACCAACGATGCATGACAACCAAGGTAAATGGGAAAATAAAACTGTTTACATAAGTGTCACGACTGGCCGAAAGTATAGTACGCGTAAAGCGAGCGCGTTGATACTCGCTCGCTGTTGGGCAGTGTGATCGTTCTTAGTGTGGGTTCTCCCGCTGCAGTGTTTTGGGAGAGGATGCTAAAGCCACAAACTTATTACTGCGTGAGAATCCGACTTTTGAAACATTGTAGAATTGTCCCTCCTACGAGCCCCCCTACACAATGCCACATTGAAAAAGGCATCGACTGCGGCGGAAGTGACTCGCTCAGTGCCTGCGTGTGCGTCGGACGCACCTGATCAATTTTCTCGAAGTTCGGTCGGAAGTACGCGGTAAATAGGGCTGATGGCAACTGGTCAATCTACCGAAGGAGAAACAGGGACTATCGAGGCTACTCAATTACTTGTTTATACTCCATGAATTTCGCTTACCTTCCGCGTGACGAAGATATCGCGCCACTTCGCTTGAAAAACAAATTTTCAACGGCAAATCACGCTACATGAAAACGGCATGATTAAATCTAAGGTTAACAGCTCACTAAAGGACATCGGTGCGACGTACGAAGCTCGAGCCATTCTCTTTCCGAAGAAACTGCCCCGCCTACTGCAAAACCCTTCGCGAGCCCCATATTTTCAAGAATTACAAAGTTAGCGAAAAATAAAGGCACGCAATACCTCTCTTCTTTTGAGTGTTTTGAGGCCAGAATTCAAGTCCTTCGCAGTCGCGAGAGTTAGTGGCCGCGAATAGGTTCCTCTGCCTAATTTGCGAATAAATGGGATCGCAAAACTAAAGGGTTTTACGTATGCAGCGTTTAAAACGATCGGGAGGACGAATCGTGCGATTCTCTTGAAGACCTGTCCGGCCGTTGTAGTTACTAACAATAGTTATTCGGCAGGGAGAGAGCACGGAAGTTGATCAATCGCGGCACCGTTTGAGAGTTTGAGATCCACAGTGTGGGGATTCTTGCTGAGAGCCGACGACTGCAGTAGGTAACTCCGCACGTGTACGCTCGTCGACGTGGTCGATGGGGCCACAACTCTGCACTCAATAATGTGCCCGGCATTCACAAGTTGTTCGCCTTCAACAAGGCACCGTTTTCTGTCGGCAATGTGCTCCATAATAGTATGCAGTGGCACTGAAACTGACACAAACAACCGCATCACAACAAGTACCACAGTAGCAACATGATATACGCATCCGGCTTGGCATTCCTTGCTTTCGCGTGTTTCCACTCTCGTGGAACCATACAATGTTTTCAAAGAAACAAGCATTCACAACGTAAATAGCGCAGTTTACCCAAAAACAAGCTTTCATCGTCGCGAGGATTCATTTTCAACGTGCGCCGAGAGCAGACGACGTGCGGCGGCATCCACACTAGTAGCGTTTCCAACATCGGCCGCACGGTGGCGACTCTGTTCGATCTCGAGGCGAATAGTGTACAAAATCCCTTAGTTATTTAGAGCCGCTGTGCGATCGCATATCAATATGTTCGTAAAGGGCTTAATTGCTAACAGAGGACGCTTAACTTTAACTGCTGACAGTTGACAACAGCTAACAATTACCGCCAAGTGAACCAGGAAAATATACCGCAGCTTACTGTCGAAGGTTTAGACAGTCTAACATAAGTAGTAAGGTGTGCATCTGACCGATATAGTAAAATTAAAAACGCACGGTTTCTCTTTTATAACACTACTTTGACTAATCTCTTTAACTCTCTCCCCCCCCCCCCCCCACACACACACACCAAAAAAAAAAAAGAAGAAAAAAAAAGAATCCGGTCGATTGTTACACATTAAAACAAAGAAGACTGCCTTTCTTGGATTACTCATCACATGTAATTATGCAATCGTTTTAATCATTTATTCAGCTATGCATTCACAAATGAATTTCTCCCCTTGCCTATAAGTTTATTTATTGACGACATCGTACATCCTTCAAAGCCAGTCGTCGTCTCTCCTGACGCTGTAGCTGTCGCCATATCAAAACTTCCACGACATTCGGCACCAGGTCAACATATCCTGACAAAATACCCTCCAAGTTACTGCAGCGCTTTGTAAGGGAAAATTTGTATTTCATTGGCGCATGTATTTCAGCAGTCTTTAAAAACTGCTCTCGTTCCGACAGACTGGAGAACTGCAAACGTCATTCTCATATTTAAAGGCGGGTCAAAAGAAAGCGTAGATAATTATACCGTCCAGTATCTTTGGAAAGTGTACACTGCAGTAAGATTTCAGAACACGTCCTCGTTTTTGCAATATTTATAAACCTGAGTGGAAGCACTATATTATTTGTAAACCAGCACGCTTTCCGGCGTACGCCGTCGTGCGAAACACCGCTCTTGGGAGTTTGTATCAGATATGCAGGAAAATGTACAGTCACTCACCCAAAGGCAAGCCGTGTTTACCGACTCTTCAAAAGGCGTTCGATAAGATTTCGCACAAGTCTGTTCTTCTCAAACTGTAGACAATGGGAGTCGAATTAGGTATTTTACGTCATTTATGACACCAACTCTTTTTCCTCGGTCAAAGTCGAATCAGGTGTACCGCAGGAACCGTGCTGGGACCAGTTCTGCTTCTTGTATATATAAAAAAACCTCCAGCACTGCATTAATTCTTATACAAGACAGTGGGATCATTCTCGTGTCAATTACCCGAAAATCACCCCAATATAAGAACGCGCCATTTTACAGCATGATTTAGACAACTTTGTTTTATGGTGTACAAGGTGGCAAATGGAAATCAACGTAAAGGAGACAAAGTACATGCTCTTTCTAACGAAACGGAACGTTCTAAATTCTAGTTAGAAGCTGCAGAGCAGCGAAATAGAAGCAGTTACAAATTGAGGTGCATTCCCGCGTGTGGTTCATGTTTCAAAAATGGAGAAGTGGAACCATTTTCGCACATTTAGATCGCCGTTGAAACTTCCGACTTGCAACTTAAGGACGCATTTCATCCTTTAGCTTGAGCTTCCAAGTCAACATGAACTCGTACTCATGCCCTTTGCTGCGCTCAACGCCAACGTGAATGGGAGCACCGGTGGCATCTGACACGCCCAAACGAAGGACAGAATCATTGGACAGATTATGGAGATCTTCCAAGTGCAACCAAACATTCAGTTATTCGGTGCCTCAACCGCGACAGCTCTTCGTCCGATTGCGGGAATGCTTCATCAGTGCAAAATTCGGCAGCCACATCGGTGGCTCCGAGACGAAAAGCGGATCCTCAGTTGGCGAGTTCAAATTCCAGCCGAGGCGCCCGCAATCTGACGGAGGCTTATTGTGGAAAAGGGGCAGTGTTACCGATATTTCGGTAGCGAGTCAAATTATCCCCAGGTGGACGAAATTAAACCTTAGCGCAAAGTCTGTTTTACTAAAATTTTACTTTCGTGCAAAGTCTGTTTAGTGTAAACACCGATACTGGAACGATACGAAGAGCTCCCCCATCTAACCGCAGACTCAATAATAAAAAGAAAAAAAATACAAGCAACACGATTACGAGCCTCAACAGGGTTCGTGAAAGATACGGCTCAAGTGCTCTTCCTAATTAATTAAGGCGGCAGGTAGGCAGTCCTCTTAGGTGCCAACGCGCCGAGGAGACAGGACATTAACACTGAAAGCAAGTCCTTGAACCGAGGGAGTCCTGTGAAAGACCAGCAGAGAAAGGAACATTCCAGGTCTGCGAAATGTGCAGCTTTGGGGACGACCGCCGGCAGCATCACTCTCCGGGACACACCTCCGCGCTGCAGAAATGCGCATACCTCTTTTTCAGCTGCCGCCCTCCGGCTCGAGGTGCGTTGAACTCGCACACGGTGTATTCCTACACCGTGAACTCGCCTCTGCCATAACAGAGCCTTCCCCGTCTGACGATATCCCTCACATCGTCGATACCCCTTCAATGTCATTTATAAGGATGTCGATCGCGGCTGAAAGTGACAATGGAGACGGTTTTAAAGAAATACAGAAAAGTGTTTTTGACGCCTTTAGACGCCAAGTCTCGATTGTTTAGAAAATACCACGCACTTATGAAATGCACCTGCAAATAAATGGGCGAAACGGAAACAAACTTTCTGTTTTCTCGCTTTCCGGGACTCCGAAAAGAAAAGGGGCGTAAAGAGCGACCTGCCGGTTTCGGTATCATCTTGAGCAATTGCTCAATCTTGTTTCCGTAGATTAAAGCATAATCAGTCTATACTCAAGACGTCATACGGAGGAGAGGTTTTTACAATTATGAAAGGCCTACCACAGAGACACTTTTGGTCGTGCACGTCGCCGCGCGGCGCTCTGCGAAGGCGGCCATATTTGCCGTCGGCATCGTCAACATGCAAAAGAGATACGCCACACTTGCGAATGAGTCCGAGCTTTCGCTCAGCGACCTGACGCCGACGGAATGGCGTCAGCAGCTGCCGTACCAATGCGATGCAAGACAGAAAACACGCGTACGCGAAGTAAGCGCAAGACGACGTCCAAAACCAAACTCGTTCCATTTCTTCCGCTCTCTTTGGTCTGCCCATGGTTTCCCTATACGGACAGCAGTGAGAAAACGTGGGCTGTTCCCGACTGAAGACGAGCACGGGGATTCCTACTGATCATGCTCATTTATGACCATTTTGGAAAAGATTATTGGTCGGAAATCAACACATTTCATTGTTATTCAACTTCAAAACGCAATCTTTTTAGACAACTCACGATCGAGAAAAGACACGAGAAAGCGTCGCTACATCTTGCCAATATATCTGACAAGCTCCAGATGACGTCACGCTTGTGCGTCACGCAAAATCCGTCTTTCCCGCAAACTCGGGGCGTCGCAACGGCGTCGCAACAATGATTATTAGCGGGACTATTTAAGTGACTTGTGCGGCACGCGAACGTCAATTCTGGTTAAAACTTGGTCAACATTGCCTGGGATCCGTCAAGTCGTCTTCAGTGTCCTTTTAAGTTTCTGAGGCATGTGAAACCCCATCTAGGCGGCGATGATGCAGATGATAATACTTTATTTATTTATTTATTTATTTCCAATACTACTAATCCCATTCGGTATTGTTGTAGGGTGGTACATCATACAGAAATATATATATTTTTAATACACATTTGAAGATAATGGTATACAAGCCTATGTCGACAGGTGGGCTTCCAAGTCCTAAGAAACTGCTCTACACTAGTGGAATGTACAATGTTTCGCGGCAAGTGATTCCATTCGTTGATAGCGCGGGGGAAAAAGGAATATTTGAAGCAATTATTGTGGGTTGGAAGTTCTTCGTAAAGCTTACCACGGTTATATCTTGTTAGCCGCTTATTAGTAGGAGTTAGATCATTTTCTGTGGGGATGTTGAAGTTGCTGTTAGCTAATTCATATAGAAATTTAAGCCTTGCAATTTTCGCCTTTTTTCTAGTGACAACAGTTCCAATTGCTTATATAACTCGGAGGCGGAATCATGCCAACTATATTTGTTAGATATAAACCTTGCAGCCATTCTTTGTATTCTTTCTAATTTACTAACACCAGAGGCCGTGTATGGGAACCAGACGACGTTGGCGTACTCAAGCATAGGGCGGACTAGCGTTTTGTAGGCTAATAATTTCGTCTCAGTTGATCCACTTTTTAAGGTTCTTTTTAGAAAATTAAGTTTGCTTAGCGCTTTTTGAGTTACAGAGTATATGTGTAAGTCCCAACGGAGGTCATGGCTTATATGTAGGCCGAGGTACTTGTACTGTGTGACTTTATGTTCCGTGCCCACCAAAATAAACACGCAAAAATATCTCTGTCTACTGTGTGGTGCACAAAACTAAACTAAGATAACGTATATATTAAAACGCCAGCCCACGATAGAGCTGCAACAACAAATACAAGAAATACAAGGCTAATACAAGACTGACTTTAGCATGTTTAAGAGAACGACATCCAGTAGCGCAGGTGCAACGTAAAATTCTGATTAAAATGAAAATTTCAAGGTTATAGGCAATCACGAAAAGGGACACCGGGGACGTATAAGATGAATGAAAAGTTTATAGCTTCAGGCTGAACAGAAATGAAATCTGGAAATCTATGGACCGTTATAAATCCATCGAATTAGCTGGCCGTCAACAACGTCGTGATCATATAGACAATCGCAGTATTGTCTCTTCACGGCCAGCCTATGGACTGAAAATCAGTGACCGTTTCAGAATAGTAGAAATACCGCCGGCCAGTATAACTGTCATACGCTATTCTCCTTATTCGTGCCTGTGCAGTTTTAATTGCCACAGCTTGTGACAGAGTCAAAATATTCCTATGTTAAAATCCGGCTGTGGTCTACTTAAAACGATGCAATTGCGATTTCAGCTGGCACTCAGTAATAACCGGCATAATCGCCGAAGACATACATTATCATTATTCTCAGGCGTGTTCTTTACTAAAACATAAAACTCCTTAAGGCTAGATTTGATTCGACGCCATATAGGCCTACGGCTATCTTCTTCGTACAGTTATGTGACCAGACCACAATACCCCGAAAGTCGGCCAAATTCATTATGTGTCAAACTTACGCACTGCACACAAATAAAATAGGCAGCGTATTGGTCGCTATCAAGCGCCCCATTTATTGACATGCAAAGCGTTATGGTTAATTAATTTTTGTATTTCGATTTGCATAACTAACTTTTGACTAGTGAAAATGAACGAAGAGAGTCAATTAAAATTTTGATGAGCATCGTATGAAACCACTAAAGCAGACAGCGTTAAGCAGTATTTGAAGCGCGCTTCGTTTTTATGGTTCCATAAAATGCAACCAACATGGACGCGCAGTTTGTCCGTTCCTTATGCTCGCCTGCTTCGCGCCTGCTGCTCAAGCGGTAACTTCCGCGCACCCCCAAGCTTCCTACGCGCACCAAGTCTTTCTAAAATCAAGCAGCCACGATATCCCCCGTCCCCCGATTTGCAGCGCCCTAGGCTGACTGGAACAGCTCCCTCCGACAAGTTTCGGTTACAGCTAACGACAGCGCGATGTCACGTAACGTTAGAACCGCGGAGCATTTTAGCGAATAATGGTAGTCACGCCTTATCCGCGTAACGGCACCGTACGGGATGCTCAAGAAATCCGACATTCTCGGGGCTACCTCCTATAGGCTGTGAGCGAGTGGTTTTGGCCATTTTGTTTTTCTTTCCCCAAGCGCGCTCCCGAATGTGCAAGAGAGTTCGCTTGGTACGGAAGTTCGTGGTTCTCACGGCTAGTGTTTACACAGCCCCAACGGCGAGAGAATTCCAGCAACTGGTTTCCCATTTCTCGTGGCCCCGTGAAGGCGCAATTGACAGGCACCGGGCCGTCTACGGCATCGGATGGCAACCGAGCAGCGCGGAAGTCAAGGGCAAAGGCCAAGCGCCGGTCGGTGTGCAGACTCAGAGCGTGTGCGCGGGTATGTGTGTGCGTGTGCGTGCGTGTTTGTGTGCGTGCGTGCGTGTGTGTGTTTTTTTGTGTGTGCGTGCGTGTGTGCGTGCGTGCGTGTGCGTGCGTGCGTGCGCGTGTGTGTGTGTGTGTGCGCGCGCGTGGGGGAGAGGGGGGGGGGGGTCATACGACCCCGGATCTGTATTTTATCTCGTTTATTAGAACTGCAAATTGAATAATTTCTACGTTTCGCTATTAAACAAAAAGGAGTCACTCAACCCAGCGTAAACTTATTCGTCGCCTTCGAGAGGGGAATCGCTAACCCACCCAATAGCGTCTCGACAATCTTCGACTTTTTTCAAGCTTTGCGCTACTGTCGTAAAGTCCCCCTCTGCTGGTTTCGATACGGGCGGGCATTGTACCGAGGGTGTTTCAAAGTTATCATTACCAAAAATGCGTAAAGCAAATGAAAAAAAAAAAAAAACTGGTTTGTAATCAATCCTTCGTGACTAAAGTTGACCCTTTAGAGCGGTGACATCGGCGACACATTTCAAGGCAGACTTCAGCTGTACGAACAACAAACAACTAGACATTTCACCCGACTATTCGAATCAAATGTCCTCGGTACATTAGTGAAACAAAGAGCTCAAATGATCAATAAAAATACTTTCGTAATGTCAGTTTCTTAACTGATTTGGCTGCGTGTTACCTAAAAAAATCTCTAATCGCAGAAAAAAAAAATAATAGAATGTCCTAAATGCGTGCTAAACGAAAAAAAAAAAAAATTCTAAACGCAACAAAGCACAAAAAAAAGAAAAAAAAAAAAGAAAGAAACAAGGTTTATGACTGACATGATTGCGTGTTACATTAAGAAAGTTTCCTTTAATCGTAGCGAGGCAAAATCGACCTATACCGGTTTTTGTTCTTTAGGCTCACGGACTCATGGTGCAGCCGAGTCTCGCCCACGCGTTGAAAGAGGATTGATACGGCGTAGCCGTTCAAGGCTCCCCAAAAAAGCCACCCAAGAAAGAGAGCAAAAGAAGCCGCCGTCACGATAAATCCAATTGGGTCGAATTTTCAGGCTTTAAACACTAATCTGGCTCGAGTATATTGAGCCATCCGTTTTACTTCCGCGTCGGAGAATTGTACGTTCCGTACTGCTTTAAAGAAAGGTCGAGCCAACAAAAAATATAAATATTGTTTTGATAAAAAAAACAAAAAAAACAAACAAACATATATATCTAAAAGATTGACGCGAAAAAACGGAGCCACAAGAGCCAAAGAATAAGGATAACGAAATTTAGCAGTTTCTTGATACTTGCTCACTGGAAGTCAGTCCTTCGACGTTAGGGAAATAATAGAACAACCTCAAGTCGAAATGTCGTGCGTGATACCTACAACAGCAACCGGGCAAAACTCTCGGATGACAAACCAGGATAGCCGGTTCATATTTAGAAGACTCAAGCACACACACACAAAAAAAACAAAAAAAAAACGAGTCATTAAGATAAATTACACAATTTCAGTTCAATATTGGAGGGCTGGCAAGCGGACACTTGACTAGCACAGAGTAAAAAAAAAAAAATTATCGTCCTTGTTGTTCGGGTTCTTTCGTGACATAACACGTAAGCACCTAAAATCCGGAAACTTTCGTGGGCGTCAGGCGAAAGAACCAGCCCGCTCGCCGAGACCCGCACGCGCGGCAAAGGGGCGACTAAGCGATAATTACCATTCAGTTGGCGCGACAGAGCCACGGGTCAGACAAGCAAACCACAGACTAATGAGGCAGCCAGCAAAGCTCACAAAATGCGTCGTCAATAGTTAATCCGCAGGCTTATCTAGCGCACTGCGTGACCCACGGGCGAACAGGCGGGCGCAGAATTGGCCAACAGCGACGCTCTTCCTCCGCATCTAATCTCGTATTGGCCTCGCGACGACGAAACATCAGACGCAAAACCGCATGCAAATGGACGACAGACAACGATCCGTCGGGACGCTAACCTAATAGACCATTCGGCGTTAGTAGAACTCTTCGCGCGCACACTTTATCCGGGGCCTGCCGACAGGCTGAGTACAGTCAGGTTAAGTAGAGTCCAATTTGCCCTGCAGCCTTAGCGCTATATATAGCCCGTGTTGTCGGATGGTGTTCGTAGCACGTACGTACAGAATCGCACAGCTGACTCGAGACAGCCGCCTGCGAACCCAATTCTTTCTCCTATCGTAACAAAGGACGCGACACGCCCGGCTCTATAGAACACTTTTCTTCTACGTCAACGAAGGGCGGCGCACGCGACGTACTCCACCAGCAACTCTCCTTTGTGCTTCGGCAGTCTCGACCCCTAAAAGAGCCACGAACAGGCAGAGCAAACTAATCGAACCAAGATCGATGTCGGATCGATACTTCCCAAGTCCTCGTCTTGGAAACCTTGACCGAGTGCACCGGGCCCAGTGCGATTCCTAGTAACGTCGCAGTCCATTGCCGCCATAATGGTTGTACCTTCATTAGAAAGTGCATCCCAAAGCCACGGTTCGACTGCAAAGCGGGTGGCGACACCGTCAGTCGTTTTAAAAAAAAAAGAAGTCCAGCCCAAGACCACGGCCCCGCAGTATTAACGTGCCGTGAAGCAAGCGGCACGTGTGTGAGGCTGGTGTGAGGCGGTGAAGGTCGATGCGAGCGGCCCAAGTGCCACGGTACATTGTAGCCACGGCACGGAGGAATCTTGCAGACACGATGATCAAGTGATTTCATCAGAAGCAGAAAAAGGCACTGGTTCTGTCTTATTACAGTGGCCGTGATCCCACTAGTTTGCACATTTTTCTCGCTACTTTTAGCTCCTGACATCGCCAACATCGTCCGAAAATTCCGACGATGACGAGGCCAGCGCGGTTGACGAGTAGTCTCTCCACTTCGTTTCATCTTAAGTCAATGGGCAGCCGACGACACCAGGCAATGGAACCAATCAAAGAGCCTCAAAAGCGCGACATCATGGCATTCGTCATCTCTCTGGGCGAGTTCTTTCATCGGCTAAATCAAGCGCAGCGAATTCCCCGTGACTTGAGCTTTTAGAGTGTTCGTGTTAGGGCTTGTGTGTTCGAGCCTTCGACTGTATTCTTACCTAACATGAGAGACACTACCAAGTCAGTGGAGACATTGCGGAATAAATATTTATACAATTTTCCTTTTCTTCTACTATTCTGAATAATAGAATCAACCAATCAATTAATTCCCCCCCCCCCCTTTGTTTAAGTTCATCTCGACGCAGGTGTAGCGCAATTCTTAGCAAAATTATGAATTTTGGCGCAATGTGTAGCAGACTTTGGTTCGTAGCAAAATATGGCGCAATATGGCGCAGCACTTCCATCACAGCACGTCGTACAAATTTAGATCATTTGCCTTTCGCTTTAATGGCTATGACCAACATATGTAGCATGCCCAGGGAGGTTGAGAATTCAACAACCTGGAAGAGCCAGGGAACCGCGTGCCGAACGCAGTTACGTTTGTTGCGGTCCAACAGTTCACTGTATGTCGAGGGGTAACGGAGGCGGACTGTGTTCGCGCACCGCACCTCGGAGTATGCGGAGAGAAAGCTGCAGGAGGCGCCACCGTCCGTTGCGATCTTGATGAGCATCGTATCGGCGTGCGTTCACGTCATCGCCACCGGGTGACGCACGTGAAGGACCCCAGGCTAGCAGAAGTACCACACTAGCAAAATGCCTCATCTATATACAGCGTGTGACAATGTCGTCAGAAAACTTTGGAAAACTAACGTCACGCTGTCTAAACATCTAAGTCATGACGTACGCCGAGACCGAAAGCTCGAATATATGAAAACATACGCACCAGATTGCAGTCTCAACAAAAACACAAAACAATGATAGGTAAAAGTAGATTTCTTAGACCACCCTAAACAATAATTTCAGTAGACGAAAAAAAAAAAAGTGTTACATTCTGCAATAACGGAGTTACACCTCTCTTGTCCTCTACATGTGTTCCTGGCGTCTTCATGTTTTCATTTTCCCAGTAACCCGATCGAAGCCAAGCCTCACACGAACTTGTTGGCCAGAGTACATGCACGAAAGTACCGTCACTTCGAGGTTTCAAGAAAAATCCACAAAATGACGATCCCCTCGACGCTCTCAGCACCAATACATCATTCCAACGTTTTGCGAATCTGCCGCGTGAGAACCTCCACGAAGCAGCACGCTCTATGGATATTGCATGTTGGTCATTTCGGAAAGAGCACAAGCAGCCGTGAAAATGGCAGCAGGCAATGCAGTCAAAGCGCGCGCTTTCCTTCCCTCCTTGGAAATGCCCAGAAAAGTTGTCCCCGAATATAGAACGGTCTCAAAAGTAAATTCGGGATAACTCGGAAACGGAATGCACGCATTAGAGCAACGGAGCCACGATACATTTTCAAGCAATTATGCGGGAAGTCCAACGCCGGCTCCCACTCGGCGTGACGCAGCACATTTAGCATCGTCGGCTGAATACTTTGAACCACAGTGCTCCAAGCCACTAGGACTTTAGATCAATCGGACGTCCCATCACACCCAACATGACCGAGTCACCGCAATCAGCACTCCAGCCACGTGTTCCGGAAGCCGTTGTCTCAACTCGGTCGTCGGATAAGCTCCCGGAGAAACGGTCGGCTCGGTTTCACGTCGCCCTTATAAATGCATACATTTGGCAGGCGCCGATCGAAAATTCACGTATGTTCCCGTATGTGCGCAACATTTTATGCCCGCACACAGAAGCCACTCCCTTCCAGATACTCGAAGGGGCCGCATACGTCCGATCTGGAAGCAGTTGGTCATGCATAAAGCAACGACCTAATCCGAGAGCGCCGGTTGTGTTCTAGAAGGGTGCCACTTAGGTGCCTTCAGGAACAGCTGAGCCTAAATTTCCGATACGCCGAATGCTCGCTCGCCGACCGACGGAGGCGTCGGGCGGGAATTCAGACGACCGAGTACTTGGAAAGGGCCACAGTCGAACTTCGGCACCGCACGCGTACACTAGCATGCGCAACAATCTGCCTCGGCACGCTCATCGCCGGGAATACGGAAGCACGCTTCCGTGGCTTAGTGAATCACGTCGGGCACGACATGGAGCATATACGTCGCATAACCGTACGTACTACAAACTCGAAGACTTCAGTTGCTTTGAGGCACCGAAGGATAAAAAAAAAAAAAAAAAACATTCGTATCATTCTTATATCGCCGGCGCGGCATACAAACCAGATAATCGACTATAGATCACCTTATCTAGCCTCGAATGAGGCCTAGTCAGCGTGGATGAAAATCAACCCCGACAGACGCCGCCAAGTCGCAGAAATGGGCTTCCCCACAAACAGCAAGAGACGGAAAGACAAAGGTTTCAGCGCAACACGGCGCAAGAAACCGGAAGCGGAGCCGATCCCGCGGCGGAAATGGCGCGACCCGTTTCCGGAAGGGGGGAAGCTCGCAACAAGAGAGAGCAAGAAAAATATAAAAAAAGCAGAAACACCCAAATCTATCCGAGAGAATTAATGTCCGTCAGCGCGGCCGACGTTAACGCACACGATGGCGTAGCGACGGTGACGAAAAGCACACAGCCATTTTATTTTTCGAGGGTGGCTCGCCATCAGTCAGGCTGGCCAATTAATCTAACTGCGGTCGGATCAGCAGCCCCAGTCGGCGTTAATCAAATAAGCTAAGCCGGCGTTCGCGACCGCCATGTATACCCGGCGGTGGCGTTACGGAACTCGGGTCCTATCCGACAGGCACATGCCGAATTCGCCTCCGCCGCTGGCCGCTAATTCAGTCGAAGCGAACGACTGGTCGGGCCCCGATCTGCTTAATTTGGAGGCGGATCGCGAGGCGACTCATTAACTAATTACCCGGCAGGCACACGGTGATCGCAGCCACGTCATGGCACGCCACGGTGTTGCCTCCAACACCGAGATGCCGGAGGGAGGCCCCAGGGGAACGCACACACGACCATTACCTGGAAACAGACTCAGCAGTCGCCGCCGCGCAATACTTGGATGACGCAGCTTTGCCCAGAGAAATCATGGAACCTTACCAATGGCGCGTGTGCGACTGGTATAGCGACGTTACGGGCAGCAATCTGGGGAGCTTTTAGGTATACGCTTCCCTTGCTAGGGGTATGATCTTAAAGTAGCTAATGGTAGGGTAAGCTATTACAATATTCGCACGTATTTTGTTTTGTTTTTTCCCCAACGTTTTCCGTATTTATTTATTCACGGTACTTCAAAGGCCCAATTACGGGCATCACATGAGGGGGTTCATTCAGCATAAGCATCAATCAGAACAAATAACAAAAACAGTCAATAAAAATTAAAAAAAAACACACACACACACTGAAAAAAAAGAAGAAAAAATTGGATTACAGGGAGAGAAAAGCAAATGCAAAGCGAAACTATGTACAGAAAAGAAAACGGATGTGCAAATGAAGTTATAATCCTAGCATGCGCGACAACAACCCCAAAAGTCATGATTCAAAATAAATTATTACAAACAATTACAACGAAAATAACTAACAAAAAAAAAACTTTAACGCAAAAATGACAGAGTATAAAAGGCATGAGAACGACGAAACAGCAAAATTCAGGATGCAGTGGGCACCATGGCGGAAAAAAACAAAAGTTAAAAAAAAAACATTACGGAACTTTTTTTTTTTTTTTTTTTTTTTTATCAGATAGGTTGACAATGGTTTCGGGGAGACCGTTCCAGTTTTTTATTGCGTTAGGAAGGGCTGAGTTATTAATTAAATGCGTCTGTGGAACCAAAGTTTGGTATTATTTTGACGTTGAGATATTCTGCTCGGCGGTTCCAAAAGTAACGAGCTTGACTGACCGGGATTAAAATGCAGCCGATGAAGCAGACAAAGCAGTGAGATTAAGCGGCGAGTTTTGAGGGAGTGAAGAGAGTTACGCTGTTTAATGAGAAAGACGCTAATAAGTCGAGAATAAGATGATGATATGAACTGAGCGGCACGGTTTTGGACAGATTCTAGTTGATCAATTAGGTACTTCTGATGGGTGTTCCAAATAGGCGAAGCGCACACATTCGTCAGCAAAAAGTCTTACGGTAGATGACGCAGTAGTTGGAAGATCATTAATATAGATAAGAAAAAGAAGGGGCCAGAGAACTGTACCCTGGGGGACTCCACAGGTCACATCAGTAGTGCAATATCGAAAGGTCTAAGGGTTAAAAAGTTACGGATTCAGGAAAGTGTTAACGATTCTACATTAGGCGCGGATAGTTTGGATATTATAAGGCGACAGTGGGGAACGTGATCAAATTCTTTTGAGAAATGTAAGAAAACAGCGTCGGTTTGAGAGCCAGAGTTTATAATGGTGTGAATGTCATGGGTGAATTCAAGTAACTGCGCCTCACACACGTATCCTTTGCAAAATCCTTATTGATGTTAAAAAAAAAAAAAGAACTTTCAGTTTTTTATTTTTATTTTGGTGAAGATGGAAGACCAGCGAAGCTGTACTACGGTGGGAAGTATTTATAAAAAAAACTGTTCAGCCGCCGTGGCGTCCTGTCGGCGCCGGGCCTCGCGCTTGGCTTCCGTGGCACGATCGTCGTCTGTGGCGTTGATCCGCCGACGCCGGTCACATCGCCGCTTCTGTTCTCGGCAGCGTTCCAGGCGAGCGATCTGCTCTACTTTCGCAAAGAATTCGGAACCACTCGACGCAGTGGAACTCGAGGCGATAGCGGCTTCGCGGCGTTTGCGCTGCCATTCGCGCTGCTGCTCACGCCACCGCTCCTTGCGCTCCCGCTCTTCTTGCGCGGCCGACGCATCGTGAGTCCAAAGGGCAACTGATAAGAGCGCTAGCGCGATCTCGACGTCACAGGACACACACGATTGGTAGGTGAGACGATGATGTAGGGTGACGGTGAACTGGCTCGAGTTTTGTGTCGACACGCCGCTTGTCCGCGGACACGATAGTGGGGAACCGTGAACAGCTTCGCTGTGAAAGTTATTTTCAAGATGGGAGACGGAATGGGAGAATACTATGTGCTCTAACAATTTTGACACCACACTGGTTACGGATATAAGGCGGTAGTTAGTTACGGACGCATCTGAGCCAGATTTAAAAACAGGAACGATCTTCCCAATTTTCCAGTCAGCGGGAATGCAACAGGATGACAATGATTGTTGAAACAAACACCCGACGACGTAGATATATCAAGGTTATTTATGAGTTTATTGATACCGAAACTTGTGATTACAGTGGGCGACGTGTAGAATAATCAAGGTCAGCTACCGATAGAATGTTGGATTGGTCTTCCTTAGTAAATATAGATGTGAAGAATTCGTAAAAGACTGTTGGACAGCGCGGGCATCGCGCACTGGCTTCCCCGCTTCATCTGATAAGGTTATTGATGATTGAGATTCCTGTGGTCATATTGCTTTCCAAATTTTTTGGGGGATTATTTGTTAGAAGAGAGAGTCATTTTGAGCCCCTCAATGTTGCGACGAAGGCGTGTGCTGCGTGCATTCCTTGGGCTCGTATAGTTTCAGTTCGCGGTTTACGGCGCATTTCGTCTAGTAAAGCTGCTTGGAGTGATGTAATCGGTTCCAGTCATTTCGGAGCATCTGCCGCAGCACCCAAAGGAGCATCAAAAGTAAAGTATAAACAAGCATGTAAGCGATTGGGCGAGCGACGAGCCAAGCAACGGCGACCCGCTTCGCTGTCGCTCGGTGAGTCGCGCGACGAGGCGAGCCGCATGAAAGCGACGGGAGCCTTGCGACCAAGGCGATGAGCGCCGTTTTCTGAATCTCCGTCGCTCGTCGCTGACTCCTGTCGCTGTCGCTCGTCGCGTCGCTCGCTAAATCGCTTACATGCGGTTCAGATTTAACTTCTGGAGCACAATCATACACTTCCTTTTCATTCGCTCCCCTGCAAATGCTACGTTACGATTCATGTGTTGGTCTGTCCAGTGCTTCTTGGCCTTCTCACTTCTGTGCAACCGCGTGCTAGAATCCATTGCATGAATTACAAAGGTAATCATGCGCATTAATAGCATGTTATATGTAAGTTTATATAATGACGCAAAAACAGCACGAGGACAATAAATATGCTAATACTTAAAAATTCCAACTGGATTATTCTCAAGCTTTCATTCCACTGTCAAAGTTGATCACGTTTCTGCCCCCGAATAGATAATAAAAATTATTTTTATTTTTATGCGTCCACAAATAGAAGTAAGCCTAAAAAGGGTTACACTGTCGTAGGAAAAGAGAAAACAAAAAAACATCAACAAGAAAACATGTACAAAGCAGAAAAAAGAAACGTGCAAAGTTATAATCCTGCACACACTATAGCGGCTGGAATGCTCATCGAAAAGTATTCATGTCAAAAAAAAAAAAAAAAAACTATTACAGATTGGTGTAGCTTTTTATATTTGAGTAGCATTCTTATAATTGCTGACATATAGAACAAAACCAAGCGATAAAAAGGGCACTGGGGGCGCCTGGATAGAGAGAAAGCATGAAAGTAAACAGTGCTTAAAACCAGTGATGGGTCAACAGCTGCGTTGACAACCTTACGTAAACACGAATAAATCATGTAAACTACGTCCGTTCAACAAAGAACATAGTCCCAGTTTATTAAGTAATCTGTCATAGCTGTAGCAGCACGTTTTCGCAACGCATATGTAAATACTTCAGATGAACCGTGTTTGAACATGTTACTAGAGGATGACGCAACATGGTGAATACTACGTCATTCCAAACGATACTAGCAAATTCAAGTTTCGTGAATACCAAAAAACAAAAGAGCCGCACAAAACATGAAGGCCAAGAAAATGGCTATATGAAGCGAGATATCGCAACAAGGGTCATCAGCGAGGCCCAGAGAATTGTTGGTAGATGGGGATTAAGGTTCAATGCTGAGTGAACAAAAATTCCAAGGTCACGAATTATAGACACTCGGGCAAGCACAGCGCAGTCTAAGGTGTAAGTAACTACAAACGAGTCACGCTTCCTGCTCAGCGACATTAGGGAGCTTCCCCCTGCGCTAAGCCCTCCGCAACGAAGAGGCCGCTACTGCGCCTGCGCGACGCTGGCCTTGGCAGTAGAGTTCCGGGTATCGAAGCGGGTTGCGGAGGGCGCTGCGGGACGGCGAAGACGATCTAAGAAACTCCCTATTGTCTTCGTCTTCAGCGCGTTCAGAACGAGGGAGTTATGTGAACACCACGTAGACACTGCATCACCCTTAAGAAGTACGTAATCAGAAAGGGAGAAAATGTAACGAAACAGCCTAATGCCATTAGTTAGCAACTACGTTTAAGTCGGCTAGTACAGTGGTTCTCAAACAGTGATGTTTCGCGGACCCCTCGTGGATCGGCGGAGATGATGGAAAACCCCGTTTGTGATGAGGGGAAGGGAATGGTATTCGTTAGTTATGATAATGTTTTAATAAATAGATATAACTAAGGACTAGTGTGGTGTAGACTTATCTCTCATTGACATGCAAACGAGAAAACTCAACCGAAAATTGGAACGTTCCTTCTTAACCTGAGAAAGTAAACTTATATTGCCGTGCTTGACTGATGAGCTATGTAGGGCTTCGCGGACCCCTACAATGCTTTCGCGGACCCCCATTTGAGAACCACTGGTCTAGTATAACGATAAGGGCATATACTATAAATGAATTAACGAAACAATATAATTAAACGTTTGGCGCAGCCCAGCTACATCAAGGTTATTCGACAACTATTGCCCTTTGCCCAAGCTATCAAAGCATTCTTCCTTAGAGGGAAGTTGAAGCACTTTTCAAGAAGATTGAGCTTTGAGCAGACTTCCGTGGTTTTTTGTCCAATGAATTCGATAATCACACTTGAATTGAACTAAGAAAACGTAAACTGATTAAAAAAAGAAAAAAAGAAAAGTACACTGATTGCCGCAGGGCATCCGGTGAGATTCTTTGTCGCCTGCTACCTGTCAATGGCGTCGTTACGTCATCGTCAGCATCCCCGCGCCAGCTTAGTGGCGAGCAAGGGTCACGTGACCCCGCCGATCACGTCAGTTTAGATAGTTTTACCTTCTGCTCGCGTGCTCTCCAGCGCTCGGCGTGTACAGCGGGCAAGACTACTGCCGAAGTTTAATTACGTCACTCCTATTACTAAAATCAAAACAAAACTTTAGACACATCATTGGTAGGATGTCTACATTTAAACTGTAACAGTTTTCCCGAATTAAAAAAAAAAAAAAAAAACCTCTTTAGCTCCTCTTTAAATTTCGGGCATGGGAAAAAAAAATAAGGAAGAAACACAACCAACGATGAATACAACCTCTCAGGAAGTCGCAGTCTATCATATAGGCTCACCGCGGTTTTATTTTGCAAGTTTTACTGCAAGGAAGAGTTGTCACGTCAACATTCGCACAAATATTATAATTATTTCTTTTTTTGTACTTGACGCGCGTTTGTGACGCACCCCGCTCTGGACGAGTGTCTTTCCCCTTAGTACGAGGCTGCACTGTGGAGAAGCGAGAAACGCAAAACCGCGACGTATATTTCGCGGACGTAGCTTCTCCGCAGTGCACCACGACACGGCAAGAAGCGCACTCAGCAGGGCTATTAATCCGCCCGAACAGACCACGAACAATGAGACATACGGCAACTTCCGAGTACTGTATCGTGTTCGATGCAAAAATCATAGAGAATTATCCGTTATTCTAAGCAATAGCAGAAAGGTTTGAAGGATGCGCACACGCTTATCGAAAATTTGAAACGACCCGGCAATGTAGCGACGCCTCAGCTGAGTTTCTGCAAAGAGAAATTAACTGTTGACGCAAATTCCTCAGTCTGGTAAAACGGCGCCATAAGAAAGGGCACGTAGTCGTCTTAACAAGAACAGCTATGCCGAGTTATGCAGGGATGGCCCGAGTAGCTTTAACAGGACATAAGTTAAAACTTTCTAGCTTCCAGTTTGACTGTTTTTCTTGGCAAGTTAGAAATGAAGGGGCTTTAAACTTAGGGTCCTTCGTTTTCGGGTTTTTATTTTTAAAATTCGGGGAGATGTCGGGTTTTTAAGTACTTATTATGAAATTCGGGCTTTTCAGGTTATAGTAACAAATATACAAATATAATTTAAAAAAAAAAAAGATTAATACAGAGAATTTTTTAAATAAAATACTCTGAACACGATAGCATTGAAACATGGTAAGAGCTCACATGGGCTTTTAAGTTTTTGACAAATCCTTGTGGCTTGCATAATATTCTGCATGGGCAGCATATCTCTGTCTTCATCTATAGACCTGTTCGGTTTTCAGACACAGCATCCGAATTGAGAGAACGTTCTCTCAGCATTACAGCTTACGTGCATTGAAATGCGTAGTTTCTCACACTTCGGGTTTTTTTTTGTTTGTTTTTTCGTTGGTTGATACGGGAAAAAGAGAAGGGCAAAATCTACTTCTCAATGGACATAAAGGCAACATTTTAGGGCTCGATCTATGTTACTGCAGTTCACTGAATAGAAAAAACATCTATAGGATTGGTTTCAAGATCTGTAGCTAGCTCATGTCACTGCCTAGTACCAACTCTTTGTTTCCTGGAAAATATTTTCGGAGCAGAGTATTTGGAAAATGCTGATTTCAATTTGCGAATTCGGGGAAAAATCGGGTTTAACCCGATTTCCACGAAACAAGTCCAGGGTGTAAATATCGGGAAGTACCGGCTTTTTACCCAAAAACGAAGAGCCCTATTTATACCGTTTTGCAAGATACTTTGGCTACTCGTATTTTACGTAGGAAAACGTCCATTTGAAGTGACAATTTAAATATGCGAGTGGAATGGGAGTACTCGACTATGCCACAATTACCTGGCTTCATTTGAATATCATGCATGCCATAATTTTTACTATAATTCAAGTACCTAAAAACTGAAACCACTTCCTCCTCGCCAGTAGAGAAAAGATATAGGCTCTCAGAGACACCCTTAGAAAAAAAAAAACAAAAAAAAAACAGCTTAAAACTACCGAACACCGTTTGAAAACTGTTAAACATGCCTTCCATTTCGCGAGCTGATTTGTAACCTGACACATTTGCAAGGGTTTCTATATTTACCTGCGCCATTTCAACAGGGCGGTGCGGCACGGATACGGGAATTTTGCACGCGTGATCCAACGAAGAAAAAATACCATGGGGTGACTCGAATAAAGGCTGAAACCCACCAAAATCGCCCGAAATTCGGAACACGGAAAAAATGTTCCAAACAATCCTACAAAAAAAAAAACGAAAAAAAAAAACGAAGTAGGAAAATAACAGTATATGGCCTGCCGGGCAGATGCATGTACTGTTTGTTGTACATGCCTAAGAGGGCGAAAACCTCCGTGCAACAGCGAAGCGAGATCACCGAGACGACAAGGGCGACGAATGCCGCGAGCGGATTACCCCTCGGAGTCACAAAGGATCCGGCGGAGGGATCAATCGCCGACAGCATGCCGCGATCCTCGGAAACACGAGCAAGGCCCTCCCGTGACCTTGCCACCGCCGTTCTCTCTTTCCGTGTGCCCTGGCCGGGATCTTCACGTCAGGCAGCGTAGCCCGTCCGGCACACACACACACGACCGGACCGGCTTCCCTACGCTTCGATATCCCAGACCCCGTACGTACGCAACGCGCGGAAGAGGCGGGCGTCCATATTAGCCGCCCGAAGCCGCCCTAGGCGAACTCTCCAATTAGGAATGAGAGCCGTGGTGCGGCCCCGTCCCGCGGCTGGAGGAGACCTTGACCCGATCGAAATCGAAGGACCCCCCCTTCCTTCCGCTTCACCCTCTCACTGAGCCTCGGCGAATCGATGGAGAGCGCTCTACTCTCGTGATTATAGGGTATCTGCCCAACAAAGAACATAGGGACTAGCACGACGTCGAGCCCGAGTCTATTGCGGCAAGGCAACAGTATCCGACTGAACGGTACGGCGCTTACAGGTGGGCGGAAATGGGGGAGGGGGCCGACAGGGCGTTTTGACAAGGGACGGCTGGATCGTTTGACTTGGTCGGTACAGACTCCAGATTAAAAAAAAAAAAAAAAATCTGGAGGCTGTACATTTCGTTATTAATAGCCGGATAATCTGACATCACGTCTGTGCTGGGACACCAACGCACACCGAATCTGAAACTACAAGAGGTGGCCAAGGACGGTAGATGTAACAAACTTTGGGCATAGCGATACGGTAACATTGTAACCGCTACAACTATGACGGAAACGGGGTGGGAACGTACCGCGAAGAAACGTTATAATTATAATCAACCGTCACCACGTACTACCGCGTTGCAGAAAAGAAAAAGAGTTCGGAAGGGCGGTAATGGTCTTGCGGTAGAACTATGCTAAGGCATTCTAATGCTCACGGTACCGTAAATGTACTGAGACGCGAAACCTCGGAAGAGCACGTTTGAACCAAGTGCACTGACACCTACCAACAGATGTGTCTTTATAAAGAGTATTCTCCCGCAAAAAGTGAAATATGTTAGCCAAGTTTCCGGTGAAGAGACAGCCTCTTGTAATAGGTATGCGCGTACAATGCAAGTTCATCAACAGCACAAACTACAAACTCGGCTAGAGGGGAACCTTTTTGTACACCCGCGGGTCCAAGGGGTTACATTTTCCAGCTCCATTTATTTCCAAACTTGAAAGTGCCTTTTATTTTTTTTTCTCTCAAAAATTCGGTGCCCTTCGGTGCCCTTCGGTGTCAATTTGTTTCCGTGTGGGACAAAACAAAACACGGGCTTTCATCCGGGCTTATGTCGAAGGAAATAGAACACGGACGTAGGGTTCCCAAATCTCCAGAGAACATACTCGCGACCATGCCCGTCCCGATACCGATAAGAGAAAGGAACGAGATGGAAGGCGTGGTTCCCGAAAAACGAAGCACCCTCCCGGTCAGATTGATGCGGGTTCTTATTGGATAGGGTCAGCTGAACAGCTACAGCGTAGCAAAAACCGAGAGGGGAAAAGACATACACATCGCTGACTATCAACTTGGCTGCTTTAATACTTCGCCTTCCTCTTATGTAGACCTTTTTTTCTACTACAGCTAGTGATCAAAACCCGTAGTGCGGGTTCTTTTCCGGGCCAACACAAACTAAAGATGCATTTAAGAGGTTTCTTTCCCCGTCGTTTGTGTGTGTGCGTGTGTGTGTGCGAACACACGCACACGCAGACACACACACACACAAAGGACAGCTTTTATTTGGGGTTCATCGGTGTACAGAATGTTAGATTAATTCGAACAGATGTTAAAAAAAAGAGCTGTGAAAGGTACAACTAATCCGGTCTGTGCAGGTGAGTTATACGGCCAAGGAGACATCATGTAGGGAGCAAATCGTCATGGTACGTCGGATAATAACTAAACTTTGTTAATTATCTTGTTTAGCAGAAATAAACATTAGTTCCAAATAGAAACTTGCTGAATAACGCGGATGATACGATAATCATCCCCGTTTGCGGACCGCCAACGTTGCGCCTTTTGCACGAGTGAAAACTTCCGCGCAGACTGCATTATTGTACCTTTCAAGGCTTAAAAAAGAAAAAAAAGAAAAAAAATGTTTGAAATAAAATCAAACACACTGTATACCGAAACACGGGACCCTAGCTATAATTGGCTTCCGCACGACACACTAGCCACACATACCGCGGGAAAAGAACAGCCCACAAAGTCAGGGTTGCGAACCGCGAATGCGTCAAATATCAAGTCGGCGAACTCCCACATCAGTGATCTAAAAAAACCTGGCACAATCAACGCCTGTCCAAATCGAATCGTGTATAGGACGGCCAAATCGATCGCGCCCCTTCGGCCAAGCGTCTAAACAAGACACACACAAAAGATTTACGCGCCAAGGTTGCTAAGTGAAAATGTGTGAACGCCCCAGGGTCAATTTGACCCCCCCCCCCCCCACTTTCTTTTTTTTTTTTTGTGCGTGTGTCCTAAATGAAGAGGATATTTACTCTGTCAGGTGCTCTCCCTGCCTCCGGCCTCCTGAGCCGCCTTTCAGAAGCCGACTTGTGTCCACTGCACTTAGCTCTACTTAGTGCAGCCTCGATCCTTCCATTTTACTTGCTCCTTAAGAGTAAGTTTCACTCCCGGTCGAGAGTGAAACGCAATTAATATAAATTGTTAGCCTCGGTAAGTAGAGTCGGCGTAATATTTTCACTAAATAAAAAAAGTGAAAAAAAAAAAAAAAAGTCAGGTGGGGTCCTTACGGACGTCGTCTGACGGAATAGAAAACGTGCAGGGAGCGACAACATGAGCTGGCCCAACGGCGTTCCGGCCGCGGAGGTACGTTACGCTGTTCAAAACTAGGCTGGAATAGACCCAATTTACCGTTGTCGTAAAGTTGGAGTCGGTTTGAGGGCTCAGCATGCCGGAAGGACACACACACAGCGCTCTACTGTGTGTGTGTCTTCTTTTACTGGTCCTCGTTTTTTAGCGCTTTTAATCCTGAAATGTACAACCAACTAGCCCAAGTGAATACCCTTTTAACGGAAGGACCCATTGTAACATTTTACCCCCCCTTCACTAGCGTACTGTCGTGGGCCAGCTCATACTGCCCCAGGCTGTACATGCACGGACCAAGCGAACACAAACGACTGTGTGGTTATGTTTAGCTAAAGGAAAAAAAAAGGAAGATCCATTGGTGGATCCTAAGGAAATGCGTTAGCATGACCCTCGGGAAATGCCACACACGTCCCCCTTTGAGAAACGCTAACGCAAACCACTTCCCTCTTCTGTTTTGACTTTCTCTTTTGCTTCCTCCCTTGTTTTCTGCCTCTTTTTTGCTTTTTTACAGGGTCAGGTTTAGCGCTTCCCAAAGGGGGACGTGTGTGGCGTTTCCCGAGGGTCGTCCTTACGCATTCCTTAAGGATCCACTAATGAATCTTCCTTTAATTTTTGCAGCACAAACCAAGGCAGGTGCGTGCGCGTGTGCGAGTAAGTGTGGGAACAACCGCCGTGTATGCTGTAGGCGTGTAGACGGAACAGACTGACAACGTCAATGGCGAATATCAGAATCGCAGCACTGAAAGGATCGGATCGTGCCAACTTCCGATCCAGCGCTGTCGTATACCCAGGAAGTCGGAGGGGGACAGGTGAAGTGTTTCCACTCTTTCGGGACTCGTCGCGCCGTGTGGAGTAGGGGCAACTATTTAATAGAGCCCACAAGCAACGGACGAAGTAAAGCGCTGGATATTCCGACTTACCCGAGTACCGTAATCGTTTGAGTGTGCCGCGGGCGCTTCTATTGGATGCTGGCGATGTGTCGCCATTTTTGGCCCTGCTGTGGCTGCCGGCGACGCGCCGCCGCTTGCAAGTACGCGCCTACTGGACTACGCTGGCATGCCCCCGCCGAGCCGCCGGCAGCGTAGAGCATTCGCAGTGACGGCCCGCCATTTTTGGCTCAAACGCATCCTATCATGCACCACCTTGACTTAAGAAATTACATCGGCCACCTGTCCGGCGGTACCATTCCGCTGTTACTTTCCCGCGCTCCCATTCCTCGATCTCGCCGTCAGGCGGCTCCGACCCCAGTTTTGGGGCCCACCGCTCCTGGGCTCCACTTAGCTGTTGTGCGCACTGTGCACCCATGTGACGCTGAGACGACTTTAAAAAGGAAATCAGTCGATCGGAAAGAAGAACTATACCAAAGGGAAAAGTAAAAAAAAAAAAAAGACACACGATCTGAACTGCGCAAGAAATTGAGAAAGTAAAAATAGCAAACGGCCCGCAAGTATTAACAGAAAAGAAAACATCGCGAAAAATGCCTCTTGAATCTTAGTTTCAACTCTCTTATAACTTAGTATAGCAAAACTATCAAACTAGTGCCCTTTGTCACGGAGAGATTAGCTCCCACAGTCTACCCCCTCGGCGTCCAAAATCCGGCTTTATTCCCTTCAATATCGGAGCTGCGCTCAAGCCCCCCCCCCCCCCCCCCTTTTTTTTTTCCTCTCTCTTCTTATTTTATTTCCGGACTCCTCGTTATCGCTCCACCGTTCGGGGCCATTGTTAAATTTTGTGAATAAACCACTCCCTTTTCCTTTATATACGAACTTCAGCTCTTAATATAAAAAAGGGTAAGGACCAAAAAAAAAAAATCCCGAATTCACCTAGCGTCAGCTCGGAAGTGCACAAAAATAATGCCCTACTCGCGTGACTAAGCCTACTTCTAAAGGCAAGAAGATGACAGAGGCGCGGCTGCGGTCCTCAGACGGCCATCTTAAAAAGTCGTTTTATTTCAAGAAAACAAGAAGGGAATTCGAAAAGGCCATGTCGGCAAACATTCCCTTTGCTGCCACACCATATGGTGAGGGATAAGATATGATGCCCAGCTCGAGAAGTAAAACAGGAAATTCAATATCAGGGTCAATCGAGGTTTAAAATACTTCTCGACGTCTAATGGTAAGAAACTGCTAGTATCTCAACTATGAGCGAACTGACGCTTGAGCGAACACGCACACCACGAACCGAGGCTCTCTTTACACACTAAACACCTTGAGCTATTTATACACCTGCAAATTGTATAGCAGCAACTAAGTTCAAATAATTTTAACCCCCGTGATATATTTTTATTGCTGAATATGGTTATTAAATCTGTCAAAGTTGAAAACATAAAAATCGACTGGAGCAGAACTCAATGCGTCAGATGGAAATAAGGAACAGTAAATCATTTTCGGGTTATTGCTTCCTGACAACGCTTACATAAATTTTTAACATCATGTTTTTTTCGACCTTTGTGAGTTGCTTGCTGTAACTGTCTTCAATGAAAAAAAAAAAAATACTTCCACAGCAACCCTTTCGCATAAACACAGCGATTTGAAAATACTATTTTACAATATTTTGCCACAACTTACAATATTTTCCCACCAAGAAGAGAGGCACAACGGTGCATGCGCGTCGGTTCTCCTGCAAGAGCGACGGTCACTTCCCGCAACTCTTGTATATAAAGTGGCGCACCATTGCGATTCACACGATTGCCAGCAACCTCCGCGCTTCCCCGCGCCCAGTTGTTCGGCAGCACCATGAGTTGAAGAGTGAATTTTACGACAGTGTGAAATGCGGGACATTTTGAAGATTCGGGAATTTCTCGCGGCACGCGGGACACGAGCCCCGAATGCGGAACTGTCCCGCGAGTCGCGGGACGGGTGGTCACCCTAGCCACTGCAGAGTTCTATCGTGCAAGGGCCACGGTCATTTACTAGCGTGTGTCAGTATCTGTTCACGCGTGGTAACACAGCACCTAAAAGAACAAACCAAGCTTTAAAAAAAAATATGCAGCTCGCGCTGTTCCATTAAAACGATAGGAGAGCGCGAAAACATAAAAGCTACAAGAGAAGCACCCAGCCTTTCTTGTAGTTTTTTTTTTTTTTATATTGTTGATTTTTTTACCTTTTATTCACAAATTTTGATCCGCAAGCAAAAATCTACCAGCTTAGCGTCCGCGAGCAACGTGAAAAAGCGCAACCGAAACGCGACCGACAAATATTCGATTTTGCTCATCAGAGGCGCTGCCCAAACTTGAGAGCTCAAGAAGCCTCGATGGTGATCATAAACGAGTTAAGCGGAGCTTAACTAGGGAAAGAAACGCAGGGACAGAGCAAAACAAACAACCAGACCAAATTATAAAACAGAAAAGCAGTTGGAAATAGTCGTCAAGCAAGTAGAGGATATAATTTCTGGGGATACTCAAACGGATTTTAGTTACACAAGGCAAACTAAGCTATTCGAGCAAGAGCTGTCTGAAGTATGCAATAAAAGAAGGGGAAAACGACGGCGCAAACCGAAGAGCCGGAGGGATAATGACGTAAAGGAGGCAATAGAGAAACGCCAAGAAGCTTCCAGAGAGCACATATATTCTAAGATCAATGGGGAACTAAGGCTGGGCAATTGATCGATTAACCTACCGATTAATCGATTAATGATTTATTCGCGATTAATTGTTTTGAACCGGGTAATCGGTAAAATTATCACGAATCAAAAGACAGTAAAAATTAAACGGTTTTACCACGCGAACGTGAACGAGAACAGCTGTATGAAGGGAAAACTTTAGGTGAAACTTTAACCTAAAGTATTCGTAGCTACAGACAAGCGCAGTGGGTTACACGTATCCCCTGCTACTTCGACGCCGTGCGTGTGTCAGTTTAGCGCAGCACAGACTATTGCGAACAATAGTCTGTGCCCTTGCAGGAAGATATAAGAGAACCTCTTTGCCTCATGCAGCTTAAATCTGTGAGTGTGTGTGTTTTTGAACTGTTCTCAAGTACACAGCGAAGTTGATTCATAATCGAAATCGTATACTGCGTAATTTATCACATTATCAGCCAAAAAAAAATAATAATAATAATTTTTTTTAAATATTGTTAAGGGAAATGAACGAGACCAATTAATCGGAAAATAATCGATTAAAAGGTGGCGATTAATCGGATTAATCGACGCTCAGCCCTGCGGGGAACCAGAAAGTGAGGTAAACAAAAAGTGGGATAGTTTCATGAAAAGTAGACGGGAGGCATCCTGCTTGATTAATGAAAAGATTCAAAGGGAGGGGTCGCAATGGCTGTCTAAAGTAAATGAAAAAAAAAAAAGATAGAAAGGCAAGCAGGGAGTTTTGGAACTACTTGAACTCACTAATTCATAAAATAAAGTCAAGACAAAAGTATACTGTAATGCCTGAGGGTAATCAGCTTGAAGGGGATGAGGCAATGAAATATATAGCAACACTCGTGACAGAGAAGTTCAAGCAGCAAGAATACATAGGAAGCGCCTCACCAGTGGGGGATAGTTCAAGTACCAATGTTGAGGCTATCGGACAAAACGAATGGGAAAGGACAGAGCGGAGGCTTCCAACGGGAACATTAACAGGCGCAGATGGCATACCAATGAAGTTGATAAAACAATTAGGACCCCAATCTAAGGAAGCATTAAGGAAAGCAGTAAGTAGCATTATCATGAAGGGAACTGCCTCGGAACAATGGAGGCTAAGCAGAAAGAGTTTAATATACGAGGGAAAGGGAGACTAAGCTGACATAGGTAACTATCGCCCCATAAAAGTAACATCAGTAGTCTACAGGTTGGCAATGCAGATTATCAAGGAGAGATATCACAAGCATAAGTAGCAAATGAGGCTGTACTAGGAGAGCTACAAAATGGCTTCCGAAAAGGAAGGAGGTTGGTGGACAATTTATTTCCATTATCACAGTGTATGCACGTAGCAGAAAAAGGAAGGTTGACTACTCTGGTTAGCATTCTTAGATATAAAGGGGACTTATGACAATCTCACTCAAGGCAATTTGTGGAACATAATGAGGAGCTTAGATATGGACGACGGAATACTGCATTTTTTAAGGGATATTTACAAAGACAACATGGTACTAATAACATTTAAAGGAAAGAGGACAAAGCCAATAGAAATAAAACGAGGGATTAGACAGGGATGCCCTTTGTCGCCACTGTTGTTCACGCTGTATCTCCAAGGATTAGAGGAAAAGTTGGAAAAAAGCAATCTTGGGTTTACTCTTTATTCTTTCTTCCTTGTGTCCAGGAACAGCCGAAGCCTGAATGCTGGTACACACAAATACACTGTACAAAAGGGAAACACAAACACATTGATTCTATTAAAGCTGAATGCTTAGGCCATTTTTAAACGAGCGTTCACTGTCGAAGATATCAATCTCGGTGCTGGGTGTATTAAAACTATTTTGAATACACAACATGGGGGAAAGGGAACAAAGATCCTGCACATATAACGTGTTGGGGTTGCGACTGCTCACGCGTGGAACGGATAAAGAGAGCAGAGACACAAGTTCAGAACCACTTGTTCCATGCACAGCCTTGTGCAAAAATACGTAATCTCGAAAAGTTCGCCGCGCTACTCGTGTCTGCAAATTCATCCTGTGTAACATTGACTCGTGACCTTTGATACGACAGGCAAGGTCGAACGATCATACAGTCATTACCAGGTCTGATGTATGCTGATGACAGAGTGCTAATGGCCGATAGCAGCCTAGAGCTTCAATCCCTAATAAATATATGTGGTGTAAAGGGCCACAGGCTTAGAATTCAGTGGGATTAGAATTCAGTCATGACAAATCGGCGGTCATGGTGTACAACGATGACGGAATTCAAGAGCTACATATTTATGGATTAGAGGTTGAGCGAGTCGATAAATACAAGTATCTAGGAGTATGGATTAAAGGGAAGATGGGGCACTTCTACATTTGAGAAAAAACGCTTGAATTGCGTTTATTTGGCCTTTAGAATAACAGATATCAAAATTATATTTCAATGCGACGCGCCGGAGAGCCACAAGAGCTATTTCAAAATAGGGCTGAAGCCCCGCCCCCCTAGCCTTGGGCAGCCAAAAGATCCGTCGATGACGTCACGGACAGCGACTGTCTTTCGCGTTTTTCTCACGTTTAGCAGTACTTACGCAGCAAATGGTTTCGGTATTCGGGTTCACGGGTTAAAAATACACTAAAATTCACTTTTAACTCATTTTTTCCAAGAAGCTCCGTAGCTTCCCTTTAACGAGGGTATAGAATCCCTCAATGAACATGGAAGATGTGTAACTGGTAAGGGCAACAAAAATGCAGCTGTAATGAAAAAGAGTGCACTGTGGAACTATAACAGGTATGAGGCGGTGAGGAAGTTCTGGAAAGGAGTTTTAGCTCCAAGCCTGACTTTAGCAAATGCAGCTTCGAGCATGAAACTAGACATCCAGACAAGGCTAGAAATAAAGCAACGTGGAGTAGGTAGATTGCCTCTGGGAACACATGGTAAAACACCGAACGAAGGTGTGCAGAGCGATATGGGATGGTCCTCATTCGTGTCCAGAATAGGTAGAATTTGAGGATAGGCTGAGAGAAATAGATGCAGAACGATGGGCACGAAGAGTTCTTAGCTAGTTACACATGAGAAGCGTCGATACAAAATAGAGAAAGATGATTAGAAAACTTAGATCTAAATATATGGGCAATAGCAGGTAGGCGGATGAGAAAATAAAGGTTAAAAAGAGAGTTAAAGAAACTGAGAAAGAAATATGGAAACCAGGGATGCAGACTCAATCGGCCTTGGAAATTTACATATCGTTTAAGAACATTACTAAGGAGCCCAGCTTCGACAATTCTAGGGGTAGTGCTGTTCGAGGCGAGGATGGGAGTGTGGCGGACTAAGACAAATACAGCTATACTTCGTTTCAGCTTCGGTCCGAGCGCGGCCGATGTTATGAGCCGAAGGGCCAATCAAGCAGCGAAAGAGGCACAACGTCATGGCGTGCTCTCTGCAGTTGATAGGTCCAGCGGCATTCGCCGTCTCTCTGTGCGCGCTCCACCGCCAGCTAGTCCTATCAAGCGCAGAGAGCGCGCCATGAAGCTGCGCTTTTTGCGCTGTTTGATTGGCCCTTTGGCTCATAACATCGGCAGCGATCGGACCGAAGCTGAAACAAAGTATAGATACCAGGAAGTAGATACGGTGTGTGTAGCTTGTGGAGAGGGGGAGGAGGCGGCTAAGCACTTGATAATTTACTGTAAGGGGCTTCACCCTGAAGTAGCTAAAGAGGCGGCTAATTTAACAAACGCACAGGGATTTAGGGGTGGAGATAACCAAAAAGAGATTATCTGACTGGCGGCATAGGTCGAGGGAAGGATGAATATTTTCTTATTCCCTTCCAGGCGACCCCGTATATAGTGCGGAAGATGAACACCCGGTTGCATAAAGGCGCCTCCAGTCGTACGCATCCGTATATAGCTTTTAAAAATAGAACTCTAATAACTCTATGTTAAATAAATGTTAGGGGAAAAAAACGTAGACTGGCTGAGTGGCTCAAGCCGCCGCCCGATTCAAAGGGTTCAGCCCCATCCATCCATCTATCCATCCATCCACCCAGCTACAGGCCTTCAGCACCTGACGCATCGACAGCTCTATGCGCACTGTGGAGTAGCTTAGGTTTAGGTACGAGTTTGTAATTAAGCAATATTAGCTATTCCGCAGTATTGCTTTCCCTTCCAACAGATTTTTGTTTTGGGAAAAGGCGCTTGAATCACGAAAATGTGCCTCTAACTGCGTTAAAGCCATTGGATCTTTTTAAAGTAGTGCCATTGCCTTCCCTACCTGCTAGCCGGACAGAAACGAATACTAACAACATTCAGATGACCAAAACCTCGCAAGGCGATTGGCTGATCGATCTTCGTTGCCATGGAAATCGCCATTTCGGTCCCTTCAAATCTTCGAAGTTTCGAAAGGGTCATTATAAACGAGTTACGCCAAGATCGCTACAAAGCGTCATCGTACTAAAAGCGTTCCTCGCTCATATAAAATAAAAGCGGCACTGTGTACGCAATCAACTTATCAATCATGCTAATCTCCACGGATCGCTTACAACCATATAGTTCGTCTCGCGCATTTGAAAAGAGATTCATTATTTTTCAATGCCACCCAGCATCGGCGCCGCACGTGGTGGCGGTTGCCAAGATGTGCGGCTGCTTCGCCGGTGTGTGTGGATTACAAAATCTCGGTATTTAAGAAATGTCGTTATAAAGCAACCCGTCACTGGGAATTTGGATCGGCTCACCAAAAATAGAGAGGTCAGGGAGAAACTGCTCATTACATTAACCAAGACGGTGACCATCGAGGAGCTAGGCGCGACTTTCCCGGGATTCAGTGACTTTAGCTTGAGCAAAATCTAAGCGTATGGGTCGAGCGGCGGCAGGCAACGAGCTACGCTGCGAATACAAAAGACAACAGCAGCCTCGCCTCCCACGCAAATAGTAAGCCAGTATCGAGCGACGCCGGGAGGCCGCGCTGCACACGCTCGACGACGTTCCCCGGAAGCTCGTCAAAGAGACGAACACGGCACGCACGGGACGGCAGCACTTGGCACGACGACGTCACTGCACATGCGTAATCATGAAGAAGGGACCCCCATGCGGTGCGCAGTAAGGACTATTTACCGACGCTCATTGTGAGAACGGTCTCGGAAAGATATCCATTACCCCACGCAGACAAAAAAATCTAAACGGTTCAAGAAAAAAAAAAAAAATAGACGGAAACGCGATCTTCGGTCAAATGGCTTCCAATCTAGAAGCGCTCCGCGAGTTGCCAGCGCGCTCGCTCTAAATCCTGAAAGCAATTAACGCTAACACCCGGCAATCCATTTGCCGGCTTGTATCGCAGCGAAAGAACTGATATCTATTGATACTGCAATTGAGGTGTCATGATACGTTGGAAAGAATGCTCTCGGTATCCCGCTGGTGAACTTTCCTCCCACAGCCCACGAAGCACCCGTTTAGAGGAAGGTTCGTGGCTCGCCTAAACGGTCGGTAGGCTATACGAAGACGGCCAGGTCAGTGAATTAACCTTTGGTGCCCTCCTTCTCGGTATCGCTGCCGCGCCTCTCTCGGGAGCAATGCTGTAAAGCTCGCTCCCCCATCTGCGGGTAATAACAGTATGCCTATAACGGAGGCGTCAACGAAATGCTGCCGTCCATTTGTGACTCGATAATGAAGAGTGATTCCTACAGTTTTTTTTTTGTATGCACGTAATAGTTCTTAGTTTTAATTGTGGCTCATTCCATTTTGTTTACGGCGATGGAAGCGGCATTTCACCTTTGATAGAAGGTTTTGTAGTAGGCAAAATATTGGTTGGGAGCAGCCACTGACGGTTTTGGAGCAGATGGCAACATCTGTTACCACATCACTGAAAAATGAACAAGTTATCGCTAAATGAGATCATCTTTGGTAATGATTGAAGTTTCCTTTTTAATACTGAACCATATTACTTATTATGGTTTGTAATAAGAATGAATAGGTCGCAAAAAGAACACGCAGCTTTCTTCTTAAAAAAAAAAGAAAAGGGGGGAATAGGCTAGAGTTGGTTCCATTTAAATTGGGTATTTAAAAAAAAGAAAAGAAAACGGGCTAAAAATGAAGCATAGGTCAACACTTCCGTTGACACGAAGCCTCTCTCTCCCTCTCCCCTTTACAATCGGTACTTTATTTAGCCTGTATATATAATTCTTGTAAAATGCCATCAAAAGTCAGAATATGCGCTAAAGTAGGTCTGTCAATGAAAAGATGTCCCCTCAAATTTTATGAACCTACAAAATCTCAAGATTCTGATAGCATACACCGCAAAAACAGTCACCAAAAAAAATATTCCGAAAACCTACAGTTCTGCTTTTGAAAGTGACACTGCGCTTCACCGGCGCCCGAACCAGGGTTGAGTGAAAGTTCACTGCCCTTGACCTACACGGGAACTAGGGTTGACTAACGCATTTATTTAAATATTAACTCACGTCCTCGTCTCCCTCCCTTTCTCCCTCCCCATTTTACGGCACTGCATTTTAATAATTAGACGTCCAACTACAGTCAAGACCAAAAAAGATCGACCTGCAATAGTACTCAGCATAATTTCCGAGCCAATCGCGCTCGATGCTTCCCCAGGTCAGCCGCTCCTCCTAGCACTCCGGTGCAAAGCGGCGAAGCTCGACGCGCGAACGTTGATGGGAAGCGATTGACGCGAGCGGCACAAGCGCCACGGTACACTGCAGTCTGCGTCTGTAGACACGGCATGGAGGCATGTGGCAGACACGATAATCGAGTGATCGCATCAGGAGTGCAATATCACAGTCGCCGCCATTCCACTCTTTTGAGAAACTTTGTTGCGGATTTTGAGCTCCTCACATCGCCGACATTGTCTGGAATTTCAGACGATGACGGGGTCAGCGCAGTTGACAAGCAATGAGTCCAAGCGTAGCCGACGGTACGAGCGAATCGGACCGACCGAGGAGTGTAAAAAGCGCAACATCGAGGCATTCGTCATCATTCTGTACGTGTTTTTTAATCGATTAAATCGATCGAGCACAGCGAATCCCCCGTGACTTGTGCTTTTAGTATGAGTGTTCTTCGAGCCTTTGACTGTGCTCTCAGGTAAGATGAAACAAACTGTAGAGCCAAAACTGAACAATGGGAGCGCGCCAGTGCAGAGGCCAGCGAGTGCGCCGGCTTTTACAAGCATGTGCCGCGTGAGCGAGATATAAGGAAGACGACTGTCTCTAGCCTAAGCTCTGGACAAATGTCATTTCATTCTCTGGTATATCGAAAACCCTACCGACAAAATTATGCAGTGAGTAAAGACGCTACGAAATACATGTTTATACCCTTTTTCTTTCCTCCTGCTTTTCTTTATATCAAGATACCCTAATAATAGAGTAATTGTATTTTGTTAAGACCATCTCGGCGCAAATGTGGCGCAATTCTCTCTCTCTATATATATATAAAGCTCTTTTGGACTAAATGAAGCAGAGTTTCGTTCCTGGCGCAGTTTGGCGTAAATGGCACAGCACTTCCATCAATGTGTTTAGCCAATCTGCCACAACTGAATTACACACACACAGCACACACATACACACACAGCACACACACACAAGAGCGCACGCACACACAGACACGCACACCAATATTCATGTTCTGTCGAACTATCGCATACAGCAATCGTACCATAAATTAAAAGGAAATAAAAAAGAAAATCTGGATTGCTTTTCTGCAGTTCTTCGCTGCAAATTACGTCAAAATGAGATCGAGTTTCGACATATTTTCTATAAAGGACACCGACTGCTAAATAAATTGGGACGACCCTAGTCCCTTTTCTCTCGACCCTCAGTCGTAGCAGAACAAGCACAGCTTGCTTCTCTGTCCTTAGCCAAACGCTGCTCTCTTCTCTGGCGTCTTACGGACTCGACAAAGGCGCTGAGCACTAGTGGACCACCACTTCTCTTCAGCGACGCCCTCTTCAAGTCCACTTTTTTCTCACGCGAAGCATTCTGAAGAAGACCGGAGCACTTCCAGCAAGCGTATGACCTTTACCATATATCTGCTTTCCAAAGCGTGCCTTTCGCTGGAAGCTGTGGAATCACTGCACAATGAAGGACGCAAACGCGAATTCTTTGCGTTCGATTGCACCTCGGCTTCAGGCTTCGAGTGCCCAAAGCAGCTTTGGGCTTCGCACTGAGGATGAGCAGAACTTGTGCACTCACGCAGCGCGACGTTTTATCGCATTTCGTAACCATCACTTCACATGTTTTCTCCTTGGCGCAGTGGGCGTTCGGATCAAAATGTGGGTTCGTGGGTTCCATGCCCCTGTGGTGATGTTCGGAAGTTTGGATCTTTTTTTTTCCTAAATTTATCCACTTATTGGTGTCCCGCGCATCCGCGTTCGTTGCGTCTAACAGAGCAGACACTTCCCAAAGCTGCTGCTGCTGCTGCAAAAAAAAAAAAAGGCTAGCTTTTTTTTTTTTTTTTAAGGCGTTTAAAAATTATGCGTTTCGTTATCTGGCACAGATCACGGTTTCCAACCGGAACTGCGCGATTCGAATGACTTCAATCTGCGCCGAGTCTTTCTTACTCCTTGGAAAACGTGCGGGTTCCCGAAAGGAGACTTGTTCCCGAATGCTCACGCGTTAACAAAAAAGCACCGCGTTAGAAAAAAAAAAAAAAAAAAGAGTCTGGAATTGCTATTTCATGCGCCGGTCAGCTCGCATCGGAGACAAGGGACCGGTAGGCTGCGCCGTGGAATAGCTGTCAGTCGAAGAAATAGCAATATCATTGTCCAACACAACCTCAACGCAGCATCAGAATTCAGTAATGAGGACCCAGTCGCGTTTGTACACTGCGTCGATTTAGTTCCTCGTCGTTTCCATTCTGTCCACCACCGGACACAACAAAAGGCATCCATGGCATCGCTTCTAGAACAAAGCATTTAGACCCGATCCCAAAGCTGACGCAGGACCCGTGTGAAAGGCATGCTAAACAGACTGCACGCCCATAATATATGGCGGCCCGGTGGAAAGTCAGTGAGGCTCGAAGAAATCACATGCAAATGACATTCACCCCCGAGGTCCCGTGTTCAGAAAGGCGTCATTAAAGCCCTCACACTTAAAGCACCAGACAACGCGCGAACATCTCTCTACGGAACTACGACAAAAGTAATCGAGGGAGAAAAAAGAAATAACAACCGATAACTACAAGCCGTCCGGTCGTGTCAAGTTCCGACGAGGAACACAAGCTCTAAACAGCTCCAAACCTCGCTCTCAGAAGCTTAACCTCGTATCCTTCCAGCCTTAATCGTCCCCCCAGCAAAGGCAGCGGCGCTGAGCCCCAGACCGAAATCCCTTCCTTCCAAGGATCAACTCCAAAAAGCTAAGCCCACTAATAAGGCTGATCCTCGCTGCGAAATGCGAAACCAACGATGTTGAAGTCAAAAAAGACAGACGAAAAAAAAAAAAAAAAAGGAAATCTAAAAGCAAGTAAGCAAATGAAACCGGCACAAAACGCGATTCATGTACGTGTCCTTTCACACAACGGCCCTGGGGAGCAAGTCGGTGCACTTTCTAAAGGAACAACCATATCTGAAAGTATCCACCGAAACGCACACCGCTCCCAAAGATTCTAAATTTACTAGCAGCCTGTATGCGTTCGGGTGCTACCGTAACATAAAAACTTCATCCGCACAAAAAAAAAGAAAAAAGAAAAGTAGTACTTACTCTTTTACCATAAGCTTTCGTAATATCACGTTTTAGCGCAGTGAAGCGCCAACGTTTGCCGATATGCCCAGCGTCTCTCGCTTCGTATTCTTTTTTGTTCGTCGGGCGCGGGAGTCTTATCTGAAGGCAATTGTTTCAAGCACAAACAGAAGTTCTCAAAAAGGTTTTCAGCGTCAGACAACGGAACGGGCAAGCGCAGCCGTCGGCCTTCACTCTGTCAAGCCCCACCTGCTCACCGTGGTCCAGGGAGGAGACGACGAGAATGCATCTTCGATTCGCCTCTTCCGACACGCCGAAGATCTTAGAGCCCTTGTCTCCCAAGTTGTTACGGTAGTCAAGCAAGTCGAAAGTGCGAGGTCCGCGTTGCGCCTTTCGCGGTGATTTCCACGTGACGTCACGTGCAAACGGTCTAGGAAGCCGTCGTGCTCTCCACGAACATCTTCCGAGAGCTTAACAACAGGGTTCCGTTTTACAGACAGCGGAAGCAGTCGGCCGCCGACCGGTGGTTCTGGCGGAAGTGGGGACGGAGCACCGCACGTCGTGCCCTGTCGACCGACGTGGAACCAACAGCCTCAGTCGAACAGCATGGCCCGTGTCACCAACAAAAGAGCTACAGTGCCATTACGCCTTGTTTTGTTCGTTTGCAGCGTGTTCGTTCTTTGAATACAAGGTGCTGTCCATTTCGCAGGAGCCTCGAATGCCGTCGAGAGATGCGTGAGTGCAATCGAGGAGAGTAATGAAACTTACTACTCTCTAGCCTCTGTCGAAGCACCGCATTATAGACCATTCTAGAAAAGGACTCCTCCATTTTAAGCGTTCGTACGTATGACGCCTGGTTTGTTCGCCTTCCGAAGCGACCAGCATATACGGGTGTGGGCTGTGGATTTCTAGATATTGAAATGGTATGTAGCAGCGAATGGTGGACAGTGCAATCGGGTAAAATAAACACCGACGAAGAAACGTCCCTCAGTACCAGGAAACGAGAGATGCTGGAAGAATCGCGCTACCACACGCCTAAACGGGCCTTCGTTTGAGACCAAACTGCGCGCGGAAGACTCGCGGTTTTTTTTTAGGCGCATCCCGCGAGCAAAATGAATAAACATCAGGCTGGGCCAGGTCGACGTTATTACACACGTCTACATTTCGCGCGCGCCCCAACTTCCGTTTCCGTCTCTTTCGCAAAAGTCGGTCTACTTCACCCCGCGCCCTTTTACCCGTATAATCGTGGCCGCGCCGCAACGGAGAGATAAAAGGAAACTGGCGGGGGGGAGAGGGGAGGCGGAGCGTCATTCTGCGCAAAAATAACGCACCGCCGCGGGGTACTAAGCGCGCTGAAATAATAATGCCGGCCGAAAAGCCATATAGGCGAGCCGCTAAAATGAAAAGCAAGAGCTAATACAGTTATCAGTGCCCGGCGAGTCCGGAGACGGGAGTCGCGCGCAGCGCTATCTAGCGCCATAAGTTCGGTCGTGTCGGGACGGCCCAGGAGACGGAAGAGTAATAAAAGCGGAGGCTTTATTGCGGCGCGCCGGACGCAAGCCTTTCCTCGCTGTTGCGTCACCTTATGTCGCAATTTGCACGCCTCCTTGAATGGATGGAGGCGCCCGGATACACATACACGGATCGTTGTAGTATACACTACGGCCATTTGTCACTGCGGTGGGCCAAGCAGCGCGTAGAGATGTCGCCGAGACCGTAAGAGAGCTTGCAAAATGTCCCCTTTTCGCGCCCGCTATAGATTCGCTGGGATGCCGACATTGGGCGTGTGCAATCACTGCCCGTTGAAGAGGGCGAGGTTCGTGTCTGTTTCCAGACGGTCGTCTGACGGCTTCATCGCCGAAACATCGAGTTCCTTTCTCCCACCGCAAAACAAATTTAGTGGTTTGGCTCGAATCATGTTCCACAAGAAATAGGACCGCGATGTCGTATACAGCGCAGAAGGTTTCAGCAACGCCTACCAGCTGCAAGCGTCGCTATAATGTGCATGCTTAGTAAAGTCATTAAAGCCATTCATGGACAAAACAAAAGTAGAGTGGAGGGGGTGGGGGGTTACGCGAGCAATACCAAGGAAGGGTATTCGGCAAGTCCCGGCGAAGAACTGTGGATTAATCTAGACCACCCCCCCCCCCCCCCCCCTCCGGGGATCAATTGACGTGCAACTGAAATCTCGGTTAGACGACAGCTCCGTAATTAAGCCTCCGTCAAACTGCGGGTACGTGGGTCACGACGGGCGATTTCTTTTTCTTAATTTGTTTAGCGGTACACCGCGTAACTGGCAGAGATAAAGGAATTCATTATTGTAACCGAACAAAGGATTTACGTGGGATATAATTAACACATTCGCAGTGATGCCATCGGCAAACGCATCGGCGATGATCTAACGACACCTCATGTCACTGGCCCGTCGTAATGATGCCCATGCTATTAGGGAGTTTTCGTACATCATTTCCGGCGTCCCGCAGCGCTCTCCACAACCTGCTATACTCTGTTTCACCTTATGATGTACCGCAGGAAAGGCTACAAGCGCGAGCTCCTTGCTCTGGCACATCTTGGTGGCACAAGCTCTCGTGCATTAGCAGCAGCTGCCAATTCTATGAGCTCGCGCTTCTAACCTTCGCTGCGGTACAACATAAGGTGAAACGGAGTATAGGAGGTCCGAAACTCTGCAATGAGGCTAACGACGCACACGCGCAGTACTTTGCAGAGAGCGTAGCAGAGGGGGGAAAGTGGTCTACATAAGCTCCCCATGAAAACGTTTGAGCACAGCGTTACTCCAATACCGTAACCAGACCGCCATGCCAGAACTAGGCCGGGGAAAACGTACTTGGGCGGAAACATTTCAACTAACAGTAATTTTGTACCACAATAATTTTTTTTTTTTTTTTTTTTTTTCAGCAGCGCGGTATGTGACAACGGTTGGCAGAATCCACTTTCTTCGGGGTACGTTTCAGGCCCGGTACCGGCACAGTGGTAACAATATCGCGGCAACGCTATTCTAGAACATCCTATTGCCGGAAACCGCGTATCTCTCTCTCTCTCTCCCTCTCAATTTGCTTTTTGAGGTTCTTAAGGTGAATATGCTTCCTTTATAAAAAGAAAATAATACATTGTCCCAATTAAGAAATTTTAACACAGAGGTCGAGAACATCGCACCGGCAGCGCTATTCCCCGCGGTCTGCCCCTGACCCATCACTGCTCGCTTGTCTATACTCCGTTTCACTTTAAAGGGATTATCCGGTAAAATTTTGTTTTTCAGAAAACAATTCTAGTGTCATTGCTTTTAGGAATATCATCCGCACAATATCCGAATTTTTCATCCCCCACCGCACAAGTAGTTCAAATTTAAACAGAGCAGAACTGCTCAGGCTGCACCTGCAAAACACACATCGTTTTCGTTGGCAACAGCGCAAGCTATGGTGTAACATCACGCAGAGAGAACCACCCCAGCTTTTGACTGCTGTCTTAGTAAAATAACTTCGTTCTAAGAAAGACAAAAGTTACGGTGTCGAGGGAAGCTCAGCGCTTCGACGATGATCTTTGTACGCACCACCAACCATGTTGATCAAAACCGGGAACCAGTCAACGCCGGCGACTCTGACCTTACCATGACTGATGTGACGTCGCGACACGCCCAGCCAAGCATATTTGCGAAAATTGGCGTGCAAGTTTCGTATTGATATTTATAATTGACTTAACGAAAGCCTTTTAATAAAATAAATAAAAAATCTGACTATATTTCATCCTATTCTACTTGACTAGCGCAAAAACTTAGTAACTTCCGGATATCATCGGACAATCCCTTTAAGTGTGAGCGTAGCAGAAGCTACAAGAGCGAGCTGCGGGCTTTCAGCTTCCCTGCCAAACACGCGCGCTCGTGCAGTGCAATCACTGTTCAGGGCCACATGCTCGCGCTTGTAGCATCGGCTGCTTTTGGACTTAAGCTGAAACGAAGTATAGGACGAAGTTCCGGCGTGGCTGCGACCACGCTCCGACCTCGTAATCCACGTGGTCGAACGATCACGTGGCCAGTTTTCCCAGCGCCTACTCCCAGGCGCGGTGCGAAGCTGCTCGCGCAGCAAGGCACAGCTGTTGCAGGAGTCCGGGACCCAAGAACAAAGACGATAGAGAGAGAGAGAGTGTGTGCGGGGGACGGGCTCGACCCGGCAACCGGGGCTAGGGCGCCGGCTAGAAAGCAAGGCCTGCAAATTGTGAAGGGGCAGGGTGGGTTCCAGCCGGGCGATGCCGCTTCCACAAAAGCGCCGCCCTCCAACCCCAAAGAGCGCGTCGCGTGCGAGACAACCGAAGTGGAGAATTTTCCGGTTTGGCGGACAGGTCGGCCTGCCTTCTTCCCGCGACCTGGAAAATCGTTATAAAATACATAAAGGGATAGAAAGAAAAGAAAAATCACACGGAAAATTAAAAGAGAATTGTGTGTACTATATATAGGACACAAGGGCAGCCGGCGTCAGGTTTGGAAAAGGGCACGGTTCCGGTGAGTTGCACAAATCACGCCCGTGATGGATTTAGGGCCCGCTTAGACGGTGTAGTTTTTTCCGCAATGCTGCGGGGTGGGTTGCTGAAGAGCTGCCGGTCGCTGCGACACAAACTGCTGGGAATCTGGGATCGATTCGGATCGAAACCGAAGATTCGACTGCAGCAACTCGGGAAGGTTTGAGGCGACAGCAACCAATCAGAGACACGATATTTTCACGTGATCCTCCAGCGGTGGGGACGACGATACCTGGTTTGCTGCGGATCGTGTTCGCGGGCTGATGGTTCCAGGGGGATGAGTTAGCACTGCAGCAACGCTACTTGAAAATCTTAACCACCCTATTTTCTCGAAATGTGGACGCCTGTACGATTCAAAATAATTCGTAATAATGTTTTCTCGCAATTCGGTTCCCTGTACTCGATTAACCTCAGGGAGTAAAGGGGCGTACAGGTTAAATAAGTTAATTTCCTTGTGTTCTCGATGTGTTTGTGCCAGTGCTGCCCTGCCCTGTGCTTCAGGGGGCAGGAACCCGTCCAAGCTACAACCTTGCAGCTTTTTTTTTTTTTTTTTTTTTCCTAGTTGCCTTTTTACACGTGTGTACGCTGGGTCGAAATAAACTAATTTGATTTACACTCTGCGTCCGTCTATGTCTAAATAGTGCGAGCGACAGCTTAAAAAACAAAATACAAAAAAAAAAAAACAGAAACGACGCTACACTATATTGCAATATATTTCATGAAACAACCTCCGAGAGAGCTGCAACCGTTTTTGTCAAGGATCGTAAGACCTGCGGTGGCGGCCTATTGGGGTTTATTTGTGCATTTATTTTTTGAACAACATTGTCAGCCTTCACTCGAAAGTTATTACAGGAGAGCGTGCAAAAATACACTTAGATAATAGGCAGTAAAGGAAGATGGAAAAAGTAATCAACGCACCAAATACCGGTACACGAAAAGCTGGTACAGGAGACACATGGCAAAATGTGAAAACAAACAGCGACAAAAAAAAATTACTTCGCTATTAAACGTTGCAAAAGCAAAAAAAAAAAAAAAAAAAAAAAATTTAGCGAGAGTTCTTGAGCGGCACTTGGTTCTACAGATTTAAAGCGTCCGTGAAATGAGTTTTCAACTCCTTCCTGATTAGCTTTCCTCCTACATGACAAAAACAGCGCACAGAACACGGAGAAACAGAAAAGGACAGGTAGAACGAAAGAGCGCTGTTTCGTTCTGCCTGTCTTTTTCTCTTCCTGCGTGTTCTGTGCGCTGTTTTATCATGTTGAAGTACCAACTAGCTCAAATCACTACCTTACTACAGCTTTCGTCCTCAACTCAAAGGCAAAATGAGAAATCGCGTGGTTGTGACGTAGTATTTCACCGGAACCGGAAGTTCTCCCAGCCGTCCGAGGGTCGGCGGGGTTAGCCGTCCGTGTTCCTTGCGTCTGTCGATGAATGTTGATCTACAGCGACAGCCCTCCCAGTCTTCTTGCCGACGTGGTCGGCCTTCTACGACTGGCCAGTCTGATTGATTTTGTTTACATCGACGTAAATAAGAGTAATGTCCTGTTGTCAGCCTTACCGGCGCGGGTTTCGGAATGTGATGACTCCAAGGTTCCACCGTGCTCTCTAAGTACACCATGGACCTTGTCATTCGCAAGTAATGATAAGTGACATCACGGAACTCACAAACCACGAACCCGAATCCAAGTATTCGTCGACGGATTGATTGTTGACTAGCGCACACGTCTGAGTGACGCAGTGCTCGTGTCCAATACCTGAGCTGGGTACGGCTGGCGTGCTTGGTACCGCGGATGAATTACAGAGAAAAGGCGGAGAGCATTCGAAGGAAAGGAGATAGGAAATAGCCCGCTATATTTAAAAACAAATTTCGTACCGAAAGTCAGGCTTTTGGCTCTCTACCCTCGTGTACTAGTTTTCTTTGAACTCTAAACGATATGCGATTAGTAAAATCCCAATCTAAAATCATTCATTCCAGCCCAGGATTCAATTCATGACCCTTTTAAAGGGGCGGCGCAACAATTTTTGTACTTCCAGTAAATACCACTTGGAACGAATTCCTGACGTTTATAGCCTTTGAAACAGGCGTACCCGAATGCTTGTCGAGCTATTGATTATCGCGAGCCCAAATCGAGTGCTCACGCAATGCTCAGGTCCAATCTATGAGCCGCATTGAAATATCGTCACTGGGGGCAGTGGCGTATCAACTTGTTTTTGAGTGTGGGGAGGGGGGGGGGGGGGGGGGGGCAAACCAGACACTCCCAGGGCCGGAGGGCGGTGCCCTTGGTATTCCTTCGGCGCCGCCGGCCAGTGTTTGCCCTGCCCAGTGGTGGCTGTTTTGGGGGGGACAAAACACATGCCTTGCCCCCCCCCCCCCTCCTCTAAGAACTGAGGGGGGGGAGTGAGCCCCCCTTTGCCCCCCCCCCCCCCCCCCCCCGGTTGGTACGCCCATGACTGGGGGACTTTGCCAACATTGAGACCTCCACACTACGTCATCAAGTTTTGCGAAGGAGAGATTGGAAGAAAACGTTCACTTTTATTCTTGAAATTACACCGCAATAGAAAGGTTTCTTGGTCGACTGCGTTGCGCGTGAGTACATTTGGGGCACACGAGTGCCAGTGAGATCGTGTAAAGAGGAAAACATTCCAACTGATTATCGTTGCACCGCCCCTTTAATCACACAATATGCATAAGCAGCACTCTACAAATAGAACACGAAATTAAAAGAATTCCAGTTGCAAATCAACGAAGGTTACGACTATACCCTGTATAGACCTTTTCTACGCGGGCGTCGCCATATCGAATCGCAGCAGAGCTTCCGGCACACGGGAAAACATCGTTTTGCTCTCGCCATACCACTGGGCGAAGCTACTTTAATCGCGACTGTGTATCATTTTTTTTTTTTGCCTTCTGTGAATTTTATGTGTACCAGGTCGTAATGCCTCGCTTTCATTTTTCCATCCACCATACCGGATTTGTCAAGTACGTAACTGGAAACATATGTAAATTAAAATAAAAAAAGGAAAAAAATGTCTATATATAGACCGTAGAGGACGCTCGAGCCAGCAAAGCCCATCCAATGGTGTGCGAGTGACACGTTCGCAGCGCTGGATTGGTTTGGATTGGCTGGGGTGGCTGGCAGGTGTCAGCTGCGGTCCACGGAGAGACGGAGCCTACCCACCCTAGCAAACGGGAGCTATTTGTAGCTCGAAACACGACACCCTTAATACGTTAGTCCAGCCGTCTCCCTGACCTTAAACGCCACGGGCAGGGTGGAATTCGCGATCTCCAGATCCGGTCGACGACAGACTAACTTCGCCATGCTGGGATCCGATCGATGAGGCAGCTAGGATCTATTTACGGGAACCTAAAATCGCACACACACAGAGAGGCTGTCGTGTTTATATGTTGCGGGCATAGGCCCGTCCGAGAAATAAGTAGACGCTCCGTCGAAGACGCCCAAAGTGTGCTTATTTACGCGAACTGCGGGTGCGGAATGCATAAACGGTTGGACTCAGGTGCCTTTCGTCTATCTGACGTTCCGAAGCACCACCCGAGAACCACTTACATTCTTCGACGGTCCGCCCGGCTCCAAATGAGCTTCGCAAGAGCCCATGCAACTCCTCACACTGCATAAGAGGAGGCGTCTATATTTTCACCTCAATGGCCACCGGCCGACGACACAAAATGCTCGAAAGCGTTTTCTCTCCCCCTAGTGGCTTTACTTCATAAAATATGACCGCGTTGCAAAGCAGTATGCACGGACGATACCCTGATCGCGCATCTTGCACACAGAGCCGGTAATAGAGCCTCGGAGGTATAAAGGTCTGTTGTGCTGCATGAAAACAATTTGTTCAGCGGGAAGTTAGCTTGCACTGAAAGACGCCAATGTGTGTTCCTGCTGTGTGTAGGGGCAATTAGGAAGTGCAGCACGAGTCCTAACGCAGTGATCTACAAAACGTACATCTCGTAATCATTGGGAATTTCAGAATAGCGTACGCAAAAGCTTTGCGTGCGCAAAGAAATAGCATCGTCGTCACTGCGCATGTGCGGAGAGCCTAAACTGCGTCGTGGATTGGCTGAGTCTTCGAGATTTGCTAAACAGGCGTGCCGATAGCGGACTCCCGCTTAGGAAGAATACAACGTGAGTACAACAAGGGACGACGGAAGATACGAGGCCATCACGGGTCAAGAATGGGATATAAATAACCAGGACGATGCTGCCGCTTTACAAAATGATCTCGATCAAATACTCACATGGTGCAACAAATGGGAAATGAAACTGAATTTTGCAAAGTGTCATTGTATCCGCTTAAGCAGAAAGCGTCTAAACATAGAGACTAATTACTATCTAGATGCAAATCCGATTACCTTGGCGAAGGATGTGAAGTATGTGGGTGTTATTTTTTCAACTAACCTAACGTGGAGTAGTCATGTTGAATTTATAGCGATGAACGCAGGACGGGTACTTAACTTTATAAAGAGAAACTTTAAACACGCACCTCGTGACGTCAAAGAAACACTATACATTTCTAGCGTACGTTCCCTCTTAGAATATGCGGCTGTAGTATGGGATTCCGACACTAAAACCTTAATAAACTTGAGGCCATCCAAAATCGCTCTGTCCGTTTTGTTACTAACTCTTATCATTTTCATACCAGTGTCACTGCATTAAAAAAAAAAAAAAATCATTGTCATGGGACTCGCTAGAACTTCGCCGGAGGTTATCAAGGTACTCTTTTTTTTTAATCAAGTGGTTCGTGAACGTACCGGCATTGATAAGAACATCTACCTGAACCCACCTACTTTCACATCCCAGAGATTAGACCACTGGAAGAAAATAAGGGAAATATCACGCCGCACATCTGTTTTTCAATCGTCATTTTTCCCACGAACAATATATCAGTGGAATAGGCTCCCCGAAGTTGTGGTTTCGGCTTCGGATGAAACATTTGAGTGTCTTTTAAGTAGCTACTCAGACAAGAATGATCTATGACTAATGTATTGTTTTGCATTGTCTGATGTTAGCAGCTTACAGTAGATACGTGTATGTTGTGTTCAAATGTTTTTTTTTTTTTTTTTTTGTGTGTGTGATTGCGCATTGTATTATTACTTGTAGCAGATGTCACTATGCATTGATATGTTTTGCATCACCATTTGTGTATTTGTTGTGTTAACATGTAAGTTACCCCATTACAATAATGCCCCCAGGGCGAAATGAAGGTAACGAATAAATAAATAATAAACGAAGTGGAAGCTCCTCCCACCCCTTTCCACTTTAGCAGAGCGAATGGTGGAGATGAGGTCGCCTCCTCTCCAGCGCTCCCTCTGCTAGAGTGGAAACAGGTGGGAGGAGCTTCCACTTCGTTATCGAGCTGTCACCGACTATAGGTAGTTTGTCAACTGCTTCTGAACGCGAAACACGTTGCTCCTATATAGGGTCCTGCTTCATGTGACTTCACATTTGAGGGAATTCGAAGGATATTTTTCAGTCTTAGTTACGTGAAACTGTAAAATGCGTGTTTCATGGGTCGTAATGTTGAAGCTATACCTATTGAAAGAAAAAAAGACAGCGAGAGAAAGACAAAAAAAAAAAAAAACGATTTTCTGCAGAGTTCGGCAGCTTTAAAACGGCCGCCGGCCGTTTTAAAGCCCCTTAAAGCTTTGAAGGGGTAAGAAAAAAACCAAAATGCAGATGCGAGTCATGCGACACACTGACGGCGGCACCAAAACGAGATCAAACGGTATAAGATGGATCGAAAAAAAAAAAAACCTGGACAAACAGAGCTGCACAAAACAAGCAAAAGGTGCAGTTGTTTTTTGTACCCCTTCGCGGAGGTGTTTGGCTTTCTCGCATGCTGGACATTTTCGAGACTCTGGAATGAAAATATCGCTTGCCGAAGGAAGCACGTACTTTTGCTGCATTCATAGTCATACAACTTTGCAGTGTTTTTAAGTATTTTTTTAACTAGACGTATCGTCTAGAGTACGTGGGATCCCTAGTTTCGAAAGGTCCGAGTAATTACTTCTCGGCTACAGCCCACTAAATAAACGTCCGCTAACCGTCTTATCACCAGGCGCCTTAGGGCAAACAGATGAACACCTTTCTCGCATCCATAATAACCCTGAGACGAAGGAAAAATACAAAAAAAAAAAAAAAAAACGGACAGTACAACGAAGTCTCTAGAGACTACGTTGTACTGTCCGTTTTTTTTATTTTTCCTTCGTCTCAGGGTTATTATGGATACCATTCACCAGCTCGCCTGTGTTTTTTTACCTTTCTTCACCTTTCTCGCGCCAGGTGACTGCCGACTGGCCAAGACAGAGCTAACATTTTTTTTGTAACTACGCGCATCATATTTAATTGTACATACAAAAAAAAAAAAAAATCAAAGCCTTCATCGAATTTTTTTTTTTTTTTTTAATAGAGAAATATAAGTTTCCTTTTCGAAACCAGAATACTGAAAATCCGCTTTCTGCACTTTTACTTGCCGGCTTATGCATATAGAAGTCTTCATTTTATTTTATCTTAAAAGCGACGAACGGCGCCACGTTGGAAGTCGCCAAACCCACCACCTGGTGGTGGGTTTGGGTTCTTTGGCCGTGTTGAGCGAAAGTCCTCCAATTCCGTGATCACTCGCGCGTCGCGTCTATCGGGTTCGTTTTCAGCGTTACCCACGGCGGTAGCAAAGATCTGCGTACCTTTACACAATATTCTGACATCAGCAGCTGCGTTCGCAACGCAAACTAAAAAAAAAAAAAAAAAAATCGTAAATGTGCGGCGGAGATTTGCTAGCTTCGAGGCGTCCGAGTGTCGCCATTTCCTTCGGTTAGATGGTAGAGCTGAAACTTCGGGCCAATTCAATATTTGCGGCGACGTAAGGATCTCTTGCCAGCTTTGCTCTCCAAGCGTTCTCCAAACGTCAGTATTTAGTGAGCACATCCGATTTGCGGAAAATGACTGCACGGGTAGCTAACTCACCATACCCAATCTACCCAGGCGTGCGTCATGAAATCCTCCCGGGCTGTATAACAAATAAAAATAAACGAAGAAAAATTCCCAAAAAGCTACTTAATCGAGAAAAAAAAAGAAGAAAAATCCAGTTCATTACACTAGTGCATACTAATAAATCACAAAACTCAAAATACAAATAGAAAAAAAAAAAAAGATGCAAGCAAGGAGTTTTAGCACGAAGTTTCACTTGCTCATTTCCTCTCGGTTCATCGCATTTTTTTTTTTTTTTTTATTAATCGTATTTTGATTTGTGTCCTTCGCTGGGATCCTTTTATTTTTCGCCGTGATTGGCTGTTTTCATGTCCTGCAGGAAAGCGAACCCAGATATATTTTCTATTCTGCGTCTCACCTTACGATGTACCGCGATGGACGCTACGAGCTACACGAGCCAATCCACAGATCGCAGCTTGTCTCGTGACTTTACGCTCCCCACGTCGTTGCGCCCAACCGGAAGGTCACGTGACACCGTCCGAGCTGTGAATTGGCTCCGGTGACTCGTAGCGTCCTTCGCGGTTCATCGTAACTTGAAACGAAGTATAGAGTGTACCCTTTTGATGACAACCTTTCGACGACAGTCGAAAAAACGGAAGAAAAAACAACAACAACGGCGATCGCTTGTTGGCGCTCTCTACAAAAACAGTGTCGCGCTCTCTACAAAAACAGTATTTAGATGGCTGTCGCTCCGCTAGGCTAATTACCGTTAGAAACGACTGGTGACGAATGCTCCACAACGAAGTTTAAGAAGGCTGCAGCCCGCATGCCATATCTATACTCCTCCGTGTGCCGCAGGGAGACCACAAACAGCATATTTTCTGCAACCAGAGCACTCCTGGCCACGTTGCAACGGCAACGACGGTTGTTGTTATTTCTGTCGTCCGCCTATCGCGACTTCGCATCATTGGGAGCATGGTTCACGGGTTCGGGCTATTTCGGCCTTCGTTAGTGAATTCCCCGGTGGCTGAGCTGACGGAAGAGGCCGGAAACGTTGTCGTTCGCTCGACAAGGACAAAGTCCAACCTGACAGCCGAGGTTAGAACTCTCCACAGCAACCCCGGGACAAGAGGGATGCTGGGTGAAAGCGAAGTTCCAGGGTTGCCAGGTGTTTGTACTCTGACCCGCCAAATGTCTCCGAGATATAGCCCAAAATAGCTAAATGTCGATCGAACAAAATAGCCCAAAAATACCCCCCCCCCCCCCGAAAAAAAAAAGCTGACCATTTGAAACGTTTGTTTTAATCACAAAAGACACACAATACATTTTTATACATTAAATAGAAATATCCACACCACTGGCATCACTACTTCGCAGAACCAACGACAGAGCACGGGTACATCACTACGGACAAGACGGGACACGTGTCGTCCCGTTTTTCTCTGTCCCCTGTCTCCAGGATTTTAGAACACACATAATGAACACCGTGTTGGGTGCTCTGCCACGGTGCCGAAATGCCCCAGAAATGGCGTCCCTTGCACGTTCGGCGAACTTCCTGAAACGCTCGTACAAGCGCATGACAACGTACCTTCCACTGTATTAATGGGACGCTTAGTATCGGGGCGTGGTGAACAGAATGACGTCACGGGAAAACTATACAGAATTAAGCACAAAGTATAGGTCCGCGCCAATCAACAGACAACCTAAAGTATGCGCAGAACAGGTCCTATTGGAGCCGCAAGGAATTGCGCCGTCACTGGCTGAGATGGACGAATAACAACACACGCTTGCATTCGGACAAGATTCGAGGGTAAGTAATTGCACAAGGTGCGCAAAGACTACACGAATTTTGCTTGCTGTCGCATACTTATCAGGGGTAACAGACTGAAGCGCCGAATGTTTACGTAACTTACTCTAAAAATACCATATTTGAACCTATAAACCCCAGTTCTTTGAGGCATTTTGGTGTGCTCAGTACGGGTCAGAAATAGCCCAATACTAGCCAAATAGCCAACTACCACTTTTTCCCGCCAACTGCAAATGAAACGAGCCCAACTTGGCTATTTATAGCTCAACCTGGCAACCCTGATTGGCGAACGCCTGAAAACGACGCGATTGGTCGCGGGGGGGTCAAGCGCTTGCCGACGGGAGAAGGATATCGGACCAAAGTAACTGGCGGCGTTGACAGTAGCGCATCGTGTTGAGAGGAAGGCCAATCCCATGCACCCAGTCCCCCTGCCTCTTCCTCTCCTAGCCAATCGCAAGAAACGCAGTGCGTGATTTGGCATCTTGCTTCGCGATTGGTTCGTTGACGTTCTGATCGGGGAAAATTCTACTCTCACTCTTTCTTCTTGTGGGTAACACACGTCTTCCAAGAAAAAAAAGAAAACAAAAAAGCTAAAAAAAAGGTAAATAAGCTTTTTTTTTCTTTTTTTTTTTTCCCCTTTTTTATGTTGGAATCAGTCGAATGGGTATAGGGTCTAGGTCGACGTCCCAGTTGGCACTCCTTCCGACTGCTTTAAGCACGACTGGGGGCAACTTATGACCGCGCTGCCACAGAAAGTTGTCATCATACGATGGTCTCTTCGGTGCTCACAATCTTTTTTTTTTTTTCTCTTTCAGATATGCCTGTCCACACCTGTGTGAGGATATATAGGTTACCCCTGAAGCATTTTTCGCGGGGGTATACCCAGCTACCACGAACACGACATTAACGCACAGACGTTTAGCACTTACGCTCGTGCCCTTATACTTGGTTTCTTCGTATTTCAGAGCGCAGTGGAAGGCAAAAATGCATACGAGAACCAACACGCATATTAAAAGCACGGGGCTTCGGCGCATTTGCGGCGCTTGATTCGTTGTAGTAGGTGAGAAAGCACACGCGCAGGAAGGTGACGAATGCCGTGAGAGTGTGCTTTTGGTCCGTATACAAATGTGGTTGTGTGGCAACTAGCCTTTGACTGCACTCTGACTGAAGGCGAAACGAAAATATAGTACATTCGGTGACAGCCTCTCAGCTGTGCGAGCAGACGATCGCGTGTTCGGGTTAACTGTGTTGCATTTTATACGGGGGAAAGCATGGGCCAAAAATAAAACTGACGCCACGGCTTCCTGCCCTTGCGTGAGTCACACCTACGATCAGGTGACCATTGGCCGAAGCTAGAGGGACACAAGAAACAGCAACAACGAGAAAAAGAAGTATACGAAACAAGAGTAGAAGAAACTATAGTGCAATGCTTTTTCGTTTAGTTAATGTGGTCGTCACTCTATGCGAGGCTGCCAACACGGCCGCATTCTCCGAGCCGGCCTAATGGAGACCGCTAACATCATCAATCGAATGAAGCCCAGAGCACAAAGAGAATGGGTCAATTACACGCGTACCGACCGCTGCGAAGGAGTTAGCTCGGTTCGCACTTCCAGCGACACAGCACGAGAGCTGCTTGTCCTCGGTCGGCATTGGAAAGTCACCGTTCGCTCTCGATTCTCGTCGCAACGCCCAACTAAAAATAGGGAAGAGACGCCGCGCTCCAGCTTTTATTTTTTTGTCTTTTTCTTGCGAGCCACGGCCGTCATTCTTCAGCCGCCAAAACCCCCTGCCTCGTTTGCTGTCGACGTCGCTTATTCAAAGGCTAAGAAAGCAAACCGCTCACAACATCCACGAGGGTTACAAATGAAATATTACTAATAATAATAAGATGTAGAAGAAGGAACAGTACGATGTGCAAAGTATCTGTAATAAAAAAGCGCCGGCACCAAACATTGACCTTGAAACTGTAGAGTCACGTGGACGAAGGACCGTGCCAGCAAAAACAATACGAGGGCGCAAATCAAACGAAATACGACGAAAAGTAAACTGAAAAAGGGGGCGGGGGGAGGGAAGACCAATAGAAATACGTCTTAAGCATGGAATAAAAAAAAAGCAGCTCGCGTTTATATATGGTACGCAGCGAACTAGCGACGACTCTGAGGTAAAAAAATTACCATCCCAAATTTAACTGCAGTGGTCAGCGATTTTTTGGCGGCACTAACCCGCTCTGTTCGCGGAAGAACAGGCCCAGGAGGTTAAGCGGGTGACTATAATCGACGCAAACGTGACGCCGCGTTAACTTGGGTCTCTTTCGGACGGCGGCATCACATCGCGTTTCCGTCGTCAAGAAGCGCGTCCCCAACGACCGCGAAAGGGCACACAGCGGATCCCCGACATTTACCCGCACATCTCATTTTCCCTCATTAGAGAAGAACCTGGGAATAAAATTCCTCGGCGTTGTCAGCGTCCCGCGTGCCGTTCCATTCCCAAGCAGAGGCGAAGCACCATTGACGCCCGCAGACTCGCGCTTGGTGCAAGGCAGCGGGTGGGGGTGCACCAGCTCCGTGCACCCGTCGTGATTGGCATCGCGTTGCCCACGCGCGGAATCGATATCTCCGCATCCGGGGAGCACCAACCCGTTCCCTCGCTTTCTCCCCCTTGCGATGCAACGAGTTCGAGCCACGAGTGATATAGAGTTACGTGAAGCTACGATTACGAGCCCGGGTATACGGCAGAACACACGCCGACCTTAACGGGCGACCCTGACACCGGAGATTGGAGACGTCGACGCGGATGTGTCCTCAGAAGTAAATGTTTACCTCCGAAACGATGCCGGCGAAAGTAAGAAAGCGTAGAAATGGAGATGGGGATAGTAGGAGGGAAACCGCGATGGAGAAATCCCCGATATGAGACTCCGCAAAGTAAACATCTGTCGGCTGTCATCTACAGCAGTTGTGGCGAAACTCCCGTCAGGTCGTGTATGCGCAAGGCGACTTCGAAAGTCGAAATGATAAAAAAAAAAAAAAAAATGGAGAAAAGAAATTTTTTTTGAACGTTCCACTGATTATTGCAATAATCCGACCGTCGCGACGAAGCTACAATTAACGAAATAGAGTGAGAGAGAAAAAAAAGGTTAAACAGGCTTGCGCTTACGATGATTGATTAAAAACCTGATTTAGACGTGCGTGCCCGCTTGGAATAATGAGTTGGAAACGGTGAACCTTTATAAAGTGCGCACCGCACTCGCCCGTGTTTTTTCTTTCTGTCTTTTTTTTTTAACCAGAGCATCTTGCGAAAACACACACACACACATTCACTCATTTGGGTTTAGTAAAGCTTCAGGTCAGATTGTTATGCGCTTAGTACGTGTTATACGCTCAGTGAGCGTATTTACTCTAGTGCAATCATGCACTAGAGTAAGACAAAAGTTAAGAATACGACAAATGCTCCTCCCACGCTTTTTTTTTTCGTTAGCCAGTTTCCTCGCGGTGTGCAAAGAAACCACCACCGAGGAATGCGTCGCGCTGACGCCCGTAGGGATCGGTGCATGCTGCTCAGCCGCAAGAAGGACAAGACAGGCTGGAGAGAGAGAGAGCGATCGAGAGAGAGAGAGAGAGAAACACACACACACAGACAAAGTCCTTTAACCCGAACAGGCCCAGCAATCGAGTGATCCCCTTTCGCGCGCCCTGGACCGCGTTAACGTATTTTTCATAAGTCCACACGTCACAACAGCTGTCACAGCTATACCCGTTTTCACCTGAAGAACCGTAGTAAAACAAGTCCGGCTCCTCGCGGAGCATTACTAATTTACCTCTTTATGCGAATAATTAAGACATATATAGGTGAATTTTAGATTAGATATATGTTATCTTATCAAGACGCACACACGTTCCAAACGTCAAAAGCACCGCTTTTTCCTCCGACAAGCAAATCTCGTAAGAACTACTTCGCGCAGCGTATGAACAACGCGCAAAACTTGTCTTTTTTCTTGAGGTGAAAACGGGTATAGTGTCTTACTCAATTGGACCGGAAAGCGATAAAATGCCGTGGCTGGTACGCGGTGATGCTTATTTGGTGCCTTCGTCACTTGTACTCGACTATAGACAGTCACCATCGTAAGCCAGATCTAACAGCACACCTAATCGAGGCTGCCGTGTAAACTTCAGACCCAAGAAGTAAACTCTGTACCGGATTAGGCGTCTTTGATATTAAGTATGTGCATAACTGCTCGTGATGAGGATCATATGTTTCCAATATGTTTCGAACGGTTCCCAGTTGGCAGCTAGTCCTCACCATCGGCAAACATGGGAACGAGAAACCATTACTAGAGTCAGTTACGGGTTAAGAAAAGTTTTCGAGGGAAAGGAAGGTTGGGGAGGAGGAAGCAGATTAAACGCTGAAAAGAGGAGGAGGTTTCCTCCTCTTTCCTCCAGCATTCCGTCTGCTTCCTGCTCTCCAACCCTCCTTTCCCTCGAAAACTTTTCTTAACCTGTAACTGATTATAAACTCAACGGCATTAACAGTGCATGGTCAGGGCACGAAGAATGAATACCAAACGAACAACACATATGACATTCGGAAGATTCGCATTCGAGTACAAACAGGCGCATCAAATCGTTTTTACCGGTGGTAGGATATAAATAAAAATAATAAAATATGTCTAACTCCATGACCCTTAGAGAAACTCTGCTGACGTCATGCGATTCCGTGTTCACTGTCGCGGAACAATTGTAGTCCTAATGAGGTGAAATAATTACGCAGGGGTCACGGTCCCCTGTACACGTGGTACGAGAGGAAACGCGCGATACAATCGGGTTCGCGCGAACAACGTGAATGGACCGCAGTGTTATACATCTCGACGTCATGACGACACGAAGAGCTGCAGAAGATACCAGTAAAGAGGTAAGGGCGATGGACTAACAATGAGTCGAAAAGGGCGTACAGCCTTGAGCTGAAAAGTTCACAAAATCGAGCACTCGAATATGCACCGAAACAATTAATTACCGTTTTTACGTGCGATGGATGCAGCATACGCAACGTGAATATCCGTGAGGGGCTGTGAGGCACCTTAGCTAGAAATGAAATAGCGAAGTCAGCAGCACAAGAAACTACACCACCATCTTTCTCTTATCAGTCAGTAAATTTACGACTGCCATGGAACTCCACAGAGATACCACCACTGATAGACTAACCTTTTTGCCCACCTTGATCCGGTACCTCTTTACTTTCACAAAAAAAAAACTGTTTTTTTTTTGTTTTTTTTTTACATTACGCGACTAGGTTTTAGCACTGAAAACAACGAAGGCAGGTTCCATTCATAATTATCTAAGCGTGCTATTCAGCGTCAGGTAATGCAAGTATCGCAAACTCGGGTAAGCGACTTGACGTGTAAACATTATAACTAAAACTTCGGGTTTTTCTATCTAACTTATCTTATTTTCTATCTATAGTCGGTTACAAGTCAAGAAGGTAGGAGAAGCTCCTCCCACAAGCGTGATGCGCCCGTTTCAAGTCCCTCCGCAGTCGAAAGAAGAGTTCACTGGAAACGCTCCTTGTTCCGCTTCAATGGATTCCCACTTGTCTCCGATCCCACTTTTTAAGAAAGCGACCTTTGTATTCATCGGAGAGGGAACCGAGCCCCTGAAAGCAGCCTTTGTATCCATCGGGGGGAAGCTAATCCCCGAAAGTCGTATTTGTTTCCGTCGGTGGGGGAGAACTCTAATCTCCCTCTCGTGGCTTCCACAATGCTAAGTCAAAGTCGAAAGATAAAGCAAATATGTACAGAAAGGCAAGCCCTTCCTCGCGCGTTGGCCGCGACGTCACGGAAGCGGTGGAACGCTATTGGATGCGGAGGTGGCGGAGGGATATCTGATTCCCTTTGAGGGGCATTTGCCGCTACCTTCTTGACCTGTAACTGACTATAACATATCGCTGGCTTTCTCTTATAACGAGTTTCTAGGGGAAAAAAAACGCTGAAATTTGCAAATTGAAGGGACGGCGGACTTGAAATTTTAAAGAAATTGCGGATGCAAGGGCAAGAAGGTAGGCGAGTGTTCATACATTAGGAACCCATAACGAATGCAAAAAAAGAAAAAAAAAAAGGAACATCAGACAAAATAAAGACTGCGTCTGTCTTGTTTCTGCCCGTTCTCCTCTCTTCCCACCTTCGCCTCAGGTATGAAATGTTCAAGTTTTGGTCACTGTGGAGAGTTTAAAACAAAAGTTCACGATTCGTACATTACTCTGACGATTACAACATCAGACGCTGCATGGAGACAGCTCCCTTGTGGCGAAAATTATTTCACAAATCTTTAACTTGCAGCTCACGACTTCGAGTTCCGCAAGCTGGGACACGGTCTGTCTATCAGAAACCTTTCGGTTGCCAACCTTCAGGAATAGTCAAATTTGAACGCGCACCACTTGTGCTCCATAGTGGGTCAGTGATGTTTCAATAAGCGCATGCAACGTTTATGGCTCTGGAAGTATGAGAGTACATACTATGAACGTGAAACATACCCTGACCACATAAATATGCATCCAAAATAATACAGGATGTAAAAATTGCTCCAAGACATGCATGCAGGCAAACACGTAATTTCATACGAACGTGTAGTCTAGCAGTGCCACCGCCAAGCGCACACTAATATGCTCACTGTCTGCGGCCTCTAGCGTTATTCCTCAACTTGATTACAGGAAGTATATATATAAATGAAAACGAAAGCTTTGCAGAAGTCAAAGGTAAAACTAGTTCAAAGTAAAAGAACCTCGCAACCCTCAAGCGTTTTTCGACGGAGGGTTCCAAGCTTCCTTTACCGCGTGACTGTGTCTCTTAGGACAAAGTATGCGACGTCGGAGAACAATAAATTAGCGCAGACAGCCATCCGCACGTTGATTGTTCTCGGACTCGTCGGCGCGCTTGCCCCAAGCGCGAAGGGGGGCCGCGGTCGAGGAGCGGCGTGTCACGACACGTCGCACCGGGTGCAGGCCGGCGAGCACGAGTGCCGAACCCGCGTGGGTGGTTTACCTGGGATCAAACGCACAGTAGACGGGTCCGAGTCCTGATCGCCGATGGACGGCGAGATCGGCGTCGAGTTCTGCCCGAGCGAGTCCGGTGTCGTCACCTGTGTTACCTCGAACTTGCCGCTCGTGCCGCACGACGCTTCCATGACGAGCAGCGGCGCTCAGGCCACGCGTCCGACGAGAGCAAGGCTTGCCGGGGCCCGCACCGCCGATCGGACGCCGATCAAACACCGGGCAGCGTCGGCGCCGCCCGCATGCCAGCTTCCAACAGCGTCAGTCGTGAGAACGGCTCTCAGAAACCGGCGCTGCAGCAGACCAACGGCCCAACACAACGGTCACGGGCGCTTGACGCAATGCCCAACGGCCCCCGGCCAGCCGCCGCTCTCCTCCATCTCGCGCCACGGGTCCGCGTGTTCCTCCGCGCGCGCGCCCGCGGCACGTCAAAGAGTTCCTTCGCCCGGCGCGCACGCCCGGGCTTTTCGGCGCGCGCGGCAACCCCCGTACCCCGATCCCGTCGAGTGGAATTAGGAACAGCGCTCAGAAACGTAAATCCTTGCGAGGAAACCAGTGCACATTTTCAAATTCAAAATCAATGTCGTTCGAACACGCGAGGAGCTGACAGGTGCGCGAACAGGCACGGGACCCGTTTTTTGTTTCTCCCTCTCTCCTTCGTTTTTGCATCAGTTCATTGGGATCCGGAGCACTCTCGTTGCCAGGCGCCAGAGGGACGCGCGCGTCGTGGCGCCATGCTGCGGTCGCTCTCAACAAAAAATATTTTTGTTTATAGCGGCCGCCCGCCGTCGTTCTGTTTACTTTGCAGGTAGCGAGCATCACAACGCTGTTGCGCTAGGTTGTTGGACCTGCTCACGGCGTTGCTTTATTATATTACACCGAAGCTTAATGCGATTACGCATCGACTGTTACCCCATCTGCTTCGGTGCGGTCGTATTTATTTGTCGGGATGCGCGCGCTTCTATTGATTTTTATGCCCGTTTAATTCTCTGCGGGAGCTCCTTCGCAATATTTTTTCTATTCCTCCCTATCACCCCCTCCCCCCACTCCCCCCCTTCACGTCCCTTCTTTCAAGGCAGGATGGTCTCGGTTCGAACGAAGACAGGCGGACGACGGACCTGGGACAGCAAACTAACGCACAAATCAGACAAATTAACCTTTCAATAAAGTTGTCGCGCAGATTCGAGCACCGTTCCTAATTTGATAAGACGCATCTTTGGGGCGATCGAGGCACACGCGCTCTTTGCATGAGCAAGTGTAATCTACCTGCGCTAACGAAGGCTCGAGCGGCCCCTACGCGCATGCTGCCTCTCGGGCTCCGTAGATAAGCGGCGAAGCCGTCCAACCGTTGCGTAGGAGGAAAGCTATCCATTCTACCACGTAAGAGTCTACTGGGGAGGACCCTGGCGAACCACGTCACAGAAGGTGCATTGTTTTCTTCATTTGAAACGGGGCTCCCAGCAAACTAATACCGAACTTAAGAAACGGAATTCAGAGCGCGAAAGGAACACGAGGTGCACTCGTATTTACATCAAGAAGAAAGAAAAAAAAAAGTCGGCTTTTTGCGGAACGTTATTAATTTCCCCCTTCTTGCGTTGAATTAAGATATATTGTACGTGCAGCTTAGATTACCTTTATGTTATTTCTTCAGTACGTAGACGTTTCAAGTGCCAAAAACTTTGCTACTTTCTTGCACAACCATATATTGCGAGAACTACTTCGCGCTGCGCATGACTAATGCTGAAAACGTCTTTTTTTTTTTCTTTTTTTTTTATGCGACAACGAGTACAGATGAAACAAAAAAGCTCACAGAGCTCTTTGTTGTAGATATGAACAGGCTAGAGGGGCAGTGCAATGATCTTAGTACTGTCAGTAAATAACCTTTTTTTTAGACCCTGGATTTACGGGGCGAAGGTGTCGTTCAGGCAAGCCAGCATTGGCCAAACGGGTAGTATAATGTTTTAGAAGGAGAGGAATCCTTTGGTCGTATTATTCTGCTCTCATCGACGGAAATAATAGTGACTTCAGATTGTCGACTTTAACAATGTGGATTTTATATTAAAAACAATAAAAATAAATGGTGGCTTCGAATTTTCGCCGTGCTGGTTCCACGTATCATCGAGCTTGTCGTACACATTTCCTAATCATAGACATGCAGCCACACTTTTCTTTACATCGTACAAACGACACGGTGTTCGCACGCTGACGTGATGACAGAATCGTCTTCGGACACACCTCAAGCATCTTAGAAGCATGCTTGTTTCACATACAGAGGTACGAACTTGTCCGCAGACAGTGTTTGTACGACCAATGTCGCAGGACACTCGTACCAGAAGGAAACACGACTCGGACAGTGTCTCTGCAGCCTGTCTCTTGCAAGATTTATTCGCATTGAGAAAGTGGCGTACGCCACCGAAACAACTCGCCGACATCCCCCCCTCTCCCCCCTAAAAAAAAATTTTTAAGAAAAAAAAGGGGGGGGTTTCCCCCCCCCCCCCCCCCCGCCCCCGCATTGTTTTCCGGACGCCCATGATTCCTACCAATAAAATGTGTAAAAAAAACTCTGGGAACAAATTGTCAGCCACAGCAAATATCGGGCATTGCAAAAAAAAAAAAAAAACAAAAAAAAAAACAGGAAAACATACGATTTAGTTAAATAATTAACTAACATGCACTATCTAACTTTTATTTATTAGTGCAAGTCCACATGTTTCGAATTCGAAACGTGCTGAGGTCGTCGAAACCCTCTAAATCGGTTCGTTGCGGGACAAATTGAATCGCGTGGGACGCGTGGGACGCGCTTCAAGTTCCCACTTGTGCAGCAGGCGCAAGGCCGGCAATGCGAAAGCGCCGGACGACGAAAGTGTCATCCAAGCTTTCGTATAGCGCCGTTCTGGAGCCCGCTGAACGAGGGGTAACTTGAACGCACTCCCACGCTTTCCACATGCTTCAATTCCTCCCGAAATTGACTGATATAGGGGTGCTTCGATGAGGCCCCCCCAGCAAGTTCCCGTTCAAAAACATACACAAAAAAAAAAAAAATCTGGTCGTAAAAAAGGTTTTAGGGGTTCTACGGCTTGTCCATATTTTGCACCACAAAAAGTTATTTTAAGCAGCCCCTAAAAAAATTCGTCCTAAAAAAACCTGTAAGGCTCTTAAGCTCCTTGTTTTGATGCGAAATAGTTCCTCATCGCCCAGTTTTTTTTCTGGTGCGCCAAAGGGAGATGGTGCTTGAGGCGAAACCGTTCTTCACAAGCTGAGAGAGTTCTTGGGGCGTCAAAAAACCTCTCAAGAACTTTTTTTTTAGAGTGTGTGCTTACCTTTACTAGCAAAAAAGTTAATTAGTAAATTTTAAATCTTCATTTTGCTAATTAGTCTGTCATTTGCAATCCCTGACGTCCGCTGTGGCCAGCAGTTTGTTCCCGAAAAGAGTTCCTTTTTTTTTTTTTTCACCCCGTCAAATGCTTTCTTTTTAGGGGTGTCTGAAAGTATTCACAGAGACACCCGGTACATATAGCGGCTAAGCTCTTTCGAAAAAAAGAATGAAAATAGAGTCCATCTAATCATGCTTTCACATGGTGACAATTACAACAAGACTGGGTGCCTCGAGATTAATTCTCTATAACTCGATGTTTCCTCGAACCAGAGCGCTGCATGGTGTTGAACAGTGCGTTCCCCTACCCCGTCCCATCGGGGCATTCGCTTAGCCAGAACTCGGTTAAGAGACCGTGAAGAAAGCGCTCATGTGAGACTCTCACGTCTGAGGAGCTTTGACCTTTAAAACAAATGGCAAGACTCTCAAAAGAAATTGTCGGGAACACGTTCCGTGACAGCGTGGAGGTAGCGAGGGTGGCGCGTGAATGCTTTTGAAGGGAAGACGTGGGAACGCTAACTAAATATTTACGACATCGAACGGTACGCGCAGGCGCCCTTAGCTGCGACTGCACTGTTCCCGAAAGTTCACTCCGAATCCAGCTCGGCCATTGCTTGCTGCAATCATTGCCGCTTTATTTAAGTTATATTTTGAAAGCAACGAGAACGCATCACGAAAGGTAGCACCAAAAAGAGTGCTCGCACTTTTCTTTCAAAACACACCCGGTATCATGCTATTCCAAGCACACACTACTGCACCCCAAATACTTCTTACTTCACTCGAAGTGTATACAAACGTTCCGGATAACTTCGCACCTTATAGTCAGCATTCTGAAGCTGTGAGCTCGTATATTGCGGTTAACGGAGTCCGCAAAACATAAAAAAAAAAAAAGAACAGTTCCGCTTGCTCCAGTGAACTCCTTTTAAACGACCTACCCCACACGCGAGGTTCAGACAGCCACCGACTACGTAGTCCCTTGTCCCAGAACCTTTTGCATGGGAATATTCGGCGCTCCCTGCCGGGTTGAGAGCAACGCGGCAGGTCCCACTGCGGCGCCCCGACGCCCGAAAACTAATTGGACCGTCGCAGGCCGACACGCGCCTCTGAGAGGACCCTGAAGACAGACGTAGCTGTGCACGCCTCCGGCCCCGCTCGGGGCAAGACCCGAGCGCACAAAGACTCCGTTCGTCGCCGGTTAATTCGATCAAAGCTGGGAGAGGCCTCGATGGCATTGCTACGCGCTCTTTCATACGGCGACGTCGCCGCCGCCTGGCACGGGAGAAGAGAACCCGAGTCAAGGCTCCGATTAAAAAAGTCTACCCCCGCACATTGGCACGCCCGCTATAGCTGGGAGAGCGTCCGAGGCTTATTTTTAGGGGCTCGCGTAACCGCGGCCTGCCGTCGCAACATTTCGCGGCGCTTTGGTTGTTGTAGGTTTCGCTGCGAGGAGGAGGAGGGTCGGAGCTGGCCTTCTGCAGTGCTGCAATCCGAAAAAGGTAACGGCTGAGGAGAATTTACTCGGGAAGATGCTATTCACTCCGGAGGATCGTGTCAAGTGCAAGCGAGGCTAAAAATGCAACGACAGATGCCAAAAAAAAAAAAAAAAAATCCTTTACGGAAACTTAGTTTCAAACTTTTCAAACACAACACACGCATTCAAACCTAGATGACGTGAGGTGACGATGCACTAAAATCAGAAACTCAAACCGGAACCGAAACACGAACCAAAAAGCCGATAAAGAGAGAAAGAAAAAAAAAAAAAAAAAATATATATATATATATATATATATATATATATATATATATATATATATATATATTGAGAATGGACCGGATATTGGATTGGGTGATGAACCGAAACTATAAAGGAAAACAGGAAATTAGCCCGGTAACCAATATACAGTAGCGGTTCAACGTTAACAACGCAACGAAAAATCAAAACAAAGACAAACTCCGAGGCGTGGTCTTCAAGCGCCAAATATATTTTGCAGAGACGAATATCATTGAGCTGAGAATTGCAAGCTGAGAATGGCGAGCGAATAGTACCTATATAATTCTAAAAACATGTTTGAAAGATTGAAGGTTTAGGAATGCCAAATTAGTGGGCAACTTAGTTTTGGCTGGAAGTCCGTTCCACTGAAAAATGCCTGATTGAAAAGCACCGGTTCGTGCGATAAGCGCTATGGGTTAAACGCGTGTTACTTGGTGTACATGTCGAATTCTAAATTTTGACATCAAAATCGCGTCTCAGATAAAAAAAAAAGACAACCTAACTATATTTTCCAGTTTTAAGTATCACATAAAAACACATAACTTATTATGCGTATGATACGACGACATAGGAGAAAACATACATCCTTCATGCATGATTTTTACATGTATGCACGTCAAAAGTTAGAACCGACATTTGATATTGTAATACTGTTACCTGTCTGCCGTAGTAGCTCCTTTTTTATACTCCGCGTCAACTATTTGGTACTACGCTGTCAAGGCTAGCGCGCAGTGCTCCAAGCGGCTGGCAGAGCTACTTCCGCGAGTGCCTGGCTTCGTCCGGCGTCTGCTTCGCACGACAGCCGATGCGAATGCACGACTGGGGCCATAAACTTGTCAAACACAAAGTTCGGGCCGAAGTTGACGGAACGCACCGATTGGACAACCATGACGGTGACTTCGCGTTTTTGTCGCGGACGTCCATACAGCGCGTTCCGCGAACTTTCGGCTCCAAATTTGTGCTGGACGAGTTTAGGGCTCCTGGATACGCGCTCGCTCTCTTTCGGCCTCTCCAATGAGACATGGTACTACCTACTGCTGTAATGCGCCACTTCCACGTAATCACGTAACACGTAATTGGCTGGAAGCGCCACCGGGCAGCCGCGAGCTGCACCGCAGCGCGGCCGCAGGAGGTACCACTACCTTACTTGGGGACAACTTCTTGTGACTACGCATGGGAGCGCGTGCTTGAGAGGCGTTTGGTGCATCTGCCTTTCGCCCTTTGCATTTCGGCGCAGATACCGACTGCTTCAAACCGGGTCCTCTTCGGGCTTTCTTGGGTGCAGGCACTAGGTCGAGCACGGTGCTTGCAGGGACTAGCTACTTCGTGCGGAATCCCGGTACATAATCCTCCCGTTTAAAGTGCCTGCTGCACACAACCGTAGATAAAGATTAAGCGTTCAGAACAAGGTTCTCCCTCGGTATCCTCTTCTTCCACGCGGGACTTAGCGGTGCAGCTAGAAGAAAGACACGCCCAGAAGTCTTCCCAGAAGTCCACTTGCAATACGGGACACAACAGGAAAACACGGGGTTACGCGAAACAGAGCAGGTACAGCAGCAGGACGGAGCAGCGAAAGTAGTTGGATCGCAGCGCCCCCACGCAGAGAGATGCGCAAGCTCTTTCTTCGGACGAAAAATGTCGCATGAAAAAGAAGCGCGCGATAATGCAGTCCGGCCGTGGCGAATGCGACGAAAGACTAGACAACGTGCTCTCGCAGCAGTGCAAGGCTGCAGCACTGTAAAGGCTAACCTAGCCTTGACAACAAATCACAAAATAGTTGACGCCGAGTAGAAAGCTTTAAAAAAAAAAAGGGTTCATGGCTGGTTTTATTTTCAGTGTTCGTGCGTATGGCGCGTAATTCGCTTGCTTTCCGAAGCGACGAACATGCGCTTATTTGTGCTGAGGAGATCGCACGCTGGGCTGAGGACTTGTAAATATTAAAATGGTCTATACAACGTTCCAGAAACGAGCTTGTGGCCGGAGCCATTTTCAGCGTTCGTGTGTATGGCGCGTGCTTTGCTCGCTTTCTGAAACAAATGCGTGCGATAGGCTGTGAATTTCTAAACACTGGAGCGGCGTACAGCGATCAGCCATTTAAAGGCTCGAGTAACAAAGCGAAGGAAAGTGCATGTTCTCAACTGCTGGTTTTAAAGCACTTTTGTGCAACACTTTTTGCCTTTTTCATAGTTATGTGCTTTTAACAGTTGTACGCACTGGAGTCCCGTAGATACTAAATGGCTGCAATTAAATACTAATTCGAGATTATTACGCCGAATTTTGAGAAAAATAAACATTGGGCCTCAGAATATATACAAAAATTACCACATATCCTCCTGTGATTAACTGAGTGCTAACGATGTCCTCACTATTCAGCAAAGGCGTAGGAACAAATCTTTTTCAGCGTTGCCAGTAAAAAAAAAACATTCAATTAAAAAAACAAACGCGAAAACGATTTTCAAATTAAAAAAAACTATCATTTGCGTCCATTAGTGTGCTGAACCAATATGAAAGCAAGTCAGCGACCAGCGGCTCCCAGATTTGCTTACGCTTATTGGGCAAGCAAGTCTGGGAGCCGCCTAAAAGCTAGCGCGTGAATCACTGAGGCATGTTTACCTAAGCTCCGGTCCCCCTCCTCTCTCTTTCCCCGTAAATGTGACGTCACTGAAAACGCGCCAATCAAAGTGCCGAAATTGGCCCGTTGACTTACTTCGCAAGCTTTTACTAATATGCGGCCGGGGCGTACACGTGGAAAACCAAACGTCTTGAACGCAAGCGGGTGCAGAGCGCTATTTGAAGCTTGTAGTGCTTTGTTCCCTTGTCTTGTGCGGGAGGAAAGACAAAAAAAAAAAAAAAATTATTTTGTGTCAGAACCAAAATAGAAAAAAAAAGATTTTTTTATTCAATTAAGGTCGATTTATTTGATTTAAATCAGGATGGTATGATTTAAATCGCTTCAGCTAGAAAAAAGTATTTCTGTCATAACATCTGTTTTTAAAAATGTCTGTCTGCTATGATTATTTTATGCTTGATCGTTCTTCGCTTTCTAAATAAATAATCTTTATTTTAAGTGTTCAAAAATAACCAGAATGGTCTTAGATGGATGCTCCTCCACAATAACAATGTAAGATGCAAAGATATGAATTGCACTTAAGATACAATATTGCAAAATAAGAAACGGTAAATATAAAATATTTTCGGGATTGTTGGGGGGTAACCGTCTTTTATTTAAACCATCATAGTCAAATTAGTGTGATTCAAATCCCGATTAAAGTAATTATCTAAATGACCATTTAAATTGTCTTGATTTTTCATTCTCTAGCTTGGTCGAAACTAAATAACTCACCTGTTTGATCACTATTAGTAAAACGAGGGTACCATTTTACAGAACGCAACAGTTTATATTGGTTAAGCTACTGAATATGGTTAATTAATTAAGGACACCAAATACATTTTAGGATACACCTGAGACTGCAAAGCACGCTATGATTTACGTAAAGGTTCGTACCAGGGTCATTCCACGTGAAACGTCCCAGACGTTGCGCTCGACCACCTCCGATTTCTAAAAAAAAAAAAAATTCATGGGCTTCGGCCACCAATATCCGTAGTCATAGCCTCAAATAGTTTTGACGAAAAAAAATGTGTGATGACGTGAGCGCGATTTTAATTTTTGAAAACAACGTGAAACTAGGCATCACTCAATAATTTACGAAAAATCTGCCTTTTTATAAAACACCCAACAATATTTTTATCTTAAATTTGCACGGTTGTCGACTTATAATGTGGTTGGGTTTGTGCAGTTTTGTTTAAATTAAATATTAAAAAAAAATACATCATTTTATTTAAAAATAAACATTTTTGTCATTTTATTAAAAAATATATAATTGATCCCGGGACCTAGTATAACTTTTTAGAGGCTGCCCTATTGGTGTATAATCTATAAAAAATATTTTAACCCGCTCAATTAAACATCTTGAAGTAGAAAAAAAATCCTGAAGTTGCCAAAAAGTGCGTTTTGACGCATAAACAGCCGCTTATTCCACCCTGAGGTGTTCCAAGTAAAAATACAAAATATGGTGGGTTTGGAAGAACGATTGATCGTCTTTCGATTCTGAAAGTGTAATCAGAGTAATTTTTGTTTAAAGCGATAAAAAAAAAATTTGAAGTTGAACTCTCGCACCACCACCCGGCGTCGCTTCTTAACGCCTCTTCGCCGCACAGCACGCCACCTGCGCCGATAGCCGAAGCGATTGGGTCAAAAGAAACAACAGAGTTTGCTGCCCGCTTCCCCTCGTCCCTCTTTTCTGGCTGTAAGGGAAGAAACAGCGGGTATCGTGTACCAATTGGAGGTGCCGCCAGTGCGTCGCCATAGCAGGCCCGTTGTGCCCTTTGTACCCGAGGGCGGCTCCTCACACTCCGAAAAGAGATGCCTAATCGACGGGCGGCATCAGCTGACGTGGACTTCTTCATGCCATGCCAAAGGTCCCACGGAGACCTCCGATTCCTAAAATAAAATTAATGGCTCTTCATAATGTTTGTGGTGCTTCTCTAGAATAATTTTGACGAGAAACAAATTTCATGGGGTGATGGCGGTTTGAACTCGTAAAAAAGGGGTGAAATTAGGAGTCATTTATTAATTGATGAAAATTAAGATATTTTTATAGAGCAGTGGACTTTTTTTTCAAAAAACCATATGGTAGTTTGATGTTGTGTAATAAGGATCATGGATATTCGCTTGAAGCAATTAAAAAAAAAAAAGAAGTAATATATGAGAACTTCAGCCTTTTTGATAGTTTGGTTACAAACTATATCGTTGTTGCAGGTGATTAAACATTCTTATTGACAACCCTGTGAATATACTGCAGAAAAAAAAGGTTTCGGACAGTACAACTAAATATCTTGCAGAAAAAAACAACTTCATTTGTGCAAAATTTCGTTTTTGCCGTTTAAAGAGCCGTCAATTCTGCCTAGAGGTGGTCGAAAGAAAAATGAAAAAACATGGTGACTTTTACAGAAGATGTTCTAAATAGAAACATTTTGAGGTTGAGCTTTTACGCCGCAACCTGGCGTCGTTTCTTGTGCCTCCTCTCTGCACAGCGCGGCACCGTCGAGCCCGGCGAAGCGTGCGACGGTGTAACGGTGTGCCCACGCAGGTAGGGTGCAGGACCTCGAGTTGTCGGGTACATCTTGGTGAAAAGGGGCTGTTTTTCAGTCTTGTTGCTTTGTGGCTTTTCCTATTTCGACCGTTTTGCGCGGCGATGTCCTCCTGTGACCTTCCAGTGTCTTGATGTCAGGAGATGCTTAGCGCTGCCGGTTCAGAGCATCCATTAGTGAGCTAGCTGTTTTTTACATACACAACGCAATCACTCTCTTGTTAACGTCAGGACAGATGTAAACAGCAGCACAAAAGCCCCGTGAACGGGAAATCTCAAATGACGAGGTGATGTGGTGTTGACGAATGCGCGCCGTTGAAGGCTCACGCGTCGTTTATGTTCAAATCGGCTTTGAAATGACAAATTATTGCGTTGCTGAATAGGACGTAAGTCCAGCACGTAGTGTAGATAATGACGCAGGCTTAAAGTGATGGTAACTTCGTGTCCCTTTGACGGGGACGCTGAGCTAAATCTTGGAGTGAGTCGAGCTCGTTTTTCTTCAATTATTTCTTTCGGCACCAAAAGTATTGTTATGCCCCTAATGTTATTTTTGGCCAAGCTAAACAGCTGCTGGGCGGTCATGATTTGGTTCTCGAATGGACTTTGAAGACTGACCCTTGCTGCCAGACGCTTCACTGTACCCCCGACTCCGTCACAAGCACTCTTCCCGTGGGACGTTGCGAAAAAATTCCATTCAGCGGAAATGCCGAAATCATTTTCGTGTTAACAGAGGTTTGCAAAGTTTTTTTTTTTATTCTTGTACTGAGAGGACGCACCATCTGAAAAGTAGTGAATTTTTTTTTTTTTTTTTTTTAATTTGCGGAAGGTCTTGCTTTAATATCTTGATTACCTCACTCTGAAATACAGAAACTGCCACCGTGTCGTGTTCTAGGCAGTCAGAAATAAAACTGAATGATTTTAAAGAAATCTCTTGGGTGGTGGCTTCTTGTTTGCGAAAGTAAATAACAACGGGGGCCTGAGTATTCACCCAGTGATAGGATTGCGGGGCGTCTTGCACGATGAAACTATAATTTTCAGCGAAGTCCATGGGTACTATTGCCTCGTGTTTGCTTTGCGCACCCGCAAGTATCGTGCCTGTTGTTTGCTCACAAAGTGGTGAGCTCTTCAGCATATCTAAGAATTTTTCGCGGAACTCGTCTGGTGTCAGAACAATGATTTCCAGTTGGCAACGCGCCCCGCTAACCCACTGCTGCACATGGACGGAATCCGTTTCCTCCGGGTCAAGAAGTGGAGTGCTGCGGAGCAAAGTATCAGCAAAATCGGTACTTGGGCATTTGGCACACCTGTCAAGCATGCACTCTTCATTGTGTAGGTCACATACTGTAGTGGATAGAAGTTCTTCATTACTTTCGTCTAATCCTGTAGCATGAAGCATGAGCTTAAAATTTTAGCTTTGCATGCACACGCAAACTGTGTGAGTGCCGCTCCCCCCTGCTAGGACACAATGCGAAGGCCGCAGACTTGCGAATGTTGAAAAGCCACATCTGAAATCGCAGCTTTGTTTTCCATTCCTCGTGCATTTCTTTCAAGTTGAGCAACAACAGATGCTTTTGGCGACCACGTAGCACGTTCTTTTTTCCCCGGTAGGCAGTACAAGACAGCGTCGTCCTGATAGAACTCCATGATGGAAACTTTGACTTCTTCGCTGACCGGGCGGCCTCTTCTTTTTGGCACGGTGCCCAATATTCATGACTCTGGCCTGACCTTTACGGCTTGACGCGCTTGTCGTTCCGAGGCTTCGGCTTTGTACTTTTAAAACGCTAATTGGTTTGTGACAGGTATAAGCCGAACCCTGTTTATTTAATATAAGCCAACGCATCCTTCCCTACAGCTTGGGCTTATACATGTCTAACGTAAAACCTACTACATGCACGACGAACGGCCAGTTTAAAAAAAAAAATAGCTAGTTTAGTTGGTTTAAAAAAGTGATGAATTGAGCGGCCGCAACTATACAGATTCTGTGACAGGGTAGACACGAGTAAACACGACACAACTATCATTGTATTGTACAAAATAAAGCCAGCTTTCCTACGTACCCTGATCAGCATTCACAGGAACCGTAGATTGAATTCTTTCTCCAGAGGGACCAGCTTCAACCATCGGTACACCACCGTACAACGTACTTGGCAAAACATGAAGTTCTTTCTTCGACAGATTTCTGATCTCAAATGGTCGTTCAAAAGCCAACTTCTCGCTTGTCAGCCCTTTCTTAGCTTACTAGCGCAAAGCGGGTTCCTCAAAAGGCAAGGAGTGAGTCTCGATACCCAGTGTCAATAGTGCGGTCACGTGCCTTTGTTTATTCATTATTTCCGATGGGTCATGTAAAGATTCCCGCACTGACAATATGGACCGAAAATAACGCTAGAAGCGCAATCTTGGCTTCTAACGATGCTTCAAGCGTCCGAGTTAACATACTGAATGAACGCGTTACAGAGCTTTGATCACGCGCCTGTAGCCTTCACTGCGCTCCAACTAAGCGCAAACCCGATCATAGTTCCGCTTTTCACCGCAGTGTCGCGAAGTTTTGCTCGCGCGAGTATTTTGTCTAGCTTCACTTTATGTTTTTGCCTTTTTCGAGAGTTCTTTCCGTCTACACGGGACGGCTGTTGGATTCCACCGGGGTCGGGGGACCCCAAATGGGGGAGAACGTGAGCGCTGTAACACTATACTTGGTTTACAGAACCCCGCGTTGGAAACGTTTTGTCTTGTGTATGTTTGCATTTGGGATCTCTACTTCGGAGGTGGTTTTGCGCTGTGTATGTGTAACTTCTCTGTCTGCGTACGGAAGTGCTTTCTGTTGTTTATGGCTGCTCGTGTCAGCCTCGTTTGGAATGTGTTCTGTCTCGTGTATGCGCATGTTTTTTGGAATGTTCGTATTTGCTTTGGGCTCCGAGCCTTTGATTGGCTCTAAGAAAACCCCTCTTGATTGGTCCTTCCCAAACTTTCTGATTGGTGGACTGAAGGACCCCAGAATGCTGCTGAACTCAATATAAGCGGCCACCAGAGGGGCCGTAAGGCGTTTGGCCCCCGGATACCAAGCCGTGAACATCTCCCTGCCTCTGGAAAGCCAACCTGCACGTCCGACCCCCCCCTTCGGCTGTGGAGCCGTCCGCCCGCTAGCTCGCAAACTTGGTCCCCCTTACGGCTGTGGAGGAGTTCGGCTCGCCCGCCTTTGTGTGGAACTGTGTCTGTCGAGTTTGGCTGTGGTCGGGGCCCCCGCTGAGGGTGTGTGTGGTCAGGGAGGACGGCAGGGAAAGTTTCCAGAGGTTAGAATTATTTCCCCCCCAAAAGTTTAATCTCAAATTATATAATGTTCAAAGTGATGTAAAAGAGTCTTTGTCTAGATCTCTTAAATAAACAGAGTTGTTTGTTAAAACCGGTATCGTTCATCGACGGAGAAAAGAGAAGTCCTTATTTTCTTCGTGACAAAAGTGGTGGAGAGTGCGGGGTACGACCGATTGCTACAATCGCCAGTTGGCCCGTCCTCGAGCAGCAAGATGCGGAGTCGTCGAATTCACCCTGCGGAGGCTGCCTGGATCCCTCATCCTGGGCGGCGCCACCGTGACAACTGAGAAGACTGCGCCATCTTAGCGCAGCACCGCCATGGCGAACCTCCTCGTCCTCCTCGTTCTGATGATCCTCCTCAGCGGAACTCTCTCCAAGACAGCACCTCATCCCCGACAATCAGCGTCTCCAAACCAAGTGAGAACTATCCGGCCGCTTGTAAATTGCCGTCCATTCCTCTTGAAGCACCGTGCTCGATTCAAAAACTGTGCGAAAAGTGCCGATTGCCTCTTCAATTATTCCGACCTGGAACTTTCGAACTCTGTCGTCGCTTGAAAATTTCGCTTTAATTTTAACTTCCTCGATTCAAAATAACTTTTATTTTGTCGCTGGTATGTTGACCTTGTTGTGTATATAGAAGAAAGTGTCAAACTCAAGCATGAATCTGCTGTGTAGATAGAAAAGAGAGTTGAGCTCGACTATGTATTCTTGTCATTGCCTTTTGTTTTATAGCGCCTCGGGCCCCCAGAAGCCGTAGCCATGTTAAATACTGCACGGACTCTCTGGATGGGCTCGGTAATTGCGCGAATTCTCCTCCTACTCTGGTGGCTCTCCCTGTCGGTGGGACCAAGTCCAGTCAGGTTCAATACGGCGGACTACCCCGATGTTGAGTGTACTTGAGAAAGGATGGAGGGACGTATGAGCCGTCAAAGTAACGAGTTCGATTTTCAAGCCAATATAAGTGGCTTTGTTTTGGGCAATGGCAACAGTGAGAGCTCTCGAATACTGCTCCTTGTGTGCGAGTTATTTTGTTGGTGGATTCGGTTCAGTCAGGTACTTACGGCGGACCACCCCGATGTTTTGCTTCACGCGAGAAAGGGCAGAATTCTCAATAAGAGCTGGAGTTTATCAAGGGCGCGACAGGTGACATAGTTATTCAGACTTCCGACAACTACGGCATCTCATGTAATCTACTAGGAAATTATCACCGGAAAACGTGTTTTCTGAACGTCGATGGAAGTGACTACTGTTTATGAAAAAAATCTCGTTTACCATTTGGAATTTTGAAGAACTGTCTAAAGCGACGACATGATGGACTGCGGCTTGACAAGTTTTCGAATGACCATGTGCATGACCTTGTGAAGATGTTTGTTGTTACCTTTACCCAGATAGTTTTTTTGTGAATTCTGTTTAAAAGATACGTAAGTTTTTTGTGTATTTCTGATGTCATGTATGTGGTAAACGAAGTAGCGTTTCGTTGAAGTAGCAGATTGACGTTAAGTTTTACGTTTAAGACAATGTGTGCCCGCTTATCTCACGATGGAGAAGTTAAGAATTTTGTATGTGCATTTCAAGAGTGAGGTCACTCTTTTTCCGTAATGGGAAGGTGTCGCGAAGTTTTGCTCGCGCGAGTATTTTGTCTAGCTTCACTTTATGTTTTTGCCTTTTTCGAGAGTTCTTTCCGTCTACACGGGACGGCTGTTGGATTCCACCGGGGTCGGGGGACCCCAAATGGGGGAGAACGTGAGCGCTGTAACACTATACTTGGTTTACAGAACCCCGCGTTGGAAACGTTTTGTCTTGTGTATGTTTGCATTTGGGATCTCTACTTCGGAGGTGGTTTTGCGCTGTGTATGTGTAACTTCTCTGTCTGCGTACGGAAGTGCTTTCTGTTGTTTATGGCTGCTCGTGTCAGCCTCGTTTGGAATGTGTTCTGTCTCGTGTATGCGCATGTTTTTTGGAATGTTCGTATTTGCTTTGGGCTCCGAGCCTTTGATTGGCTCTAAGAAAACCCCTCTTGATTGGTCCTTCCCAAACTTTCTGATTGGTGGACTGAAGGACCCCAGAATGCTGCTGAACTCAATATAAGCGGCCACCAGAGGGGCCGTAAGGCGTTTGGCCCCCGGATACCAAGCCGTGAACATCTCCCTGCCTCTGGAAAGCCAACCTGCACGTCCGACCCCCCCCTTCGGCTGTGGAGCCGTCCGCCCGCTAGCTCGCAAACTTGGTCCCCCTTACGGCTGTGGAGGAGTTCGGCTCGCCCGCCTTTGTGTGGAACTGTGTCTGTCGAGTTTGGCTGTGGTCGGGGCCCCCGCTGAGGGTGTGTGTGGTCAGGGAGGACGGCAGGGAAAGTTTCCAGAGGTTAGAATTATTTCCCCCCCAAAAGTTTAATCTCAAATTATATAATGTTCAAAGTGATGTAAAAGAGTCTTTGTCTAGATCTCTTAAATAAACAGAGTTGTTTGTTAAAACCGGTATCGTTCATCGACGGAGAAAAGAGAAGTCCTTATTTTCTTCGTGACAGCAGTATGCGTGACGGCTAGATATCGCGGCGATATTATCATGTTTCTGACGTCCACGTAAGGTGATGCCGCCCGTCGATTAGGCATCGCGTTTCGGAGTGTTAGGAGCCGCCCTTGGGTACAAAGGGCACAACGGGCCTGCCATGGCGACGCACTGGCAGCACCTCCGATTCGTACACGATACCCGCCGTTTCTTCCCTTACCACAGCCAGAAAAGAGGGACGAGGGGAAGCGGGCAGCAAACTCTGTTGTTTCTTTGGACCTAATCGCTTCGGCTAGCGTCGCAAGTGGCGTGCTGTGCGGCGAAGAGGCGTTAAGAAGCGACGCCGGGTAGTGGTGCGAGAGTTCAACTTCAAAAATTGTTTTCTCGCTTTAAACAAAACTTACTCTGATTAAACTTTCAGAATCAAAAGACGATCAATCGTTCTTCCAAACCCACCATATTTTGTATTTTACCTTAAACCACCTCGGGGTGGAATAAACGGCTGTTTATGCGTCAAAACGCACTTTTTGGCAACTTCAGGATTTTTTTTACTGCAAGATGCTTAATTGAGCGGTTTAAAATATTTTTTTATAGATTATATACCTAGAGGGGAAGCCAGTAAAAAGTTATATTAGGTCCCGGGAGCAATTATATATATTTTTTAATAAAATGGCAAAAATGTTTATTTTTTAATAAAATTATGTATTTCTTAAAAATATTTAAATTAAACAAAACTGCACAAACCCAACCACATTGTAAGTCGACAACCGTGAAAAATGTAAGAAAAAATATTGTTGGGTGTTTCATAAAAAAGCAGATTTTTCGTAAATTATTGAGTGATGCCTAGTTTCACGCTGTTTTCAAGAATTAAAATCGCGCTCACCTCATCCCAAATTTTTTTTCGTCAAAACTATTTTAGGGTATGGCTACGGACATTGGTGGCCGAAGCCCATGCATTTTTTTTTAGAAATCGGAGGTGGTCGAGCGCAACGTCTGGGACGTTTCACGTAAAATGACCCACCATGAATCATGGAAATTTTTTACAAGGCGGCGAAACAAGTCACTCATTCACTCACTGTGTTCTGTTTGTCTGCACTTGGCCACACCGAGCTCAGTGCGAAGATGGGGCACTTCGAGCTAATACGAAGTATTAGTAGATCGTTTTCGAAGGTCCTCTACCTCAACGAGCGAGCGCTTCAGAGCATGCGTCGAAGTGACAGCGCGAGCTCCCGCTACAAGTAGCGTGGCGTGAATACACGATCTACTAAAACCGAAACGATATACTAAAACTCCTATCAAGACCCTGTCCGGTGAACGAAAATTCTGCATAGCGGCGAGGTGCTTGAGTAGACCACAAACTCCGTCACATGCCAAAAACGGTCATTTCGCTTTTTTTGCTCCAGCCGCTGTGTGTGAACTCCTAAGAGCTGGCACGGGATTTTCAAGCGGGAGGCGGCTCCATCAGAAACGTAGGTGATGCCTGAATACACAAGAACATTGTCTTCCAGCAGCCAGTCTTCCGATTCGTCCGACTGCCAGTTGCACATGTGGTGTGTCGTGATAGAGGACTTCAGAGACGGACCCCCCGAAGCTCCGGAGATACTTCGCAGTTGAGGCGACGGTCGTGAAAATTGAAATCCGGTGTTTACGCCAATCATAGCCTAGAATATCATTCGCTAGTGCAGCTGTTCAGTGCTCAGCACAATCGAAATGAAGCACAATGCACCTTTCAGTTACTTCTCTTTGGACGACTCGAATTGCTCCTCTTTGGAGGCTCCAAATTTAATAAAATTCTTCGAAAAAAAAAACCTCCCAAAAAACTGCAATTCTTTTTTTTAATAGGTCGTCTTTTTTTTTTTTTTACGTGCAAAATGTTATATTATTTTCTTAAACAGTTTTCAAGATTCGTAATGCGAGATTACGAGTGTTCGAGCCTTCCTTGCATCTGGGTCGCAAACAAGTGGGCCTCGGTTCTCAACAAGAAGGGTAATGGAAATCAGCTTTTGCCTCGGAATTTCTTCTTCGCGAAGACAGGTAAAAGCAAATCAATAGAGATCGAAATTCGTGCAGCACAGGCAGGCACACACTGTTTGCTTAAGAGTGACTTTCACCCATTTCGGACGTAGCGGGAAAAATTTGTCATTCCTAATTTACCCTCTTGGTTGGTTTTCACAAACGCAGATATGTATCGCGTGAATAGACATTGTCGTCTGTTTATATATACAGTTTTTTTTTAAGCTTTACAGGTTTGTTTTAAAAAAAGTTGTGAAAGCTACACTTATGCGGTTTGTGCAGATGAGTTATACGGCCAGGGGGACATAGAATAGGTGGATAATCGTAATGATCGGTTGGCTAATTAAGTTAAGCTTGTTAATTAACTTTGTAATTAATAAAAATAGATGTATGGATTCGACTAGAAACCCGCTGAGCGCTATCAAAAACCACAATATCAGTAATTTTCAGAAAGACTTTCAGCGCGTGAGAAGCGTGGTAGTGCACTAAAGTTACCACTCGTGGAGCATTTACAAGGCTAGCGGTTGCGGTAAGGCGCCCGCGCGATTTTTCCGTCTCTTATGAAAGCCACAGACTTGTACCTATTTTGCAGTGTTTGTTTCGCACAAACACTGCAATTTTCTGCTAGAAAACTCTGGGAGATACGAGATTTATATGTTTCGAAAGTCAGGGTGATAAGCATGCCTCCGGTACCTCCATAGAGGATCTGACCTGGGGATTACCCCACTCGCGGCCCTGAACAACTTTATCTGCCTGCGTTTACACAGTTCTACGATTTTCAAACGGCGATCTGTGTTGCATTCTTGCTTAAACGTGTTCTCTCTCCCCTCCTCTTTTCTTTTCTTTTTTTTTGTGGATGAGGGGGGAGAGAGAGAGAGTGGGTTGTTAGGTATATCTACCCTCTCGAACTCTAGATGTTGTATCTGACGAAGAGCGGTCGCCGCTCGAAACGTCGTAATAAACTTTGTTGCAGTAGTTTCCCAGCAGAGCACTTCTTTTATTGATCACCATCCCGGCGCCCATTGCTTTAAAGTTACTTCACCTACCATATATATCCATGCACCAAATTTCCGCTGCAGCTGTCTTACCTTTAGCAGCAAAGATTTCGATGCTTCTGAAATTAACCTGCTCGCTTGAGTGACTGTAACGCTGGCAGGAATTAGTGTCAGAACAGAAGCTGGCATCTCTCGCGGCTGAACAACGCCTTGACAAAAGCTTCACGAATATTCAGCCACCAGTGATCACACACGAAGCAGGAGCGACCAAATGGCACCGCTGAGCTGCTTGGCTCTGTCCCAGAGGCACGATCCAATTTCTTGGTCACAATTCGGCTGAAGGCGGTTTCTAGTTCGCGTTGCTTTCTTTTCGGGTATGACTTTTTTGGCCTTTAGGACTAACAAAGGACGACGCTTTAAATGGACTGCTGTTTAGTCCGCTACCAGTAATTTCTTCATTTACGTCTCTGGGCACCCCACACTCGGGAAAAAAGAAAAAGAGAAAAAAAAAAAACACTTGGGCATGAACTTGGGCTCAATTAACTGGCACAGGACACAGAAAGTTTGTCACCCAGACACGAGAAGCAGTTCTGGCAGAGCATGTCCATCTCCCTCATTGCTGCAGCGCTAAGGGGGGGGGGGGGGGGGGGGGGGGGGGGGGGCAAGGCTGACCTCAGCAGATACACGTCGAGGTCTTACACAGAGCGAAAACGCTAATTCTAGTATTATCTTGTTTTTATGTCAACCATCGTAATCGGCGCAAGAGACACGACGAGAACAGTGAACGTCGGCCATTGACGAAACCGGACACAGCAAGCAACTGTGCATGTAAAACGTTGGAGCAGAGGGCGGTAATGCTAGCTGCTACACATAAAGTCTACCAGTTGTAGATACTCTCGTCCGGTGATTTCTGACAGTCGTGAGGATCGAGCTCGTAAACTTTTCGTGAGAAAAGAACACGACAAGAAGGCAAACACAGACTGGAAGAAAGATAGATGACCGAAAGGCGCAGAGGTTTGGGGGGTTAATGGCCAGCCTGGACGCCTAACCATTAACCCCCCCCCCCCCCCATTTTTTTTTTTTTTTTGCGGGAGATTTATTATGATTGTCAGGAGACTACTCAATAGATAATTCGCTCCAGAGTCACGTATATTTTTAATAATGCCAAAAATCTCAACAGCTCGAAACCAAAACCGAAAGAAACATAAGCACGGAAGCTCATGGCCGGAAATCACGTGGCTACACCCAACTGCGTTTTTTTTTTTCTCCGCTTTTACGGCCTGTGAAGCAGACGACGACGATGACGAATTTTCGTGAACCGTTTGTCGTGCGGTTGTTTCGCACTTAGATACCTTACGCTCGATGATTTGCACTTGAAGAGCGATTGGTCGGTACCACGAACGGCAGTTCCGAAGTAGCGGCCCCACGACCGTCGCAACGTTGGTCTGTCGTGCGCCGTCATCGCGTCGTTCAGCCCGCGGTACGTCGCCATATTGAGAATGACGTGTACATGTGCTTCCTGTGAACTGTGCAACATTTTTGTTTTTTCGATCAACGTGTTTGCAGTTTTTCGGAGGCCATAAACATGGGGTTCACATTCTTTTTCTATTGTTAATATTGAATATGTGCCTTACATGACCATCGACTTTTAACATATTTGGTACACATAGTCTGAACGACAACCACGGAAAAAACAGTGAGCGCGACTGAAACCGGCCAATTCTCGACCGGCTGTTTTCGGGCGGAAAGAAAACGAATTTCGAGCCGCAAATCGTGTTCTGGGTAGTTGGGCTATTAAAGGTCATTTTCAAATAAAGACCTCGGCGACCACAAAAACCTTGTCAGTGTCCCTTTAACCAGCCACTTTCCGGTGGGGAAAGGGAAAGTTCGGTCTTCGAGCTGCCGACCACACGCGGCTCTATTGAGAAGTCGCACGTGACCACCGCAACAACGCAAGCAGAAGTAGCGCCAGGGAAATGAGGCAGGAAGAAAGGGAAGATTAAACAAACCGCGCCAAAGTCCCACAAGGGCCATTGTCGCCGCGCGTCCCAAGGTCAATGTTGCTCCGAGTCGCTCGCCGTCGCCAGCATGGCTGAAAAAACCCGATATCGCTAACCGGCAGGAAGCGATAGGAAGGAACCTATGTTTACTGTGCTCTTTTGCGTTCATTTTTGAGCCAAAAACTTCCAACCCTAGCGCCGAGGCGGTACCGTCATAGTGAAAATGTGGACTGAAAATTTAAGATACGGCTGTTGCTGTGGCTTATGGGATGGCCATGGGATAAGACCTTGGTGCGGTGAGCTGCGGCCAACTTTACCTCGGTCACACGTTCTTAAGCGTTTAGAAAAGATTCCGTTGCTTTTATTATCATACGGCACAATATCCGTAACACTGTTGCGCTCACAACAATAGTTATTAAAGCCAAGATGCGGAAAGTATCATTTCGCCGACTCGGGTGCGTGGATATATGTGCTTGATTGCTCCTACAGAAGCTAGAATAAAAACAAAAGAGGGAAACGAAACACAGCCAAGAGAAAGTGAATATCATGGGAATATTAGCAAGGCATTTGAGGTAAATTATAGTTTAGTAAGGTACGTTGTTGGGCTAGTTGGTTCATCTTAGTAAAACATATAAAATAGAGCAACAGAAAACAAGGACAAGAAGTATACAGGACAGCGCCTGTCCTGTATACTTCTTGTCCTTGTTTTCTGTTGCGCTATTTTATATGTTTTACTAAGGTAAATTATAATTTTTATTAATTATAGAGCGCTGAAAAATTGGCTACTTTTCATTTCCGATAAAATTTCAGAATTTATATAAAATGGTTTGTAGCGATAAATTAAACCAAAGGCGAACCAGTTGAGTGAGAACAGATGTTTAGGAATACGTCCTATACATCTGCTGAAAGCAGGCACGTAGCCAGGATTTTGTTTCGGGGGGGGTGGGGGGGGGGGGGGGGGGGGGGCGCCCTTGACAAAATTCTGTATGAGGGGGAGGGGGGAGAGGAGGCCCCAGCAAAATGGAAGATTTCGGGGAGGGGGGGGGGGGGGGGGGCCGGGCCCCATGGGCCGCCCTCCTGGCTACGTGCCCGGCTGAAAGGGAAGCAGGGGAAGAGGAAGCGGGCGGAATGCTGGAGCGAGGGAGATGTCTCCTGCTCTTCTCTTCCGCAGTCCGTCTGCTTCCTCCTCCCCAGCCTTCCTTTCCCTCGCCCTGAACTCTTCACCTATCACCGAGTACAGTAAGCAACAATTTGCAATGAAGCCTAAAATACAAGGCTCCGCCGGAACGTCAAAAATGCGACGTTTGACTTTTTTTTTCTTTTTTTTTAACCTTTGTTATGAGACATGCCAGAAATGCTTAATCTAAACGAGAAAAAAAAAAAAGAAAAGAAAGTCCCGCATAAGATACATTTATGAGAGAAAAAAAGAAGAATTATGAAGTTATTATGGTTTTCCGCATTTACTTCATCCTTTCTTTTTTAATGGCATCTGCAACGGCACTTTAGAGATAACAGGGAAGTAGGGCTGAATTGTCAACGTCACCTAAAGAGGCAAACGCGGTGCACTGATTGGATACGAGCGTTACGTCATAGTTCGGCCGGGACTCGTGTCCCCGCTGATTGGATACGAGTCTGAGCCGAACGCTAAAGCAGCAGCCGTGTCCAATAAGTGCTCCTCATTTGCCTCTTCAGGTGAAGTTGAAAATTCAGGGCTATGCCCTATTTCTGTGAAGCGCAGCCTTTTGGATGTATACATGTGTATACATCATAAGCATTTGTATTACATCGCACGCACTTTCCAGACTCCACAACCGAACCGTTACTGTTTGAAACGCGGCCGATTATAGGTTGCACCATTTTCTCATTCCCGTACTTCGATTAGAGCTGAGAAGAAGAAAAAAAAAGTTCTAAACATCAAGATAATTACTGCTTCAAAATTTTTCCCGTGGATTTTTCAATTTCTTCTTTGCCTTCGCTATTATTTTGCTGGGTTCTATAGCACGCGTGATCGATCCATTCCGCCGTTCAAGCGTCTCTTAGAGTCGCCGAATCCTGCCTTCGGCAATTAGGGAGTGAAATAATTTCTCTCGCGATGCTTTTATTCGCGAAACATTATATAAGCTTTTCTTCAGATTAACTTTTTTCTAAGCAAAAACAGAGGAGCTCCCTTTGTTCGTCCGCTATCTTTATTTCTTTGTCAGGTCCCTAATTTTACGGAAGCAATTTGCCTCAATTTGTCCAAAAGGTTTTAAACCTTAATGAGCAATAGGAGCATTAACGCCATACATTACTGATCCAGACGGGTAAAGAACACGTACCGACGTGACAAGCGGGCCGACCTGCACCAAGTCCCGTTAGTCAGTAATTTGATGATATCATTAATCATAATAGCTCAAGTTCGAGCAAATATATACGTAAAAAAAAAAAAAAACTTCATATATCGTGAGAGTTAGAAATCGACAATTATGTTGCCCCTTAGTGGAATGGTGCGGTGCGTGCATTTGCTTTTTTTTTTCTTTCACCAAAAAACTCTAAGCTAATAAATAAATAAATAAATAAATAAATGTTTATTTCTCCGTCACATCTATGATGGAAGGAGACCGAGGAAAAAAGCTGCATAAATGCAGGTTGACGAGTCCTCGGCCCCCTCCCTACAATCAGCAGCAGTGGCAGCTCACAAAGAACACAAAGTAAAAAGGAAGAAAAAAAAAAAGAAAAGAAAACAAGCTCAGTTAACAAAAATACAAAAAATACAAGCTCAGTTAACCAAAGTGTCTCAATGACATGCAGAATGTAGCAAGTTTATCTCTAACAATTCAATAAAAAGTCATGATTATCACATCAAAAACATACATATTCAGAGATATCGAGAGCATGATTAAAAAACTTAGAACATTACGAGGATGGTTTGATCTGAAATCGGACACTCGTGCTAAGGATATATATTGTGATTAACCTCTACAGAATGTCCATGGTAACCTAATGTTTGTAAAAAAAAAAAACGTTTTTTTTTTTTAAATAGAAAAAGACATACCCAGAATCGCAGAAAGTTTCTCACCTAGACATGCGAAGCAATTCCGACAGAGAATGTCAGTATCCCGTACAGCTACATGGCTTCGAAGGGATGGCGCTGGCCTTAGCAGGTCAACGCTGATACTCCATAAAGTGAAAAAAGGTTCGAATTTATCTTTTATTTAGACCACCGCAATCGGCGCTCGAGACTCGACCAAACTGTTAACGTGAGCAATTGCGCACGTAAAAACATGGAGCAGGAGACGGCACAGCTCCACCACTCAAAGCCAGCCTCGATGTTGTGGTTTTAACAGTCGCTAGGACAGAGTTATTACACTGCTTGCGATGAAGAGAACACGACAAGAAGACAGACGCAGTCGATACGGCTTTCCAGCTGCAGACCACACACGGCTTTATTGGCAAGCCGCGCGTGATCACCACAACAACGAAAGCGGAGGTAGCGACTGGGAGGGAATGTGGAAAGCAAAAAGAGACCGCATCGAAGCGATTACGCGTTGTTAAGGGGACGAGGCCATTCACTAAGGCCGTTGCCACCGCACCGAAGTTACATGGTCAAGAAAGCTTCCCGACGACGGCAGAAACTCGGTATCGCTGGGCGGCGAGAAAAGAAAAGGGAAATTATTCGACGATCAATGGGATTCATCCGATGGAAATGCGTCAGCACTGGTTCTTTCTTACCCCCTTTTCACTTATTTCCACTCGTTTAGAACCCCTTGAAATTCCTTTATCACCGTTTTCCTGTGGTTTATTAATGCCTTTCCTCTTCGCTTTCCACTGAACGCTTCCGTCGACTTGATTCTTGTGCAGCAACCAAACGACGCTTCCGCTCTTCCTTTCTCTCGGCCTGACGTCGCCGACGCATGGCCTAGGCTTTTTTCCGTCGTCGCTCTTGGATACGGCCAGCCATATCACTCGTGGAAAGAACCACATTCATCGCCGGAGAGGTAACTGAGCTGGGCCGCATGCCAAAGCGGCGCGGCGCTTGAAGGAGGAGAAGTCGTCTCTGGCTCCGCGCAAGCTGTGCGACGCTCGAATTGGTCCGAAGCGCTGACGTCAGAACGCGTCACCCTCTCCCTCTCTCCCAGCCGCCGTGGTGAGGCATTGAACGTGTAAACACGATACCTCCTCAACAGCCTACTTTCCTCGCGACGTCATGCACGGCGCTACACAATATAGGGAGGCTCTGGTTAGGGTGGGTGCAACTCGAATCCTGGAGAGCGTTTGAAATTTAATGGCAGCGCCCGAGGGAGAGGGTTGGGAAAGGATATGCGCCAATGTTGCCTGCACGAGAGCAGACGCCCGCTCTTTTGCAACTGTGTGGCTCCATGCTCCTTTCCTCCTCTCGCCTCCCATTGCTAACAACGAACACCTTGGCGTAGCCTTTCTCGCTTCCTTCTCGCTCCGGAAACTGCAAACGTCGAGAGGAGAAAGCAGGGTTGCCAGACAAGCAGCAGCGTCCAAGATGGCGGAATTTACCATTTTTTCGCGTTAAACAAATACTTAACCTATCCGAACAAAACTGGTGGCTATAGAAAAGTAATCATTTATACCTTGCGTAAATTATTCAAGCACTTTAATGGGCTCTCATGAGCTGAGTTAGGAAATAAAACGACCCTTAGCCCCGTAGACTCCCAGAAAAATTTAGCAATTAAATGGCGTCCATATCCCGTGATCCATGATCTAGCAGTTGCTCCCACCCTAACTATACTCCGCGACAACTTTTCTTGGCAATGCAGTGGAAGGTACAGGCCCGCGTCCCCTCTCCCATTTTGAGTGTACGCAGGCTCTCCTCCTCCCCCATTTCCGGGGAGAGGAGGAGAGCCCGCGCACACTCAAAATGGGAGAGGGGACGCGGGCCTGTACCTTCCACTGTATTGCCAAGAAAAGTTGTCGCGGAGTATAGAGCCTCCCTATAATAAACGGACGCACGGACTGACACCGGCGGGTTTTTGTGAAAACGAGCCTTCTAATGCTAACGCATTAAAAACGATATTGAGCTCGGAGTTTTGCGTTAACTTAAAGGCTGAATCGAATATATTTTTTTTTTGAGTAAGACCAACCGCATTGCCACGGCTTGTGAGTCATTACGACGAGATGGGTTTGTATTTGTCTTACAAGTAGAAAGCGTCAAATACGCCAATCTTGGAAGCATATGGCGACGCAGAATTGAAATTAGTGGCCCCTCCCCTTGGAAGCGAGTAGCGGCGGAGCTCTCGCTCGTGGCACGTGTCTTGGCGCGTCCGCAACAATGGTTGGCGGTACGTGTAAGAAACGTCAAGCGCAACTTTTATCCAAGGCGCTTTAGACGAGATAACACATTGGCGTCATCAATCGGCTAGCCCTGGCCCACTTCCACTATGCGCACATTAAGGTTTCGCGGCATTTGCGAGATTAAACCTACGCGTTATTTATGCGAAACGTTCGCTTATAACGTTGTTATAACAATGTATAACGTTGTTATAACAATTAGGAAATATACGCAGGCCAGCATAAGCGACGTGGTGTTCGCGAAGTTCAGTGTTACGGAAAGTTACGTAGTGTTCAACTCAGGATTTTTTTTTTTTTTTATTCTTTTCCGATAGATAACTCAGTCGAGCCTGATCGCCGTGCAGCTTGAGTGCACAGTGAAGAACGCTGCGATCTTGTCACCGCTCTGGTCACGGGAGTCCCAGCCGAACATGACGCAGCTATCGTGCCAAATGTGCGCCCCGAGCCTAATACAGGGAGATAACGAAAATATTACAGTGCACGGGCCTCGTGTTGGATAAACACCGAGTTCTGTGGAAAACAAGCTGGACAAAACACGCCATATTGTTCGATCTCGCCGCCCAGTAGCCAACTTCCCAGTAGAACTTCTTCGTTTATAGACTGAGTCAAACTCATGGACCAAGCCTGAAAGGGGTGGGGTTCTAATTATCTCTCTGGACCCGCGTCGTACGTTTTAATTACAAGACAAAAAAAAAAAAAAGAAAAGTTAATTCATTCGTGCAGACTCCAAAGAGTCATTTTACGCGGCATCCGGGAAAGAATTGCTTCATCGAAAGACTACACAGAAGACTAAGTGCAATACACATCGTTCCCGTTATTCTGATCAGTCGCGTCCTTGTGATGACGCCACGATCTATAGGGTGGTTCAGATTACCAGGCGCGATTTAAAATGGACCGTAAAAATCGACGCCAGCAAGTAGCAACCTAAACTTTTCGTCAAAGGTGTATTTCACAGGTCGGTTTTTTTTTTATTACAAAGCGTAGTTCTCTTCCTGTAAAATATAAGGCCAAGAAACTTGCCAGGGTCTACGGCGGGCAGCGACGCAGACGACAGGGGTCCAGTAGCGGGGTGTGTTTGGCGTTCGTATTGATAGATGGCGCTACCTCCTTATCGCGACGGCTCGCGGCCAGCGTAATTTATTCAAAACAAACATTTTTTTTTTAAATGTACCTTCGGTTAAAAATTGAATGCGGACAATAAAAGCAAAACTTAAGGTAAACAAACGCGTCTGTTTAACGGCGGTGCTTTTGCTGCCAACGGATATCGTCTGCCTGTCGTCTGTTTTCTTTCGCTGGTCGGCTGCACCTTCGGACGCTGCTCCCGACGCCATCTATCTGTACAAACGCCAAACACACCCCGCTACTGAACCCCTGTCGTCTGCGCCGTTGCCCGCCGTAGACCCTGGCAAGTTTCTTGGCCTTATTTTTTACAGAAAGAGAACTACGCTTTGTAATTTTACAAGAAAAAATGAAAAACGTTTACAATCCCCTGTAACGCCGAATTAGAGCGCAGCTCTTGAGGAGGACGAGGGGAAGGTACGGAGAGGAGGCTATGCCCCTCATCCTTTCCTGCTCGCATCTCATTTAGGGGAAATTTTTCCGCTAAATTTAGCGGGGAATTTTTTCCGATAAACTTCGCGGGGAAATTTTTCCGCTCAATTTGGCGGGGAAATTTTCCCGCTAAATTTAGCGGGGAATTTTTTTGCTAAGTTTAGCGGAGAAAATTTTCCGCTAAATTTAGCGGGTAAATTTATCCATAATGCACCGCGCGGTTACGCCGACGCCGATGCCGCTCAAGCCGGAAACGGGCACCTAAGAGCTGCGCTCTAAAAACTGACCTGTGAAATACACCTTTGACGAAAAGTTTAGATTGCTACGTACACGCGCTGATTTTTATGGTCCATTTTAGATCGAGTCTGGTGACTTGGACCACCCTATATATCATACAAGATCGTTTGGCGAACCTTAAAGGAGCGATGCTACAATTTTTGTACTTTGCGCAAATACCGCTTAAAACAGATTCCTAACGTTAACGACCTATGAAACACGCGTTAGTTTTTCACCCCACGCAATAGAAGTCCCAGAAAAAAATTAAAGAAAAAAAAATGAAAGCCGTTTACAACTCCCTGTAACGCCGAATCGGAGCGCAGCTCTAGAGGAGGAGGAGGGAAGGGTACTGAGGTTCACGTGTTATCGGGGAAAGGGGTGGTCACGTGACCTTGGAGGGGTCACATGACCCCCTCTCCAAGGTCACGTGGGGGTGGCGTGACCTGGGGGTGTCACGTGACCACGGGGGTCACGTGACCTCGGGGGGTCACCTGACCTGTAGAGAAATTTTTCCGCTAGACTTAGCGGGGAAATTTTTCCGCTAGATTTAGCGGGGAAATTTTTTCGCTAGATTTAGCGGGGAAATGTTTCCGCTAGATTTAGCGGGGAAAATTTTCCGCTGGATTTAGCGGGGAAATTTTTCCGCTAGATTTAGCAGGGAAATTATTCTGCTAGATTTAGCGGGGAAATTTTTCCGCTAGATATAGCGAGGAAATTATTCCGCTAGATTTAGCGGGGAAATTTTTCCGCTAGATTTAGCGGAGAAATTATTCCGCTAGATTTAGCGGGGACATTTTTCCGCTAGATTTAACGGGGAAATTATTCCGCTAAATTTAGCGGGAAAACTTTTCCGCTAGATTTAGCGGGGAAATTTTTCCGCTAGATTTAGCGGGGAAATTTTTCCGCTGGATTTAGCGGGGAAATTTTTCTGCTAAATTTAGCGGGGAAAATATTCCGCTAGATTTAGCGGGGAAATTTTTCCGCTAGATTTAGCGGGGAAATTTTTCCGCTAGATTTAGCGGGGAAAATATTCCGCTAAATTTAGCGGGGAAATTGTTTCGCGATTTAGCGGGGAAATTTACCCATAATGCACCGCGCGGTTACGCCGACGGCGACGCCGACGCCGCTCAAGCCGGAAACGGGCGCCTAAGAGCTGCGCTCTAAAACGAGCAGCGTTCACCCCCTCAACTCGCAGCCAGAACAAGCGGCCACGTGATCTGGAGCCGATTATATGCCGCCAGTGTTGATCATAGCCACGCGCTGGGGTTGGCAAAGCGCTGGACACGCGCTGAGTTCCAGACATTGTTATGGCTCGGCTGTTGTCGTCGTTGCAGCGATGGGACACGGGTCGTAGCACCGCTCCTTTAAAGGAGCTGTGCAACGATATTCAGTTGGAATGTTTTTCACTATACACGAGCTTACTGGCACTAGTGGGAGTCAAGGATACTCGCACGCAACTCCGCTGGCCAAGAAACTCGTTTGTTGCGGTGTAATTTCAAGGACAAAAGCGATCATTTTCATTCAATCTCTCCTTTGCAAAATTTTATGACATAACGTGGGTATCGCAGTACACCCATATGACGATATTTGAATGCTGTTCATAGATTGGACCCGAGCATTGCGTGGGCACTCGATTTGGGCTCGTGATAATTACTAGCTCGAGAAGCATTCGGGTAGTGGCCCATGTCCAATCGCTGCAACGACGACAATAGCCGAGCCATAACAATATCTGGAACTCAGCGCGTGCCCTGTGCTTTGCCAACCCCAGCGCGTGGCTATGATCAACATTGGCGGCATATAATCGGCTCCAGATCACGTGGCCGCTTGTTCTGGCTGCGAGTTGAGGGGGTGAACGCTGCTCGTTTTTCTTTAATTTTTTTCTGGGACTTCTATTACGTGGGGTGAAAAACGAACGCGTGCTTCATAGGTCATTAATGTCAGGGATCCGTTCTAAGCGGTATTTGCGCAAAGTACAAAAATTGTTGCATCGCCCCTTTAAGATTAAAAATATACGCGACAGTACTACTCGTTAAACACGATATGCTGGGCCATCGATAAGCGCCATTTCAATCAACGCAGGATAAATCCAAACGAACGATCGAAGCCCTTCAGTTTATACGCACAAATAAAGCCGAAGTAGCACGCTGTTGGGTTCCTAACACGAGGAGGGAGGACGTAGAACGTCAACCCTCCTCCCAGAGCCATTATTGTCCGGCTCGTTTGGCAAAAGTGATTCGAACAAAGAAAGAAGCGAACGTTTCTTTGTTCTCCAATCCCCGTCTGAGCTCTTCCGAAACATCGCTTCCTTCTACTCAGCACAATACGCATGGCTGGGGAAAGGCTGCCGCCACCGCTGCCAGCCAGCGAGCTTAATGCGAGCAACAACGGCGACATTTCGAAAGGACAGGCGCGCATCGATTCTCCATCCCGAATCCGAGTTCATCACAAAGGGCCCGTGGCACCCGGGAAGCAGCGGAGCAGCTCATGTTTACCCCAAACAGGTCGGCGGCGCGCTCTGCGGCAGCCGGTGCCCGAACACCGAAGCAGCGGCGCGCAAAGCACGCCATACAAACATCCCAAGGGAGGAAAAGGAGAGAGAGAGAGAGCGCGCGAATCTCTTCCGCTCCCAGTGACTCCTTGGGCTGCTCCATCTGTTCCATTCCCACCTTAGCGACAACCACGACCCTATCCCCGATCTCCACAGCGCCGAGGGTGCATCCGTCGCGGTAAGCCGTGTGCCAGTACGCGACGCGTTTCCCTTATCCGGATCCCTTTCTCGCGTCTTCGCAGTAAACAACACCAACAGCACGAGCGAAGCTAATGCGCCGGACAGCAGCGTGTCTCGGTACAGTTCTCGCGTGTTTATTTTTACTATTTTTTTTACTCATTTTACTCTTGGCATGCACGGGGTGGGAGGAGGCGAGCCCTGTCTCGGCCAGGCTTTCCATTGTGCCTTCGTTACCCACAACGCATCCGAAGGAGGGTTAACGAAGCTGTTACCCGCCGACGGCCCAAAGTTTCCCCCCTCCGGGGAAGGCAAGAAAACTGGCCTCTTCGCCCGTCCGTGGCCCCTCTGTCTCTGTCCTCCGCGTGCTGCGGGGATCCTGAGATGGCGTGGTTCCCTTCGTGCCAGAAGTACTGCTGCCGCTGCCGCCGCCCTCCGCCTGTTCGTGAGCGGCCTCCCAAAAATCGTCGGAGTGGACGGGCGCCGGCGGAGCTGGGAGATGCCACACACCACCGATACGCTAACTGGCACGGCACTCGCGTCGCGCTGTCGCCCGGGGATGATAAATATGCTTTGTTCACTGCGCCTCACGGAGGACCGAGAAACATTTTCTTTGCGCTTCAGCCGATGTGTCCGCACCTTGAGAGCTAGGCTCAACCAATGCAATCTTTTCAAACGCGCGCGCAAAAAAAAAAAAATACATTACGCGAATTTGTTACAATATTTAAAATGTGCAATTCGGGAAGCAGCGAAATGAAACATCCAGCAATCGATCAAAAAATATGTCATCACTCTTTCCTGCCTTCCTCTTCTTGCCATTCTTTAGCTTCAAGGGAAATCAGTTCCGACATTTCGGCCTCCTCTCCTCTCTATCCACTTCTCTCTCTCTCTCTTCCCCCCCCCCCCCCTTTCCCGGCATGAGATGGTATAAGCTGCACCGGCTTATCGTTTCGTCAGCTACAAAATCTAAAACCGAGACTCGTCAGAGCCCGTGCCAGTCGCATAATCGACTTTTCGCACTACTTAGGCACTTGCGCAGTAAGAATCTAACCGGGGGCAAAATACCCACTCGTTTACGTAACCCTGGATTCGCGCACTCGCATAAAATAGTTCGAAGCTGGACGCCATCCGAAGAAACTAAATTCGCCCAGTGATACTACGCCCGATACATTGTGACGAAAAAGTGACCATGAATGTTTAATTCAGCAAACTGGTGTTTCTGCATAAAAAATGAGCCGTCCTGTATTAATCGACAGTTCACATTAATCCACGTCAAGTCGTTGGGCATCAGCGTCGCGTTCACGCACCGTGGGGCGCGCGAACAAAAAGCGTTCGGAACAAAATGGACGTCCGACCGCTTTGTTTCGGACGCGTTCACTCATTCCTTTTCTTTTTTTTCTTTTTTCGTAGCGCGAGGAAGCACGCTTTCTGGCACGAGCTCTTGGCATTGGCAGTGCTATGGCGGCATTTTGTTGTCGGCCATTTCTTTGTATTTTTTCTAGAGAGCGAGTGCAGTGGGGCATGGCGTACAACAAAATCTTAAGTAGAAAGCGGGTTGTTAACGCTATAATAATAATAATAATAATTAAAAAAAAAATCTATCCTGTAGCTGAGCGGTAACGCCTCCGTTTCGCATGTAACGGACCCAGGTTCGATACCCTCGGACGGCGAGCGATCTTTTTCAAGGATTTGGTAACGCCCTACCACACCCCACGCCCTACCACGCCAAATGCAACATCAACAACGAGAACTACAACATCACCAACAACGACAACATAAACAACGGACGTCATTTCCAGCGGTGCAAGGGCCCATAACAGCTATCGCTGTAAAAAGAATACCGTACTGTCCATCGTGCTTCTTTTGGCGTACCTGCCAGTTTTTGAAAGAGAGCTGCGGAGTCCGAACTAGGGATGGAATGCGAGGTTGAGGTCCCATACTTGGACCTATTAGGACATTGGGGCACCCTAGACCTATTAGGGGCGAAGCTCCTTAGGGTCTAGCCTTGTTCCTCCGGCGTCCGTGCTCACATCGATCTTGCTGGTGCTCGTGCTCGTGATCGTGCTCGTGAGCTCACGTGCTCGTGTAGAGCAAAAAAAAAAAAAAGAAAGATAAAAAAAGAAAAAAATGTTTACGCAGTCGACAGGATTCGTCGACTTGTGCGGGGAGACCCCAATGGACTTCTAGTCCATCGCCTTAACCACTCGGCCACGATTGCGGGACGAGTAGGGGGCTCTGAGATGTGGTAGTAACTCAAGAGCTGGGGTTTCTGTCATGGATGAAACGTTGCATGTAGCCGCTCAACGTCTATACAGGAGAGGGCGCTGCGGTCAAATGCGTATATAATCACGTTAAACTTTGCATGCATTGGCTCAACCTTTATAGACGAGAGGGCACTGCGGTCAAATGCTCAAATGCGTATACAACCACGTTCCATACCACACATTCTCTTTCTGACATGGATGAAAACGAACGAAAGGCTCGACATGCTGCGGTTCAGCGCCTACGCAGACGAGCACCACCAAAGCTTCGCCCCAATCAACATCATTCAGCACGTGGAGATGCGGTCATTTTTTTTTTTTTCTGACAAATTGAGAAATAAGGGAGCTTGTGAGGACCACAGACGCAGAAAAAATGGCAGATGTTTCAGCTCATATAGTCCGCGGGTGCACATCCCACGACGGTAAAGACGAGGTAAGTTCACTTTCCTGCAGAACACGGGGACAGCCAATCAGAGCGAACAATACAAGGATTGCAGAGAATAACGAAGCTCAAAATACGATTAGCTCTGAAAAAAAGAAAAGCGATGTGCGCAGGGACAGTGACCAAGTGGAACGTCATGATCTCTTGTTCGCCGTCATTAGCAGTTTCCATGTTCAACAAAAAAAAAAAAGTAAAAAAAATAAACTAATACATTTTTTTTATTTTTTAGTGTAACTTTTTTTTTTTTTATTTCCTAGCAGTCAAGAAAATTCTACGCCAGCATGCACTTCAAGCATCGCGATTGTACTAATGTTCCCAGAAAGCTAGCGAAGCATAAAGCCGGGGTCACACTGCTTAGACATCATACAATAGGCCGTCTGCAAACAGATTCGAAGGCGAGGCACCGCGAGATATGTGCTTCGAATGCCGCATGGCAATGTGTTGAAGGAGGAAACTTTAGGCACGCGGCATTCGAATTACGGCTATTGCGGTGACTCGTGTTTGCAGACTTGTCTTTTTTTATGATTGATGAGCAGTGGGACCTCGGCTTAAAAGTAGCGACCACTGCGAGGAATCGAACCCTGGCCCACCGAGCAAGAAGCAAAAGCGCTACCGACACAATTGGATTGGCTTTTTTTTTTCTTTTTATTCCTCATTGCATTAGAGAAACGAGGACATCAACGCCCTCTTCAAAATACCGTAAAAATCGTTTGAACGGCATATTAAAACTCGCATTTCTAGGAGCGTTATTAAAATGTCAGCCCAATCTGGCTCAGACTCACGGCTCAAACATGCACCTTAGAACGTATATGACACAGGTAAATTTGTAACAAAATCGTTTTTTTTTTCGTTCTTTTTTTTGTAATTAGCGATTTTTTGGAGCGGCCTACCTCTCGCTAGTTCAATAAATGTTTTTTTTTCTTTTTTTAACGATAGGCATAAGACTTTAAACTAAACGTTCAAACTCTTCCCCCCCCCCCCCCCCCTCCAAAAAAAAAAAAAAAGAAAGAAAAAAGTTAGAGGCGTTTTTTGCATGTTCCGCTATTTGACGTGTGTCGCTATATCACGTTCCGCTATACATGTTCCTCTATATGACGAGGCGGATGGTTTCTAATATGTAAATCACTCAGAAGTCCAAACTATTTTCTAAATCATATTGCATCGTTAAATTCACGAAACTCCGGCTCTCGTTTCGAATAACTGTCATTTCAACAGTGCACTTTTTAGCTCTCTTTTTCACTGTTGACGTCGATAAAAAAATTCTAGACGTGCAACATTACAATTCTTTTTTTTTATGCACTTAAAATAAAAATATGAATCGTAGATTGCCCATCAAATAGCCGAGGCACGAGCGCAGACCTATCGTTTCCGAAGACCTCGCCTTTCTTGATACTGCGAAAGTACGAAACAATTCGGATTCCGAACGGGTCCTAGAGAGCAACTCAAAAGAAATGTCAGCGATCTTATTTCGCCCGTCTGTACATCACACGTGATATCGAAAGAAGCACTCGATATTCGCGAAGAGTACAGACGGGTTGCTTCCCGAAGAGGAGGATAGTTAGAAGGTGCTCTACCACCAACACGACACCTATCCGTCCCAACTGAGTCCTAACATGTGAATGGTAGAAATTGCCTTAGTTTAGAAAGATTTCTGATTTCTATACACTTCATCAAGAAAGCACCTGGGATGAAACAAAAAAGAGGAAGAAATTATGGCGCAATTTACTAAAGTGCGGTCGTGCCTTTTTTTTTTCTCTCTCTCTCTTTCGCCATTCCACACACTTTAACAACAACGATAAAAAGAAGAGTGAAACACATCGGTGCGGTTTTGCTACAAAAGAGAAACACGAACAACGAGTAAGGCCTCAGGTTTCCCAACGGAAATCATACTCGCGACTTCAACGCGTTACATAGAGCGGTACCGGCTAGAAAGCAAAGAAAACCAAAATAGACAAAGAAAGGTAAGTTACGAACCAGATTTAGCGCTCTCTGACAGTGTTCCACAAAAGAGCAGGAACTCAAAGCCGTCTGGAGCGTCGACGAGATCGCGCAAGAATCTCGGTCGTCTCGGTTGCCGTCGGGCGCAGCGGGGTGTCTCACGCCGTCCCGCGGCGAAGCTAACGTAACGTCGCCTCACAGCTCAACCAAGCTCAGCGGGGAAAGTACTCAGCAGGGGCCACAAACTCGCGACGGCTGGCAGCCTCCGTGCCCTTGAGATCACCCTTCCAATTTACGAGAACATTCTTCGTTTTCATCTTCTTTTTACAGCGTGAGCATGAGCCTAGAGTAGTACCCGCTAGATTGGCCACAGTTGTTGTGACGTCGCGATAGAAAGTTTTACGTCATTCTTAATTAATTCCAAATGTAATCGGAGTAAATTGTGGAAAATAAAAAAAAAAAAAAATAATAAAAACTTTCGGGCTGTAGGTGGCGCGAGCCGCCGCCCGATTAAAAGAATTCAGCCGCCTCCATCCATCCAATATCACCTAGAAGAAGGTCCGGCGCATTACGTCATCGTTAGTGGATCCCTGATCAGCCAGAATCGGCAAAAGCGGCAGACGCGGATGTGTTGGCGTCGCCGCGCATCGAGCTTGTTGTGAGCCGCTGAAAAACGCGTCGGCGGCGATGCTGACGCGTCTCGCCGTTCGTCGCAGGGACAACTATAAGGTGCATGCTCGCGAGAACCATAGAGTTATTATAATGTAGACCAACAAGAACATCCTGGCCAAGACTGAGTTGCGAAAATCACAAAAATACGAGCTCATGGTAATGTACCCCGGGTGCAAAGTAATTACAGTACCGGTGCTGATGGCCTGGGATGGACTAGTGACAAAACATTTCAAGGGTTATAAGAGCTCGAAGTCACCGACAGGCTGATGGCATACATGCAGTCGGTAGCCTTAAAGCAAACCTGCGAGAGTATCCTGGAAGACTGCCGAAGAATGCAAAGAGGGGACTGGCCGGAGGATGAGGTGGACAACATGATGGCTCAGCTCGGGACGCAGCCCGCTGGGCCAGAATAAGGAACTCGGTTAATGCCTAGATGAGCCATCTTGCAAAGAATTATTTGGATGCATTAAACATTTTAATTATTATGTACGCTAGCGGTTCAACTGGCGCTAGTGTGCTGACGCAGATAGAAGCAGACAACAACCAGTCGAAAATTGACTTCCGATAATGCATTTCTATGGGGAAAATTTAGTGCATTTTCTCCCTGCGCTCGATCATAAGAGAAATTACACCCCATAATTGGGTAGCTTGGAACATTTATGAAGCAGGCAGACGAAATAATTGGTCAGTTACGGCGTTTTTTTTTTCAAATTAATCGCCTTAAAAATGGTGCTAAAACGGCTTCGTACGTGCATTTATGTGCACTGTCGGACACTGTTAGCACGAACACGACGTCGGCGCTTTTCGGCATGAGGGATATACGTGCCAAACGAACGAAGGACATCTGGAAACCAAAGGAGACGGCACGACACTGGATCAGTAACTACCCGTGCATGTACGATATCGAAATAATTGAAGGCCAGGTATATTCCTATTTTAAATAAGTAAGTACTGCTTTACTCTTTCCACACTGTGCGAAAATGCTTGTTCTACGCTTAAAACGTAACCCGCACGCTCGAAATCTTTGAGAACACGTGCCCGATAAAAGCTGCCCGGCAGAGAAAACAATACGAAGAGACACCTTTCATAGCCTACGTACTTTATTCTTCACGTTTTGAATGTCCGCTCATAAAGATGCAAGACGGGGTCATTTTCATGTAGTGACAGGACTGACATATTAGGAATATATAAGCGTCACTGGAATGCTGGCGAGCCCTGAACACACCCTATATTCCTTTCGATTGTTATTTTGCTTTGAATCGTCGCTTGTTTTTACACCCCTGCTGCGGAACTCACGTCTGGGACTGAAATGTAGCGAAATGAAACATCGTTAACTGATGAAGAAAAATGCGCTAACTAAATCAAATAGACCTGTACAACGTTAATCAAGGTATATGCTAATCGGTACGAAATACCCAAAGTGTTCCGTGTTATTTTCCGGCGAAAAGACAAAATGCGCGTGCGTTTTCCCATAGGAATGCAAAGGAGCACCACAAAAGTAGACTGAATGCTGTCTGCTTCAATTTGCGCCACGGACGTCGCATACACACTAGCGCCAGTCGAACCTTTAGCGTACATTATATAATAACTCTATGGCGAGAACCAAGCCAAGCGAGCAAACGACTTCGCCGTGACGTGTACTGCGCATTAACATAGAACTGCTAATATTTCTTTTTTATTTCTTTTCATCACGAGCCTCATCCTAAAGCTGTACCTATTTTAAGCATCAAAGGATGACCGACGAAGCCTCGTAAGCGTTTCTGTGGGGCAGGGACTTCAATCAACTTGGTCGACCGCTGTGCACAGCTCTGTGCGAGCGAGGTCGCAGGCATTTTCGTCCACTATTAATACTCCCAGCTTGTTTGAAAAGCGCCAAAATGCCGACCCCGTTCCGCTCGGACAAACAGCAACAACATCGAGAGAGAGAGAAAGAAAAAAACTCGGGAAGAAAGAAAGAAATCGACGGACCTGGGGCTGTTTATCGCTGAAGGTCGAAAGTTCCATCGTGCACAAGCAGTAACGTGATAACGTTCGGTCATAATCCTATAGATTAAAATCCCCCAATCCGGATTATAAACTAATCAGATCACGACAATGGTCTACGGAGTACTAAGAGGATTATACGTTTCGAGAGGCAAGGTATACAGATGCATGCATGTAATAAAGAGACTTCGACTAAATATAGGGGGTTTATCATGATTCTTTTCACTATTTCGTTTTTATTGACGACGAGATAAAAAGGAAAAATTGCTTTTACGTGCCAATCCAACGCGGGGCATCTGGAACGTCCCCGCTAAAGACTGGGGTTTCATTAGGGAGTTTTCCGAGATCGTTTCGGCGTCCCGCAGCGCTCTCTGCAACCCGCTACGGTACCCGGAACTCTACAGCCAAGGCCATGGGCGCGCAGGCGCTGTAGCGGCTTCTTCGTCGCGGAGGGCTTAGCGGAAGGAGAAACGCTGTCTACGAAAACTCCCTATTTTGAGTCCCTGACGACCTTTTGACAAGCAACCCACATCTTCCATTTTCAACCTATGCTCAGTCTGCACCAGCATGGTTTTAGTCACGGACAATCTGTTAGACAAACCTTATAAGTTATAACCTCCTTGGAACTTGCAAAATCTCTCGTTCGGTCCCGAGGGCAGGTAGAGACTGTTCTAAAGCGTTTGACCGTGTAGGTCACACCCAATTGTTAACAAAGTTATGTAACCTTAGTGTTGCTTTTCGCTTTTGTAATGGACCTTTTCCGAGAAGCGTTCTGCGCACGCGCGAGCGCCCGATGCCAAGCGGCGGAAGTCGGAACGAAAAATCGAGGAAATTCGGAAGGAGGCTGTATATCAGCGAGTAGAACACGTAACTGCAGCATATATATAATTGTGTTACACAAAAAAAGAACGTCGACGGAAAGGAAAACACGACGTTTGGGTGGACGCCACGGATGTCCCTCTTTAAAGTCGCGTTGGGCAGGTGCCGCTGCTCAGAGAGCGAAGAAACTGGTAGCGTAGCTCCCATTATCGATTGGTAGCGCAGGTAGGTCACTTCCTCGATCTTTAGTTCGTGCAGCCACCTCCTGGTGCCGTCGGTATGTGGAAAAGGTCCATTGGTTTAAAAGCTATCTCAGGGATCGCCCGAACACAGTATCTTACTTAGGGCATAGGTCCTCTCCTTACGTCCTAAACTCTGGAGTGTCGCAAGGATCTAACCTTGAACCGCTACTTTTTAGTATATTTGTAAATGACCTTGAGACCACTGTAGGCAATTCAGATGCTTCAATTTTCTGACAATGTTAAAATTTATCGTAGCATTAGCACTACTGCAGACTGTGAGCTATTACAGTGTGGCACTGATGCCATGCATCTTTGGTGTGATGCAAATATGTTATCTTTAAATTCCCCAAAAAACCAAAGTTGTTCCTTTTTCATCTAAGATTAATATAATTGTCCACCCTTATACATTCGATGGCTCTGACATATCAAGGTCTTCAATTGTGCGTGACCTGGGAGTTTTGATTGATTCACGCCTGAAGTTCGGTGCTCCCATTAGTAAAATCGGCAATGATTTGCTTCACCTGCTAGGCGTAATGTAACGCATTATTCAAAACTTCCACAGCTATTCATGCATACTTCATCTTTTTCGAACACTAGTTTTGTCCCCCCCAAAGCTAGAATTTTCTTCAACTGTATGTAATCCCCTAGGCGTAAATCAATAACTGAATAACGGTTAAGAGTTGAGCTTGTTGGTACATACTTGTAAATATTTCAGCTTGAACTTTAGAAATAACTAGAACACAAAGACAGAAAGGACAGGATATGACATACAGCTGTGTGACATATCCTGTCCTTTCTGTCTTTGTGTCCTAGTTATTTCTAAAGTTCAAGCTGAAATATTTACAATTATGTGTAAATCAAACCCACCGTTTTGAAAGTGTGAAACGACGGCTTGTTCGAATGGTTTATGATCGCTACATCGGACGTAAACTTTATTACGGTTATGTGAGCCTTTTAGAAAGTCTTCGTCTCTCGCCTCTTTCTGAAAGAAGATTAATTCGTGATTTAGTGTTCCTACACTCTAAAAAATGCCTGCGCGTCTACTTACCCGCAAACCACTCAAAGAGCCAATCTCTGCAATCTACGAAATCAGCTCAGCGAATTGTGAGGCGGACCATCTGTTTAGACCTCAAAATTAAGTCTGCGCTGTGGCATTACGCAATGCAAGGACGACGCTTTGCATTGCGTAATGCCACAGCGCAGACCTCATTTTTAGGTCTAAACGGATGTTCCGCCTCATCAGTCGCTGAGCTGATTTTGTAGATCGCAGAGATTGGCTCTTTGAGTGGTTTGCATGTGAGTCGACGCGCAGGCATTTTTCTTAGAGTGTATACCTGCTAGCTGGAGTATGCGTTCCTCTTAAATGTATTATGCCATAAAGTTTGTGTTCACAAACATTTCATAATTTGCTACTGATATATATATATATATTCAATTTGTTATAATGCATTAAACAAGATATATTTATATATCTGTGATCTTTGTTTTGAGTTCGTGGGTCCGAGGCTACTTCCTGTCGCTGTAAAGAGAGCTTGGCGAGCTCCGTTTAACACAGGACCTCCCTTAGCGAAAGGGACCTTTATGCGCCGTGTGATTACGATCTTCCTTGTTTTACTACACGTACCTGTGCCAAAGGTAGCTTTACACTGCCGTGTGAATTGGGTATTACACTGCTAAAGAAAAGAGAAAAACCGAAAAGTGACAAATCATCTGCACGCGAAGAAAAATCTCGCGAAATACTCTCGCGGTTGGGCGGGTGTCACGTGCGAGTGCCCATGAATGTGAGAGGGAAAGAAAGAAAGTTAAACGACACTCCTTGTTTGAGGTAATTATAAAAGGCAAGGCGTGCAACATTTCGCTAACTCCGTCATAGATTCGGGCGGGCGGTTCAAATCAAATTTTCTGAAGAAAAAAAAAGAACAACTTTATTTTCTCCTCTGAAACTATGCAGTTCTGACTAGAACTTTGGTTGGGTCTAGTCGGTTAATCTAATTTTAAAGGTTAAACGCGCGAACTAAAACACGGACGAAACAAGAGACACATACCTACGACAAGGGCAGTTTCAAGAAACACATACTACAAGGCCAGTTCTCAAGCTTCATAATTTTAGGGCTTTTCATTTCCAGTCGTTTGCAATAATTAAAAAAAAAAAGAAATTTATGTAGGGACTGTCAGTGGCCCTTCAAGTACACAAACGCCAAAATTATATGCCCCAAAATAAATCGACCGACAGACATGCACAATAGGGGGTATTCATCGAACGACATGTATTCTCAAAACGAGCTCACATTACTAGGCTGCCAAAACTTGCAATCTTGATGGTGTGGAATGCAAGTTGCAAAAGAACTGTGGAAGCTCGCCATCAACACGCGCCCAGCAGTCGCGCACACAGCTATGGCCGCCAGTGTAGCGGCGAGATGTTTTACTGGCGCCCTCCTACGGCTCCCCCTTGTGACGTCATTACCTTGCAAACAACAAGTTCGATGGTGTTTGTAAATAGCATGGTGGAAGCTTGAAATCACTGCGCCCTCAAAGGAACACCGCCAACACCGTCAAAATTAAAGTTCTTTCATTCCTCTTATTTCCGTCGATGATAAATCCTTTTCTGACGTCACAGTCAGCGTTCGGCCAATCGTGGAAGGCCGACCACAGCGACGCTTTCGGTCGCACACGTCGCCGATAGATGAGGTCACAATCCCTTTCAACTTCCCCCAGTCGAATCTCCAGGAAACACAAATTCAACAATACGTCTCCACCAAAAGAGACACCCATAGGGAAGACAATCGGATCGAGCTTTAAATATATATTTCACCCTGAGCCTCGGCTCCCCCTCTCTCTTTCTTCCTCCCCCCTCCCCCGCCCCCTCCCCAAAGCTTTAATTAAAACGGCAAGGAGCCGGGAGGGCAATCGGAACCCAGTCGCTCAAGGGTCCCGCACCTAAACAGGCCGACGATAACGCGGCCGGCACGAAGGTCAACAGGATCCGGGTCTAGATATAAGGATCCGGGGAGCGTAAGGCGGCCCAGCATCAGCCCGGCTTCAAAGCGGGTCAATCAGGGAACAGAGCCCAGACTCCGGGCCAGGAGGGCAGGCAGAAAGCATCGGCGGAAATCGATGAAATCGTTCGTGCCCGCAGCATTCGGCTCTGGCGTATCGGATTTCCGTTAGATGGATCGATTTCCGAGAAGGACGCAGGCTGTGCCCGACGCGCGGCACGTCGGTGTTTGTCGGTGTCCTTTGTTTGGTCCGCTCGGAGGGAGCACACCGACTCTCTCCTCCTGATCATCGCACGGCAACCGCCATAGGCCTCGGCTGGCGGGCCCTGGAAAGCCGAATTTCCGAGACCCAATAACACTGTCCAGCGTCGGACTGAATATCCCTCGGTCGACAGCGACGTGTGAGACGGCTTTCGCGCCCCTTCGGCAACGTGTCGAAGCGGACACAAAAGCAGGGGCACAAGGGAAAAAAAAAATACAGTCACTCGGAAACAAGAACAAACACGAAAATGGAAGGAACGTTCGCTTGGTGTCCCCTTTTGGCGAACAAAACACAAATCATATGTTCCTTTTTCTTTCTTTTTTTAGAAAATTTGATTAATTTGATTGACCCGCTGTGGAAGCTCATACGTGAATGCGCGTTCCTGGGGAGTAGGGCAGTATGAGGTGTAAAGCAAGTGTTATGTATGCATTGTCGTAAGGTGCCGTTCACAAGCATGTAAGCGTTATACTAGGATCCATATGACAATCTATTTCGCTGTTCACCTTTTAATTAAAACAAAGAACCCTTTTTGTTGTTTTTTTTGGCGGCAGAATAGAAGTGACAGCGGTGCGTCCATGTTGTCTTCTGTTTCAGGAATTTGCCGCTCCACCGCGTTATCTCATTTGGAGTTTCGAATAGTGGTACCGAATTTTGTAAATTGACACGGCACCCTAAAACACGATGAATGAGAAAGTGTAGCAGATTGTTTCATGACTAAAGATTTTAGCACTCTACCCGACTTTTACTGGTCTCAGTGACATTTTAGCCACTGACCCAATACAGTATTTAAGGATTACGGGATCACATTATTTTAGCGATCTCAAGAATACATTTGCATAATATTGGGTGTCCGCACACGGCCAACAGTGACGCGCGAAAATATGGAACACCAGTGTATATCACTGATGACCCGAAACATCGGAGCCTACACTAGCCGCAGCTGATGGTTAATGGGAATCTGAAAAATGACCAAAAAGAATCTGAAGAACCATCTCCGTCCTCCAATTTCTGTGACGTATGATCAACTTCCAATCAACACACTCTGGACGTCTATAGCCCTTGACCGGCGAGATAGCCATTCGATGTTTGGTGGAAGTGGATGCTGAACGGCCGCCCACGCAGATGTTTGCAACTTCGAAGGAAAAACATGGAGGCAGACCTGTGGTGATACCGAACCTGCCATGTATTACGTGCCATCCACCCAGATCCATGTCCAGCGATCCCTCAACTGTTGAATGTGGGTCTCCTTAATGCTCCGACGCAGTAAATCGTGACGTATATCTTACCTCGCTTCTCGATTTGAAGATTAGTATTATACAGCTACAACTGTGAGCTCACTTCTTTGAAAATGGCAGGCGATCAGGATATGTTCTCGACCCGACTGCAGCCGTCCCACGTGACTTCCTACTTTCTGTTTTTTTTTTAGTCGACAGGGTAGCAGGCTATTTCTACGCACACCCGACTCGTAAGCCGACCGTGGTGTATATGCTACTGCCTCTACGACCAGTCGATGCTTTCCTTGCATACTAATACCCCCCTGTAGCAACGGATAGCTTGGTCACGTGGTAGAGGGTCGGCAGGTGATTGTTCCAGCAGGCTTCCAGAGAACGAAGTACAGAGCGTGCATGTATATAAAGCAGCCGCTTATTTGCCCGGCCATGCCCCGCTCAAGAACTGCTCCTTTGGGATACTCTGTATGCGGCAGCGAAACTGATCACGGGTGCAGATTCCTATTGTTTTTGATATCCCGAACAACGCCAGTGGATGCCTTATTTCAAAAAGATAGACCCGACGACAAAACACAAATGAATAAAAAGGTCATTCCAATTTTTATACGAGCTCGGGTGGATTGCACACAGTCCAAGGGTAAGGAAACCCCCGAATCTACAAACGCTTGGCAATTCAGTCGGCAAACCTTTGCGAATCCCTATGCCCCGGTGCTCAGCCTTTCGTCGCAATGAGGGTGCACGGAATTGAAAAGACACTTTAGATGCCCAAACTTTCGCCTTGCGAAATAATCTGCAATGCAACGCCCACATTTTCCTAGTGTTCAAAGTATGGCAGGGGGAAGTCATGAACGACCGATGAAAAAGAGGGCCGTATAAATACCCGAATCTGTGCTCAAAAAGTATCGAATAAATATCCTATACTCCGTCGCAAATGATCTACATTTCTTTATGTTTTTTCTTGTTTTTTTTAATTTACATCATTTGATTGTTAACTTCTAATGCACTATAGGTATACGACGTGGGGATCGCCTCTGTAACATATCTGAACGCTTCAGGAGAACTTCAAAGCAGGGTAAATGACACATTAATGTCAGCTCCGCTTCCTGACAACAGAAAACAAGTTCAACGCGGTCTATAAGCCAGGTATTCGACACCATACGCATAAAGGAATGAACTGGCAGGAACACAAAAGAACAGGGCCCGTTTAAACGCGACGTGACCCCACACGATAACGAGGAAACGCCACGCGCCAAAACAGCCCACAATAAATCTACGCACTAAAAATGAGGCATCAATGCAACTACCACACGTATAATTCAACGAAATTACGTGTACACATTGGAGAGACAACACGGCCACAACATGACGCAGTGTCGGTAGCCCAATCTGAAGATGAGTCGTAAGTGGGCGAAAATGGTTACGCAAAACTCGTTTCTCACGGATGAGCGTGTAACTGCATCCCCCCCTGACTCGGTCCACTTAACAGACACCATAGGTAGTGCCCTTGAACGCGACTGCCTGCTTGAATTGAGGGTTGGAGGGCCACGATATCCCCAGCCGAAATATTGCGCGAACGAAAGTGGCCGAGCAGTTAGCCGCCAGGAGGAAAGAAGCACGGGCGAGCATGCTCGGGTTGCGGAAGTGCGGAAGTTCCGCAACTTCGTTTATCTCGTCCCACGCCGAGATACCGCGTCAAGAGCCCCCTCGGTACGACACTAATGATAGAGAGAATTGATGGTACTCTGGGATTCGTGGAAGCGCCCTCCGGTAAAGTTTGGCCGACATAACTCGAAAGAAAACTCCCGCGGGGGATTTGGCGCAAGTCTCCCACCAAAATGAAACGGAGGTGGGTATGCGCGCCAGTGCAGTGCGAGAGTAAAGAATGAACGTACAGGCCATTCCAATAATCCTCCCCTGCGTGGCACCACCTGAGCCTGCTGGGTCGTAAAACGTGCTCTGAGCATGCGCTATAGTTTGTTAAATATCAGACCGTGCTTGCGTGCACAGCGAAGTGACCCGGCACATTTTTCGCCGGGGCGATAAGCGATCGAAACGAGTACAAAGAAAGCTTAGCAGACGCGAAAGGAGAAACGCAGCCCATAGCCGCGCGGCGCGAAGCTGGACAGGTGAGAGAAAAAGGACGGCCGGGTGAATGTTCCACATTTGGAATAGACTACTTCCATAAAGTCCTGCATGCAACACGGCGCGCGTTGCACTCTGGGAACTAGTTGGCCAGGGAGGAGAGTGGCATGGTTTCGGTTTCGACCGGCACGTCGACAAGAGATTATAAACACAGCGTGGACTACTGACGGCCGTTATCTAGTGTTTTCTGGTCCCGAGAGCGTCATTTGAGGTCTCTAAACTAACCTAAATGGCCAGACCTCCAAGCTTTAGCACAAGCCCTAGACGTATAGCTTGTCTTAACACATGCTTGTTGTATTTTTGTACTTCAGCCTTTCTGTTAGCGTTTCGAGGTATGTGGACAAGCCAGTGCAGGGAATCTCGACGCCGCGAAGCTCGGGGATCTCGCTTGTGTACAAATCAACAAGCTGTAGCAACCAATAAGTATGCATACATTGAGCTCGAGCCTTTACTTTAGTGTTGTTGATCAGGAAGTTTATTTGTTTCGAGCATCCATAGACGAAATATAACTTTTTGCAATTACTGTTTTCCTTAATATGCCTGAGTATGCGAGGTAAAACTCGGAGGCGCCATTGAAAAGTTCAATTTTAACACACTTCTTATCTCTTATCTGTACTGACCCGCAGCACTGCACGAAGTGAAGTCTCCACCCGCTTGCATTCCATTAATATTCACGCGTATGCGCATAAAGTTATCCTGCAATCATATAGGCACATTCGCAAATACAAACCGTTTTAAGAAAGCAAAAGTCGAGCACTTGTGTGAAGAATATCGCACCGTTTGCCGGAAGCGCGCCGGACGGGCGTGAACTCCGATGCGGCGCGCCAAACGAACGAAATTATTCAAAGCGCATTTGACGGTTGCTAATGGTCATACTATTTGTTATGTGTTTGCTTTCTTCCTGACTGAGTATGCCGAGATAATTTCAGAAACGCCGTTCAGGCGCAGATCTTGGGCGTCAGTAAAAGCTCGTCCAAAAAGGCTTAGCGAGAAGTTAAAACTTAATCTTCTATCAGCATAAAATTTGAGTGGGAGATATATGATGACACGAGGAAGACATCATAGTAACTTTTGTGCAGTAGTGAGGTCGAATTTATTGCGTTTCTTTAGAAGTTCATGCGTTAACGCTGGACTCAACTTTGACACTCCTGTGAGGATGCGGCTTGCTTTTCGCCCAATGAAGTAACAAAAAGCGGAGGTTTGGCAAACAAAATACGTGTAAGGCTCAAGGTGACCAAATTTCAGTTGTAGTTCAGTTGAGTTCAAAGATGCACTCGTGGGGTGAGATGACTAAGCCACGTTTGCATGCGAACGCACAATATCCGGTGTTTCGGGAACCAAGGAAAGTGCCCAGGTCTTCGTTTTGTACCGCTCGAGAACGACTGTATTGTACATTCGTAAAAAGTCAAATAATTGAAAACGCAAGCGGCGCGTTCGGTCGCGGCGTGATAGCATGAGATGAAGCTGCTCAGTCAAAACCGAAACTGAGCGGCCAAGTAGTTCCCAGAGTGCACTGCGTGGTGTTTTGCCGCGATGGGACGCGTCGGTTTTGGAAGAAGTCCACTGACATTGAAAGACTGTTCACGGACTATGTGGTCCGGGCCTGACCTTGCAGCAGCGCCTCTTGTTCGCGGAACAGCACCTGCACCCTGGAACTAGAGGCTCCCTCGTCGTGGTCGTCCCCGCGGGGGCTTCCGAAACGTCGGGGCATCTCGGTGGGTCCCAGGAAGTTCGGCAGTCACCCCGGTAACGGCACAGTACGCAGTGCAAAAGACAGCCCGACAGACTTCCTCCCGACCTCCCTGTTCCTCGGGAGACTGGGCGGCGAGGCTGCGCGAAAGTAGCGCAGAACGAGGTTTTGGGGTAACGAGGTAACAAAATGTGATTCGGTCTTAAAGATGCGTCTTCGTGTTTGGAAATTGAGCGCGTACGACTGTTAATTCATAAATGTGTCCCCGACTAACAAGAGCATCTCTTAGTGGGGGACAAGTTAGTCGACTATTTGGTCGAGATGGTGAAACGTCTCGACGAAATGGTCGAAATGTTGTGCTGCAATATCAAGTATGTAGTGCTGCCACATCAAGAGTATTTCGTTCTGTTCAAAACCAAAGCAAACCTCGTGCGAATGCGTGCGTGTTGACGTGCGAGCGTATATGCGCGTGCATTCTGATATATGATCAAGTCTCAATAACCAAAATAGCACGCCTCTGATAACATTTACGCGTAGCGAGCGTAGTCAGTAGATTGATCAACTTTTGTGTTCGTGACTTGGGGACCTGAAAGCAGCTAATTTGTCAGATAGTGTCGGTCTACTTTAGGAACAAATACGCTCAAAGCCCCTCCATAATATGTGACATGAGATACAGAAGAACATACATATGATACGTAGTACTTTTGAGACCCAAACGAAGTTAATTGCTTCGTTCCTCAAATGGTATCCAAGAAACAAATTAATGGTCGCTACCAGAATGCAGACAATAATCGATGCAACAACACAGAAGTTTGAATAAGACAAAAAGAACCTTGCTCACTTTTTCGATCAACGACCAACTTTTGATCTCTCGAAACCTCGACGTCCATTTACGTGTATACACAGCAACGCCTGCAGTCAAATAGAAACAAAAAAAGAAGGAAGAACCTTCAAACAATTCATTTTTGTTTTCTCAACATTACTCTCCAAACTTTTACGAACTCAGTGATCGCTGATGTAATAGCGCGGTCGCTTGATGTCATCCGCACCGTATCCATGCATCATTCAGAGTGAGATCAATTAAGCATGTATTGTTTGTTCTGTTACATGGTCACATTGGTTTTAGTCTAGAGCTTCCACCCCATGATTCGAATTTAATCCGTTTTGTTTTCGCTTCTCATCCCTATTAGCGGCATGATAGAATGAACTCGCTCACGGGGAGCGCTCATGGGCTTGGGATTCGATAAACATCCCCGAAGGTTAAAGCAGCATTTACGCCTCTTCCCGCAAGGTATCGGACATCCACGCCAGGTCTCAAACATGTTGTTCAGCGGCTTCCTATATACGTTATCAAATTTTGTACGTTGTCAATTGCTCGGTTCCATGTTTCGGCACTTCACGATTGCCAACAATCAACAATTATAAAAAAAAAAAGAAGAGATGCGCAAGTTTTTCGGATATTTTTCCCCGCTTCCGCTGCTCGGAGAGGACGTGAACTCGAGACCTCACTTTATTTGCTCAAAAGAAAGTCCTCTTTACAGGTATTCCTCGACCGTTCCGTTGAATGAAGGTGATCTATTTCGATTTTTCGGCGTTATATTCACACGACAACCAACCAATGTCTCAACTAAGCGTTGCGTGACTACACAAAAATAGATTTTTCAATTTGGCGTACGTGCATGCGTACCGGTGGGCGCGCGTCGTTGTAAATAAAATATGTAACTTCTTTCATTTCCCGTCGCACTGCTTGTAAAGCATTACAGACGAAAACAACAACAACAACAGAACTCAATATAGTACAAATACGCGCAGCTGTCCGAGCGTGTTCCTATCTTTATTTTTATTGACTTTATTCACACGCCCGTGGGCGCAGATCTGCGCATGCAGGGTGTTATCTGTAGGGAAGCATGGGGGTATAGGCGGGGCGATCTCCGGAGCTGCCGGGTCTGGGGCAGATTCCCGGACATAGAGAATGGGCGATTGCCTCGAACATATGGTGCGCCTTTAATGGCCCAATTCCAGGAGAGGCTTGTTAGTTTCCCCTCTTGTAGGCAAAACGGCCGCCGCCTTGTCAAAACTCCAAAGCGTAATGATATGTCGGGCACATAACGCAAATCGTGGAACGGCGAACGAATCGAGCGGAGTCGCTACAAATAACGATTATAAAGTCAAAAGATAATTTAACTTATAACTATATATATAAGAGCGGTCCCCGCTCGGAACGTCGTCTAATAAATTCGTCTTAAAGAAAAGGTGAACCGAAATCTGGATAAAAAAAAATGCAGAAGATATAGGCGGGACGCTACAATCCCTACAACACTACTCGTAAGGCCATATCTCCAATGAAAGGCCGTATTCTTTGGAAAAGAGGTCGAGATTAAACCAGGCCGGCGAGGCGCGTGACGTGGAGATATCTCGTTTCCACCTCTCTTCGCTTCGCTCCCTCAAGGCGGCGAGGCGGAGAAGACGTGAGGCCGTTCCCTCTCCTTCTCGGAGAAACATGACGTAAACATTTCTGTCAAATGCGCCTCCTTTTTTTTTTTTTTAAATACGGTCATCCGTTCGAGATATCGCTGAATGAGTGATGTCTTGGTGTTTGTAGCATCCCGTTGCACGCTCTTGCCGCGTGTATTGTAGAATCCAGATTTCGGTTCAGCATTCCTTTCAAAACACGCTCGACTGCTATCTTCTGTTCCCTTTTTGTTTTGGGAATAAGTTTGCCTTATTAAATGTTTAGTTTCTTCAGCTATCATCGCCTCGTCAATTGTCATTCGTGACAATATAAATGCATTTTAAACTCCTCTACTGGCGTTCCGACCTTCCACCCGCTGCCTGCCAGACCGCGTGATCTGCAATGCCTGGTCGCCGTTTGCGCATTCTAGCTCATATCGCTAGCCAATGTACAAGCACCAACGTGCAGCTTTGAGATGTGCTTTATCCGCACGTATAGTCGCGGTGAAAACCCAAACTAATTCCCGCACACCGCTGCCGAAGAACGTCCTGCGTTTCCATAAAAGTACCTCTATAGCCAGCCGGCAACCGTCAGGCGGCGCCAGCAGAGTGAGAGCCCACGTTCATAGGCTTCCTCGTTGTAACTTAGCAAAGCGTGAACGATAAGCCCCACATTGCGTGCCGACGACTTTGATATGCGCTACGTATTCGATCTGGCTCGCGTGAGTTGAAACATGGCGGCGCCAGTGTGCAAATAGCCCCCAGCCACTTCCAGTTCTGAACTAGACGGCGGGTTTCCCAGTCTTTGCGAAGTCAAATATGCACGCTATCTTCTGGAAATGGCCACCACTGCCAGACCCAATTCACTCTTACGAAAAAGAAAATGACGAGTGAAAAAAAAAAAAAAAAATTGATATGTACGTGAACCGAAAGTTTGCCGGGGCTACCCAATAGATGGCGCCACTGAGTTTGTTGGTGATGCGGACGAAACTTTGCAACATTTGCTTCTCGAGTGTCCAGCAGTGAAACCTGCAGCAGGCGTCGGTATTCGCATCGAGCAAGCTCTTGGATTTACAGAGGAAACCAAATTTGTGACGTGCACGAAGCGGAGGCTCGAGGCTTGGTTGGCGATCCGCCTGTGACCCTCGCCAAGAAGGCATCGCGGGAGATGCTGCTGCGACACTCGTGCCAAAAGATCGACGACTCGGGCAACGAGTGGGAGGCTTTGCTTAGGATGAACGAGGAGATGGCAGGCAAGATAACATCAATGCAGAACACGATTGATGGATTATAAGGGGCTTCCCGAAGTAGCGCCATTGTGACTTCCGAAGAAAACAAGGCGGCGGAGGAGAGGGAGGCGCTGGTGGAGGAGATGTGGGCACACCCGGAGAAACACAGGCAGGCCCTGGAGAAAATGCTGCAGGAGTTTGAGGAGAAGCTACACTTGTCGAAGGAAGCACTTCTTGCTGAGCAGGAGCGAGCGGCGAAGGCGGTAGAGAACGAAGCGGCGGTGGCTCTGTACAAGCGTCTGCTGCCCTCTCTGAAGGAGGAGGTGCTTCAGCTCAAGGCTGAGGCGCAGGAACGCGTGGACATGCTACAGAAAGCCATTGAGGAGTCCAAAAGGCGACCTGGAGCAGTGCAAAGCAAGGCTCTCGGACGACCACACCAAGCTCAAGTCACAGCTGGACGATGCCGTAGAAGATCTCACCATTCAACTGGAGATTTCCAACAGCCACAAGTGCGAGTTCAAGGAGGAAGCAAAGAAGCTGAAGCAAGAGCTAAAGGACAACGTCGAGGAACGCAAGATTCAGGACAAGAAGGGATTGTCTATGGTGAAGTGGTTGAAGATGCAGTTCCAGACGGAAACAAGGCGGGCAAACAAGCTTCAGGAAAGGCTTCAGAAAGTTCTCAACGACACGACTCTCGGGAGATCTGACGAGCTGTTTCAGCCCATTAGCTACGAGGAGCGCCAGCGCGGCGACTCCAGCAACAACAGTACTCCAAATTTGTTTTAATTCTTTTTTTTTTTTGAGGGGGGGGATGGTGTGAGGGGGGGCGTGTTTGTTTTGTAGAAGCTCGTTGCAAAGAGCAAGCGCCGCATAAATACATACATACCAAACAAAAAAGGTCGAACACGTAACGCACACATATTGGAGCATGACGCAGCGAAAATCCCGATACTTCTTCGCAGTAAAAGCGCACTCCGGTGATACGTAGTCGCGTTCCGATCGGCCCGCCAGGGCCGTAGCTTCCGCCATACTGGCATATGCTATGCGATCACGCCTTCCTGTCCTACCCAGCCTTGCTCGCTTGAAAAGTTATAGGCTAAGCGGCGCCACCAGAGTAATAGCTAACGCTTGAACGATGCAGCCGGCACGGCACTCCCAGGCATACCCGATGTTTCTTGCTTCAGTCGCTAGATAGCGCCAAACCAAACAGCATTGCAGATTGCCTCTATAGCGAGTGCATTGCAACGCTGAATGTTGCCCGCGCATTTTATCAGCCGCCATGGTGGCGAGGGCGTGCTCGTCGCGCATGCTTGCCGGACTGTGATTCAGCCCGTGTGAACTAGTTACTTTAGTGTGGACTGCGATTCCTCTAAACAGGGGAATAGTCTATTGGTTTCAAGAACCGAGAGTCAAAGGTGCCGCGGCGCCGAAATGCCCGAGGCCTTCCGAAGGGGCGTCAGTGTGTGACGCACTTCTGCAGCCAGCACGTGACCAAGAGATAACGCGCCACTGCCAGGTTGGTCAGCAACTCGGTTGGTTCGCGATTAGTCACCCCTCACTCCCGAAGCGGCCACTCACGGTTCTTCAAAACGAAACGTTCTTCCCTCACGTGCCCTTTGGTGTCGGTAATCTCCGGCCAATGGTCTTAGAATTGCCACTGTTTAGCGCGATGCAGAATTTAGTTTCCTAAAATATTAATTTGTATGACATATATAAAGATGTAATGACCGGTTATCCATATATAGGCTTCCGTGTTTTCGGATAAATTCGAAAAAAGTACGAAAAACACCCGCCGGTAAAATGTTGGTCACTTCGGATTTACCCGATAAATTTTGATGTACCAATTCACCCCTCCCCCCTCCCCCTCCAAATAAACTGAATAAAGACGGTATTTTACAATTAAGTTTGATCAGCGCACAGGGTCAATGGTCCCGGGAAAATGCCACCACAGTTATTTTTCAAATCTCGGATCGTTAACAAAAGGGGTCTTACACTAAAAAAAAAAATAAAAAATGCCTGCGCGTCTACTTGCCCGCGAAGCACTCAAAGAGCCAATCTCTGCAATCTACGAAATCAGCTCAGAAAATGAGGTGAAACATATGTTTAGACCTCAAAATCAAGTCTGCGCTGTTTCATTACGCAATGCAAGCATCACGCTTTGTATTGCGTAATGCCACAGAGACTTAATTTTGAGGTCTAAACAAATGTTCCGCCTCATCATTCGCTGAGCTGATTTCGTAGATCGCAGAGATTGGCTCTGTGAGTGTTTTGCGGGCAAGTAAACGCGCAGGCATTTTTTAGAGTGTACTGCTTATCTCGACAAGGTACTTGACGACATGTCATCGTACTCTTTCGGGCCACGACAAAAGCCTCTGTATTAGTTTCCAGATTGGGCCATACTTTTTATGTTTTAAGGAGGAAGGAGATGTGTTTTTGTAACAGTTCAAGGTATGAACCATAGAGATTGCCTAAAATTAAAAGAGGGGCAGTTGAAACTTCCTCGCGCGGCAGCGGGGTAGCATGGAATAGGACGGAATGAATACGTGCTTCCCAGCGACTACCTCCAGGTGTTTATTTTTAATGGAAAATTCGACTGGGCGTTTTGGAGCGCGCCGGGATCAGTTGACCAGATCCGGAACGGAGCACACGATCCGAACGGGGTCGCGCTGCCGATGGATCCCCAGTGGAACATGACCACCGCTCCGGGATCGGCGGATGCCTTCCCGTCATTCAACTGCCGGGGAATACCCTTTCCGCGGCCGCCGCAATCGTTTCGAAGACGTTTTCACAATCGCGGCGCTAACAAGTGTTCGACGCACGAGCGGCAGGAATGGCTCAGGAGCTTCTAGCAGATTGCCGGAATGCCCGTAGCGCCGGCGAAACTTTCTCTCTTTCCTGGAAAACAAACCGGATGTCGAGCCAAGGGGTAAAGGCCCTGTCACACTGAGGGAACAGTTGGACAACTCTATCCGGCAACACGGGGAAGTCGTGTTGCCGGCGACCCTGTCACATCGCGGCAACAACAACAGTCGGGCAACATGTTGCTGCCGCCCGGCAACAGTGTTGCCCGATTTGTTGTCCGACAACCCTATCACGCCGCGCTGACGGCGAGGACAACACGGGGAACACTCCGCCATCTTGATTGTTTACCTTCATTCGTGTGCGGCGCGGAATCGCTGGAAATGTGACTCTACAAAGTGCTAGTGCGTTCGAAGGGCCGGGAATTACCACGGTACGACATCAACCAGTGACTGTAATCAGAAAGCTTGACACGGGGAGTATTTTCGGCTCTTTATTTTATCGAAATGTTCTTCATTCGCTGACAAAGCAGATAGCCCTAACCGAGGAAAGTGACATCGCTGATATATGTTCGGCATTTACGCCACCGTATGAAGTGTTTCTGTCCGGTATTTTCATGCAATTCCTATTACTGTGAAATTACGTTAGCACCGGTAGTACCCCAAAGCGTCTTTTGTAACGTGGTGTTGAGCTGAACTGACAGTGCTTCAAAACTGCCACACCGACACCATCGGCCTTCATAACAATCGGTGGAATGAATATTTTTCAACGCTGTCTACTTGTCTACCGCCTGCTATGTGATCAATTCATTCCCCCAAAACGTCCTGGGTATTTTTAAAACAAATCAGGTATCTGGTAGCGGCTGGTTCCAAGTTCTAAACATGAACGTTTTCGCAATCGCGGTGCTAACACGTGTTCGACGCACGAGCGGCAGGAATGGCTCAGGAGTGTCTAGCAAAGATTGCCGGAATGCCCGTAGGGCGGCCAAAACCTTCTCTTCTCCTTCCTGGAAAACGAACCGGCTGTCGAGCCAAGGGGTAAGCAAGCGGCCATAACCAAATCTTTTGAGGCGAGATCAGGCGAGATGCCCCGCGAGAAAGGAAGTCACGTGTGTGCGCCGAGGGCTGGCCCGGCTGGCTTCCGGTTGAATCCGCCGAAATCGTCGGAGCGACTTTTCTCGGATCCAGATCGAGATCTGGAGCCGGAACTAATCCAAAACGACCAGTGGAACACGTCCGTCTCGATCCCGATCGCCCAGTGAAATAGGCTCGCTCCAGAAAAGTCGATCCCGGCGCGCTCCAAAACGACCAGTGGAATTCGCCATAAGGTATTGACGTTTATTGAAGCCACAGATGCGTGCAACTTTTGCCGTGGGGCAAATTAGCATTGCCAATGGCAGTGGCACCAACAGAAAATCCAATTGAAGAAATATTAATTGATATAAGCGCGTTTTATTTTTCTTCATCTAACTTAAGTTTACACCCGCATATTATTTATTTATTTTTTATAGGAAACACTGCGAAATTAAGCTCCGAATTTCGGAGATTTTGGAATCAAACAAAAATAAACTCCTATAAACTCCGAATTTTCGGGAAAAAGTGAACTCCGAAAAACACCCCCCGGATTTGATGAAAAATAAACTCCGAAAACACGGAATCCTAGTTATATACCTTAGATCGGAATACGCAAACTAAAGCATATATCTATATATATTTAAAAAGAAAGGTTGAGCGATTTTGGAGTTATTATTTTGTTACGTAAAATATTACACTCGAGCCCTGACGTTTGCGTTACCGGTAACGGTTCGTTATTTTTATAACACGATTCTTCTATTTCGACTAGCCTTTAGAAGAAAAAATAGTTAAAAAAATGTCACTATATACTTGCTAAAAACACGAAAAAAAAAAAAGAAAAAAATTCGCTCTCAGGCTGCGAGAAGTTCTACACGAATCAAGAGCGGGAAGCCGTACACTTTGACCTTCTTTGTCAACTCGAAGGGCGAGCCGCGCGTACAGCGAGACAGTTTCAACAGAGACCGTCGCACTTCATGCAGCGCCACCGGAATCCCAGTCTCCGGCGTCGATGTCATCGCAACCCACGCAATCGAGACAGAACACGTCCGGCGAAAAGGAAACCTCGCCGCGCTCGCCCGCCACTCCCGACAACAGAAGGCGGACGTGTTCTCGAAGCGCGCTCGCCTTTTCGTTTTGTGTCGTCGTCGACTGCGCGGGGATTTCGAGCGCACAATACGGTGCGGTGAAGCAACGACCGACCTTTAGTTTAGAGTGGGTTCGTGAACCTAATCCTGCCGGCAGACTACATCATGCTTAGTTAAAGGTCGACTAAGAGAAACAAGGACCGAAATACGAGACGAGATGACATTCTTGACATTTTACGTGCCAGCCTGAAACGACCCCCCCCCCCCCTCCCCTCGCCCCCCAAGTCAAACTGTAACCATAAATGGCACCGTGACAGGAGGCCTTGGGGATTTCTCAAGTGACATTTCAGCTTCTGATAATGTGCGCTTTATAACTGGAGTTCCGGAGGCTGTGTCACAGGCTAATAGCATATCAGGGGAAAGTAAAACGAATGAGCACTTTTAAGAGGTACTTTTTCACAATGATGGATATAGTGCGTTTTCCGTAGTGGCAAAGCCGCTTAAAAATGGGCGTGCGCGGTAACGAATAGAAATGTTTTTGTTTACACGGCACGATTTAAGCAAGCATGAATCGTAAACAGAAACGAAGGCTGCACTACAATTTAGTCCAACAAGATTTATCGGCTATTTTCAGCACGCGTTGTCATACCTGCTTCCACGGCCAAGTATTTTGAGCTGCCGTGGCTACAAGCGAGCGAATCTCCCTCGACAGCATCGTGCTTTAGTCACCAGATGCAATACATTTTGCAAAAGACGCCAATAATTTTTTAAAACAAACAAACAACATTTATCCACTGCAAGTGCATGTGATGGTGCAGCTGGCGCGTGCTACGCTCATCTGATAAATCTGAGAGTTCGCTCCTAACGTACTGTGAGGAGTGGGCGTGTACTGCTTTGATCGGCCGCCAGGGTGCGCGAGCGTACGCACGTTAGCCCATAGCTTACAGAATGTATAAAAAATAAACCGAGACAAGAAAATGTTCCCGATTCAGATTACACCGGCGGCGGATAGTGTCTGTGTGCGCTCCTAATGCACATGCCTTCGCGCAGCCAAGGCACGTTCTAGAGCAAAGAGCCTTCGCAGTATTCCTAGTTCCCTCGAGACACTAAATATTTGAAGAAGCTCACGGCATCGTTTCCGCAACGGGCTGAAACACAGCTCGTCGACTGCCCACTGGTTTGTATAGCGGTTCCGCTCGTTCAACGTCCTTATCGACTCGTAGTCGACCTCAATTATCACCGTTAACACCCAGGCTGCACTAGTAAAGTAGTAAAGTCCGGTTTAGACACGCGCATTAGAGGCGTTCATTACGATGAAAACAACAGCAAAGGCAAGTGACGGCGATAACTGCGCGTCGTACACCACGTGACAACCAATGCCTGATGTTACCACGGCCAATAACAAAGGAGCTCAGAAGATGCACGCTGGCGTTCTTCTTCGTCTGTATATTGAAGGGATCCGGGTAAAAATCCCGCGATATTAGGGCTCGTCACAATACCATCGGGTAAAGGGCCTGTCAAAAAAGGAATCGTGAGGCGACAGGACTCCGGCAAAAATCGAAAAAGTTGAAGCGTACGGCAGTCCGGCAGTGCGATGTTTGTTCGAACACCACCGAGCCAGAATCACGATTTTTCTCCCCGGTTCTTCCGTTTTTCGGTGACCTCGGTGCTCGTCAGTGTTGACGTCACACGCCACCTGCGAATGCTGTCCATCTGTTCTGCCGGGCCCTCGTATCTTCGGACGAGTTCCAAGATTTAATCGACCTTACTCCAGGATAAAGGTTTTGCACCTTTGCGTTCGAAAACATACCCGCACCCAGCGTCGCTCTCTCTGTGTTACCACGTGACACGATCCGCCGGAGTAGCTCGGATGTATTTGGGTAAGATTTCGAACCACAGCCCTTCCTTTCCCCGTTTTCGGTACCTGAAAAGAAGCGAAGGCCTTGAGTGATTGACCGACAGCCAACAGAACTTGTGAGTGGTTGTCCGGACCCACGTGATGACCATGCTCAAGGCCCCCGTTGAGGACACGGGCGAAATCTGACGCAAGAAACTTTCCTCCCGGCAAAAAAAAAAAAAAAAAGGGACAGAAGCGGTCTGCCGTACAACTTATGTCGTAGTCGTGTCTCCACACGATTCCTGTTTGGACAGGCCTTGAGTCGTTTGGTCGTTTGCACACGAAGGAACAGTGAGAGTGGAGGATGATCGTGACAGGGATCCCTGTGCAGAAAGGTGTCGCGAGTCGGCGGCTAATCGTTCCTTGATAAGTGAACGCCCAAGTAGACAACGCGAGTTCCTCCTGGCGCCGGCAGTCGCGAGGAAGCAGACGCGTCACCGCTTGCATCCGTCCGATATGTAATCACGCCCCAGCGCAACCGACAAGAAACGGAGGGGTTATGACGTCACAGCCAACTTGACAGAGATCCGACAAAGCTGACTCGCGTAGTCTACGATCCCTTGCGGGTCGTGATCCGTCTTCGTAGGAATTGCCGATGATACGAAAAGGAACGCGCAAACCCAGTACCGCGCAAAGCTGGAGGAGCGCACCAAGACGACGACGACGACCACAACATTGATTAATTGCGGTAAAGTCGTTCAGAGTCGCTCTCCTCACAACCTCGATATATACCAACAGATGGCGTCACGTACTTGAGGTCACGACATCGTCATGTTTTCTTCCTTTGCCCCACTGCAAACGAAGCGCATGTTCGATGAAGCTTACAAGCGAAAAGCACAAAGAGCCGCGCGCACATTTTCTAAATTAAGTGGAGGCAAATACGTGCGCCGTTAATGCTATCAAAGGCGCTACCGCGTTTGTGGTGCGCCGTTAATGCTATCAAAGGCGCTACCGCGTTTGTGGTAACGCGATCTTTCCCGAGCGGAAATGCGCATTAATGGTTACCCTAATGCAAGCAGCATCCGATACCGCCGGGAGTGCACGCAGGACGGGAAGCATGGACCACTCCAGGACACACGCTACCCGACAATTTCCCTCGCATGGGGCACGACGAGCGCGAAAAGCGGAGGCAGGAAGAGACTCACGCCACGCATGCGTCGTCGTATTCGCAGGTCGCCTCGCCGGGTGTTGATGCGGGTAAACTATTCCGAACGGCAGCGGAGGAAATCTCGGGCTCGAGCGCAAAAAACGAGGGCGAACGAGAGACGTAATCCCGTGCCTCGGCTCTCAGAAAGGGGCGCGAAACCCGCCAGGATTGTCGTCGCAGCACCGTCGCCTCGAACAAACGTCGGTCGCCTCTTTCGACGCCGGGTGCGGGAGAGCGGGAAAGTGGAAACCAAGCCGGGGAACGGAACAGTGCCGCGATTGGCAGAGGGCAAAGCATTGAACGGGACGGAGGATCTGTTATGCAGCTGGCCGTTCCGCCTCACAGGTGCGCGCGACTTTTTTCGGTACACTTCACGCTCAACTTGTTCCTGTTGACGGCTCGCTTTGGTGCAGCTACCTTTCCTTTCATTTTGCTTCGTCTCGTGCTCTGCAAAGCCCGACTGTGGCGCCCTGAGGTCTTTTGATTTAAGGTCCCTTGATACTGCTTTTACAAGTAACGACAACCAGTACAAATGACAAAGCACAATCCGCTGAAACAAAATGGCGGCATTCAGTTGAAACCTCTGCTGCGCGCCGTCATTCGCTTACCAAAAAACCTGCACCGTCACGCAGTCGGCGCTTCAAAGAATGTCGCTACTTGTAGGAAGCTCTTATCTAGGGACTTTGATTTGCCCTATACTTCGTTTCAGCTTCGGTCCGAGCGCGGCCGATGTTATGAGCCAAAGGGCCAATCAAACAGCGCAAAAAGCGCACCGTCATGGCGTGCACTCGGCGCTTGATAGGACTAGCCGGCGGAGGAGCGCGCACAGAGAGACGGCGAATAGCGGCTGGTCCTATGAACTGCAGAGAGCACGCCATGACGTTGTGCCTCTTTCGCTGTTTGATTGGCCCTTCGGCTCATAACATTGGCCGCGCTCGGACCGAAGCTGAAACGAAGTATAGTCGAAGTTCAAAGGGAATAAATTAATTAATTATAAAGCTGGCGCGCACTCACTCGACTATGTTTTTTTTTAAAGGAAAGCTGAAACACTTTGCAGACATGTTAGGTTAAACACGACCTTCTCGGCTTTTCTTTTTTGCTTGGTCCGATGAATTTATATAGTGCAGTAAAAATTGGCAAAAAAGAAAACGTAAGCCACTTTCCTTGTAAAAAAAAAAAAAAAAAAAAAAAAAAAAACACGCAGCAACCGGCGCAGGGCGACGGGAAAACCTCACCACGGCCTCTCATTGGTCACGGGCGTCGTGACGTCATCAGTGGTCTCTAAGCCAGCTGCTCTGTCTCCACTACAGAAAACAGTTGTGGCGTGTTTTGCAACGGAGAGGAAAGAAATAAAAACAAAAAACTTGTTATGTTTTTTTTGTTTTTTTTTTTGTAAAAGCGGCGCCGTACTTTGGGTCTGAGGAAGCGAAATACCATATCAGCAAACGATTTTCAAAGCCTACAGGTATAGATGCTGGCTCGACTTTAGGTGCAAACGCCAAACAGATCTGCCGGTTTCTAAGACCAGCAACTGGGATGCAAGTGACTTCATCGCCGGGTGTAATTAGCTCGAAGTCCCGCTTCCAGTAATCTGCAATAAAAACTTAAAAACGACAACAACAACAACTAAAGCTCCGAGGAAAGCAAATCATTTCAAAACTCTGTGGTTATAAAATAAAACAGCTTTTTAAACATTTTAAGAGTTGTTAGGTTTCGTTTTTATTAAACCATTCGACACCACAAATAAACCTTAATCATAATGCAAACACCTGAGACTGTGGTGCGGAAAAATGAAGAAACTTTCAAGTCGCAGGAAAAGTCAACAGTAGGGGAACGTTGAGACATTCTCCCATCTCTTGTCTTTTCCTTTGATTTGAAAGTTTCTGCACGTTTTCGCACCACAGTCTCAGGTGTTACATTATAACAAGTTCGCCTGCACACTCACTGTTGTTTTTTGTTTGTTTGTTTATTGTTATATAAACCTTTTTCATTCCACTAATCGTTGTGTCACGTCCCAATTATAAAATGCCTGAAAGGGCCTTTAAGGTTAAAAAGAAAAAGAACCTGGTACAGTCAGTCCGACATTTTATTTATCGTAGTTTGTCACAATGGTTCGTCCTACTCGAGATATAACGGGAGATTTTTGTTTGTGTCTAGAATATACATTTGTTTATTTTAGTTGACTGGTTATAAATTGCACAAGAAAAACCAGTTGGATGTAGTTTTTTTTTTTTTGTGCATGTCATTTTTTTAGAGATTAGATTCCAGTGCAATCTTTAATTTTGCACTACTTGCTTCCCGGAAGTATTTGTTTCGAATAAATTTTAGTGAAGCTTTCGATGCGCCAGATCGAGTGCATATGCTGAATACGGCCTCAACAGTGAATATAAGCAGCCTTTTTCAGACTCTAAGGAACGCTAAGAAAGCTCCGAATCACTAAACTAAGAGCCCCACCAGCTTATGCCGAGATGGTTGCAATGTGCAGATTAAAATAAAGGTCTGAAGAAAGAACACCATCTATATGATTAATTTAAGGTACTTTTCGGGGCCAGACTCTTCCAATAGCATACGCCGAATTGATAACATGTTATGTTTTAATAAATATCAGATCAACGCATTCAGCTGCGGTTGACCCTAATTCCCAAGATTAGCACCTTCAAGTGATGCAATGCAAGTGCTCTTGCAAGTATCATTCAGGTTTTTTTTTTTTTTTTATTTTAAGTCGAAAAAATATGTATATATATATATATATAAAAAAATGTAAGAGTTAAACGGGTGTCGTCTGATTTATCAGGCTGGGGGCTATGGAAAAAAGAGTTCCTCGCTCAGCAATGAAGACCAAGATCAGCGGCCTGGGAAAGACAGCCTCCATGTGGAGCTGTTTCCGTGCTGGTTCCTTGTACAGCAATTACGGAAAATGCCACAAGCACGTACCATGCATTGATCCCGAATTCTAATTTCGAGTACTATGTATGAGGGCTACCGAGGGACATTGAAAGCGCCTCACACTGTTCGCGCCTCAACGTTGTATACGCTCAAGCTTATCTCAGTAAACTTGGCACAGCTGAGCCTTCCCGGTGCTTGAGGGTCATTCGGTAGAACAGCTCACAACATCAAACACTTGCAGCGCTCCTGCGGGGAGTACAGCCTCGGAAAAGCTGCAATGAAAACTCAAGTGAACACTAAAATATAAGCAGGCGAACTTGCGGCTTCTGTCAACCCTTGGCTTTCTGCTGTTGATGGTTGCGAGGTCACCGGGAACTTCTCTTATACCCCGTAAAAAAGACGCGTCTACACCCCAAACTTTAGGGTACAGAAGTGCGCTGCAGTGCTAAGTGAGAATAGTCAACGAAACACTTTAACGTTTGCGTATCATGTGTATATATGTGCGCGCGTTGGTGCCCTCTGGATGTTTCTGTCTCTTTTCGTTACCTTATATAACCTTATATATTTTTTGCATCTTCCTTTCGAAATGTAAAAAGCGGCACTAAAACAAAAAACAATGGTTGACCTCATTGTTTCAAAATAAATGTTTATAGCTACACTACTCTGAAAAAAAAAAAAACAAAAAAAAAACACACCCGTGGTTTTAATTAGCCCAAGAAGAAACAAAATAACGTACTAATAATAAAAATAAGACTGTTCAGCCATATTGCCAAACAAATTTCCTACGTGAGCCCGGAGGGAAAGGGGGGGGCAGAGGGAGAGAGAGAGAGGAAGAGAGATTGCCCGTGCAATGGCCTCGCAGGGGCCGCGACCGACGAAAAGAAAAGTACACACGTTTTCCCCCGAAATCATCACGCTGTAATTGCGCGCCTTTTCTTGGCACAATACGGCTGTCCCAGGCATGCTCCCTCGCTTCAAAATGGCCGGGATTAAAAGATCCTCCTCCCACCGGCGGTTCCAGCATGAAAAGGGCCGATTAAGCCCACGCACCATAGCGACTCAGCCACGAAGAAAATGTTCATACAAGAAAGAGAACCACAACAACAAAAAAAAATCACGAAGGAAAAAAAAAGGAGTAAGAAAAAAAAAAAAAAAAGGAAAAGGCGAGGCAGAAGACCCGCGAAACGCAGGATGCGAGAAAAGGCGGATGGCCCGCTTCCCGAAAGAGATGTAGCCGCTCGGCTGGGGACGTCGGACAGCTCCCAACAAAGGCGGGCGCGGCGGCGGCAGCTTCCGCCCGATGGGCGATCATTTGGGCCAAGTCTGACGCTCTCTTTTATCTTCCTCTCCAAGAACGCGATCCCGAAATGCCTTCGTACATTCCGAGGCATCGTGAACGTCCCGCGAGAGAGGCGAACGCAGTAATCAAGTCGAGCCGGGGAATCCGCCGCGCCCTGAAAGCGGCGCGGCCTGCCGTGATTGGAGCGCAGGCTTTTCGACGTCGTCCGAGAACTCGGCGGCAGAGAAGCCCGCGTACGTGGCGGATCGGCGCGAGGTGGGACCGCTAGAGTACGCTTGTCGACAGACTCAAACGTCACGGGCCCGTATATTCCTAGATCGGAATACACCACACGGTGGCAAAAACGCCGGCACAGTGGAACATGCAGGTTTAGCATTATACACGAGGACTTTGCAGCGAGACTTCAGTTCGCTGGTCTCTCGTGTCCGCCATTGTGCAAGGATTTCGAGCTTCCAATGGAAGGCAGACTCTAACTTTTGAAAGGTGTCTCCTAGAGTCCTCAGGTGTGAAATGTATTCGACTCATCCTCCCAAAAAGGATAAGTCTTGTGTTACAAAAGCACGTTCCTTACGCAGCCGCTTTCGCTATTACTACAAAAACACGGTGCAGTCCGACGTTTAAGCATGCTGCTTTGGAGGGCGCAAAATTCTACAGACCGAATACACAGAGCGAAAAGCATGTACCTTGCGCGAGTTTCACGTTGTTAATCGACACTGAACGCTTTCATCAATCTTATATTAAATATACTGTAACAAACAATCGAAGGAAAACAAAATATATATAAACTGCGTCTTTCAACTGGCTTCTTTTTTCTTTTTTTTTTTGCTTTTTTCTTTTTTACGGAATATTATTAATATGACGGAGCTACCAATATGCAGCCCGGATTTTTTAGTGAATGACCAGTTCGGTAGCCACCTGGCAGCTGATAGAATTTATCGCCAGTACTTCCTAATAAAAGATATAGACTTCGCGTCGCGGTTAGGCTGAGCACTCCGAGGTGTATCTGTCATTTACTCCACGAGCTAAGGCGTTACACCTTATGCATAATTAATGTTCAATTTCGGGATAAAGCTCAAATAGCGCTCTCAGTTGCCAAAACAACGCTAGACGAAAAAAAAAAAAAAGAACAGCTCTAAGAATATTTTGTTGAGGCGGTTCACAAGACCCATTATGTCACTGAGAAGGAGGAGTTTTAGTTTCAGAGAGTTGCGAATCTCGGCGTAAAGTAAAAGACATGTCTTCTTGGTCGCTAGGAAAAAATAATTCGAGGGAAAATGAGAACAGATTAAATCCGAAGCAAACGTATATATCTCTATATATACATAATTGACGCTGAAGCAAGCGTCTTCCAAAAGCAGCCGCTACTGCGGGGTTCTAAAAGAAACCGGACTTCCGTCAAAGTCGGCACTTTGCTTCCGGTTCCTCCAGCGGAAGTCGAACACATACCAGCATGCTAAGCGACAATGAAGACGAATCGCGCTACATGCACACAAATGTCTGCATCTCGTTTTTACAAAAAAGAAAAAAGAGGTAAATCGATCAAGCCGTTATCAAGCGGAAGAGAGAGCAAACTTGAAGCGAACCCAAACCGGTGCACAACCCTTCGGCCGAGCATACACATACGCGACGGTAGGAAGCCCACCAAACGACAGTACACACACGTCGAGAGTAAACGAGCAGTGGGCGCAGCAACCCTGCCATATACGACGGCGGAGAACGAAGCGAGGGCGATCAATTAAACGTAAATCGATCCAGCCGGACCGGACATGTTCGTGCACTGGCCACTTATTTACACATTGCCCTTCTTTCTCTTTCGCCGGGCTAGCTTTCGTTTTCTCCGGCAGGGAGTCCCGGAAAACGGCGCCCTGACATCTCGCAAGTTCTCGAGGCCTCGTCCTGTCGAAGGAGGCTCGCTCGGCCGTCTCTAACCGCATCGCAAAGCGAAGCCTCCCCCCCCCTTCCCCTTCTCCTCTCAAGTTGGTTGTTCGCCTGCGCCGTTGCTGCGACGGCGCGCCGATTCCTTTTAATATCCCCGGTACTCTCGGCCCCGGCTTTCCAGGAGAGCTTCCTTTGTCTCGGCGAGACCCTGACCTGACGCGCCGGAGTACTTGGCTCAAGTGCAGCCGATTTTCGCCATCGATTATCAATAAATCGCCCTTTCTCTCCGGCGTCCGTCCCCGGGATTCGTGTTTTCCTCTTGCCCGCGCGGTGTTCGCTCCAAGAGCCACGCTTGCGAGGCTCGCTTCAAGCTCCCCGCTGAACGTATTCGACGAGTTGCGACAGCGGCGGCACACCCGTGTGCCGCTGTACGGTACGGCCCATTGGGAAGGCGAGACCTAATCCCGCCGCCTGGCGCGGCACGGCCGGGGCGGTTACAGCTACGGGGTCTGGACTCCGTAACGTCCCCCCCCCCCCCCCCCCCCCCCCACGCGGAACCAGGGGGGGAGCACGCGGGCAGAGAGAAAGATGGGCAAAATATCTGCGCTCGACAATACAGCTCTAAGAGAAATGTCAAGGAAAACACATTTACACGAAGGTGTGGCTGTACCACGCGGCTTACCATAATATTTCGAGGAAACCGTAGCCTCCATTATGTGTATTCCTGAAAACAATTTGGGGTGTGCGTATGTTTATACAGCCTAGAACTTAGTCTACCTCAACGGGCGACTTGTCTCCCAGATGTAGATGAGAAATTTAGCCAGTGCGGTACAACCGATAGCCTGGGGGTCTTTAACCTGCATCACACAGTAGTGATGCACGACCGCACGCCGGTACGATGGTCATCCAGATTGTGTGTGTTCCTAAATATTATAGAGCTGCTCATACGGGTGATGTGCGCTTTGGCACGGTGCCTTTTTGGAGCATAAATGAAGCGTTCTTGATGCGCTTATTGTTTTCTTCTTTCGTGCTGTTACTTGGGCTCGAAGGGTCGCTACAGCCTCCTCATGCAATGGCAGGTTTCGCAACTTGAGAAGTGACGTTGCACCTCAGAGGCTGTCAACTGACATTGGCTCGAAGCGTCGGTGAAACGGTGACCACACGCAATTTTCCTGCTTGTCTTGACTCTGCTTGTGTTCATCGTCCTTTATGTCGGTGTTTCTAGACCCCACCAATGAAGAAACTTCGTAGGCTAAAAACACGAGCTCCTCTCCTTGGAATACGTGCGTTTCAGACCTCCTTTCGGGAGAAGTATGCTGCACAAAGAGATGGGACAACTGCGGAACACACAGAAATGACGAAATAGAGGCAAAGCGTGTATCTATCGTCGCTAATCTGATTTTAAAAACTCCTAGTCAACAGAAGAACCAATTTCTAAAGGGACGGGAGATTGGTGTCCCCAGTGTCTTCAATTACGAACAATTACAGCAGACTGTCAGCCGAAGCGGGGAATCGGAAAGCGCCTTATTACCACCACGGGGCTGTTTTGCAAGACGCGCCCGTCACGCCCAATTGTACGACATTCTCGTCGCACGAAAGCTGCACGTGGCGACTCTGTAACATGAATGACAGTTTAGGAGGGGACGAGGCAATATACACATCAAGACGAGACACAAGGGGCAGCGACAAGAAGAGCGCAATAAATGCCGCAACCCATTTATTAACTTCGACCCGGCTGCGTTTAATTAAGCTTTGCCGCCGAGAGAGATGTCGGCATGCCTTCATATTCAGTCGAGTTGAGATTAGTTTGCCAACGCGACCTATATAATGAATACTGCTTCGGTGGCCAAGCTTTGAAAGCGGGGACCTTGACAAAAACCGAACTAGGTTAGCTGTTTACTTAGTATGTATGAACGGTGGAATACACTCAGTTCCACTCAGTAAAGAAGAGGAGGGAGGGCGGGGGGGGGGGGGGGGGGGGGGGACATAGTTCAGGAATTTATAGCACAGTGACTGCGAGGCATCCCGTGTGTAATCCGGGCGGACGTATAACACCTACACTTATCTCGAGCGGTTAAGCTGCGAAGTATTGTTTTGCGCACTGAAGCATATTCTTGCAACATTTGTTCTCCGCGAATCACGGGGTAGGTGTGAGCACTGGGCATGCGCAGATAGTGTCCGTTTGAACTGGCACAGCCACTTCCCATTCCCGGTGCTGCCCAAGTCGGTTAAGTGAATCGGTCGCCTTGGGGGTAAACCTGATGGTAGATGTACTGCAGGCGTAATGTGCACCAAGCCATGTACAAAGCGACGAATATCGGAAAGCGAGTAATAAACGGTCCAGAGAACAGCGCATCCGGAAAAGTAAATAATTAGCAACGTAAAAACACCAACCGGACTTTACGCTCCAACCAAGAAAAGAGAAGCAAGAAAACATAGAGCAAAAATAACGGCGCAGCTGCGACATTTACTTGAGAAGGGAAACTAAACGGGACTGCGCACTGCGGGATGCCCTTATCTACAGCCTGCAGATGCCCCCTGTGCCGAGTGACGTGATTCTAATTAGTCCCCCGTCGCCGGGCGACCGGCGCGCAAGTCAGACGATGACGGCGATAAGGACAGTCAGGAAGGCCTGACGCGGCGCAGCGTCGATCCGAGCAATGCCTCCTCCCACCGACGCATCAGTGCGCAGACTGTTTCGTAAACTGACCATTTCCGCCAGCAGTGTGTCACGAAACCAGGCGGAATAGCACACGTACTTCCACCCCTCGATTCAGAGAGAACAGAGCGGATCGAACGGCTTCCGGGAAAGCCAATTAAGCACCACCCAGTGCGCTTTCCATCAAATGGCGCGGCTCCGCTCAAAGATGACGCGGCATCGATTGACCGCCCCACGGAGTTCCTCACCGAAAAGAGCAACATTTCATTTGCCGAGCGTAGGCTTCCCTGCGAAGTACGTTGGATGGAAATCGTTGACCTTTTCCAAATAAATACGCTAGCTACAAGGATAGGTGCGTTCGAGACGCTTTTTGGAGACAATGAGACCATTTTACACGACCAATCCGCGCCTCTTGGTTGCAGGGTCCTCACACTGATAATCGAAACACGGGGGTCTGGGTCTCTATCGCGGAGCCTGTCATGAGTGGAAAGACTAAACTGCGCTCCAGACCACATCAACCGGGCCGTTACCTTCTCCAACCCTGCGATACACTTTATCCTCTGCCACAAAGCACTTGCGTCATGCTGGGCAACTAGGGCATCCCGATCGCCGTCGCGACCATTCCTTAATAAGCGAGAGCAAAAGCTGTCGAAAATATGACGTAGGCATACGGACAGCATATGAGGACCAGTGAGGTTCAGCACGAACGTTCTCTGAAAGTGCCAGGGGCGAGGCCTCGCCTTATTATAATTGTAATTAAATCATCCAAAAACTCAACGTGTCCCCAGGTTTCTACATTCTTTCGTCCTTATCCAAAACCTAAAAGGCCATGCTCCAAGCATGGCATACCAACAGGGACCATCGAATACATTATACACTATCTTTCGACGGAGAAGCTCGTGAAGACCCGAACTTTCGAACGAGCGACGTTACCAGTGTCAGCGGGTCTTCATCTACCGTCCCTTTTCAGATCAATAATGGCAGCTGCTGAGAGGATATCAATTTCCCGGCCAGTAGAATGGGCAGTCCATTTTCAACATCTACACCAGCTGCGACCAATAATTATCAAAAGAATCCCGCCCGTGAGCCGGTGATGTAAACAACGTCACGTCGCTGCGGCTACAGACCAATCTGGTTTGCCACCCGTTCTCTGCTAAAAAGGCAGTGCAACGATGATGGATTGGAACACTTCTTACTTTACAGAAGCTTACAGGCACTAGTTTGGCCCAAGTATACACGCACACCACGCCCGTGCTCCTGGAGCTTCTTTTTTGCGATCTAAGTTTAATGATAAAAGCGGACGTGTTTCTTTCAGCCTCTCCTTCGCAAAACTTGATGACCCAGTCATTGGATCACTGGGGATCTCAGTATTGATGTAGTCACGAAAATTACCCCTTGGAGACGAAGATGAATGCGGCTCGTGGACTGGATACGAGGATGTCACGACACTTATTTTTCTTTATTGCTTGGCTTCGGCACAGGTGACAAACACACCACCAAAACAATGAATGTATGTCACGACACATCGCCGTGAGTTGAGGTGATATTAAAGTAAAACGTTCTTTGGCTAGGTGTTCGGCATTTCCTGAAGCCCAGATAAAAGCGTGGCCGCGAGACTCGACACTGATTTGTTGGCGGATGGGAAAGGAGGAGTGACGCGCTCGACGCTGATTGGTTAACGTGACCAGAGGGGTAGGCGAGGAGGAGCTCGACCACCTGTGCGCGCTGAGGGAGAGGAGCTCGAGAGTATAGAAGGCTTTGGAAGATCGCCAGGTTTATCAGCCCGATTAGCGGTAGTGTCGTTTCATCTAGGAACGCGTTAAACTATCGTGAACGTAGGCGTCTGGCGTCTGGAAACTCAGAGTATCGCTAAACGCTTGTTATGCTAGAACGTTTCACGAATGCAACACAATTGCGTAGAAAATTACCATAGTTATTTTTCTTCTTTTGCGATAGCCAATGCGCGGAGAGAAAATAGAACGCAGGCGTTTTTTTGTAGGTCATGAACCTCAGGGATGAATCTTAAGCGGTACTTACTGAAAGTACAAAAATGTTTGCGGCGGTCCAGTATCCCGGATACTCAATAAAAAGTTTAGCGTGATGAAATATAAATATGCGCGAAGTGCAACGAAAAAGAAATGCTCTATGTTCCAAACCAAAAAAAGAGCACCAGGCGCACCCAGGCAGAGAGTTGAGAATTAAGTTAGATCAGGATCGGCACTTGCTAAGCCAGGATCAGCAAGTGTCAATACTGTATTCGTACTTGGTGTCCTCACTGTAACAAAAAGAAAAAAAGCACGCCCTACAATTTACGTGTAATAAAATCAGTCGGTCTTACCTAAGACAGTCTTACGAAGCCTTGTCAAGGCTACGCTGGGGCAACTGATCGCTCAGCCTTGACAATGCTCATTCTCGACGTTGGCTTTGATAAGTCCGACCGATTTAATTTACTATCGGGGATTTTAAATAAATTGCCGACAATAATGGCCGAAGAAATGACCAGGCGACAGTAGGAGGGCCGACGGAGTTGTGTTATCTTTGAAAACTATACAGGGTAACTTTTTTTCCTCCAGTCAAGAAGTCTTCTTTTTTATATATATATATAAAAAATTTGCGTTATGATTTTTTTTTTAGTCCTGATACCAAGTTGGCGCCTATGGCGGCCACTAAAAAACCGGCGAAGTGAGTTAATTAGTTAGCTAATTTACTGAACTATTTTAACTGACGTTCTAAGTTTTCGTTTTTGGGGGCATAATTGATGTGGACAATTAACACTCGATCTCATTATGGTCTAGCCCTATCGTGAAAATTTGAGTAAAAAAATTGTAGCGGGGGCTACGGGGCGAGAAATGTCAATCTTGTACGCGGCTTCAAATCGAAACTAAGTGGACAAAGAGGGGAGAACAAAGAGCTAGAAGAAGACATTAAGACGGCTCCAACTTCCCAGCAGAAACGGCGCTCCGGCTCGGCACTTCGATCCGTCCATTTAAGAAGCTTGACCCTCAGCAGAGCCTGTGAAGAAAGAAAGACTCTCTTCGCGACGGCTATAAATTTCCCAGCAGCAAAAACCCCTTCCAGGCACTCGCACAGAACCGTATGCGCGCTCTGGGGTTGATGGAAATACCGCACTGCGACGAGGGCACCATCTTTTTCGAGGGTTATCTGTGGCCCCATTTCTTTCGCGATTTTACTTCTTGGGTTCTTTACAAGATTAAAACTGCCTACGGGAGAAACTCAATAACTCCAGGTCTCTCTACAAAAAGAAAAATCCCGCTCTTTAACGCCGTCGTCCTTCGGTATTTTCATTCGAGTTTCCTTAAAACAGACGAAATGCTTCCAAGCCTAAAATGTAAAGTAACTGAATCTGGAACAGCCAGGATATCGGTTCTATTCTTAATTACAAAGATCACCGGCGTTGCTCGCTTCTGATATATGTCCGCAGTGTAAACCGTGAGAGCGATACATACATTTCTCTGGAGCTACGAACGCAGCAAGACGGTATGGAAAAACAATATAGGCCGCCGAAGAAGACGCAGGAACATGCGAAATCGGAAAATTGCTTAGTTGTAAACGAAGGACTTCATTCACTGCCGAACCGTCATTACAAGTTCTGCATATTCTCAGGTTAGTAAGATCAGATTTACTCAATTCGATTTTGTAATCTTTAAAGAAAATAGAAGGATAATTAAAAAAAATAAAAAGAAAGCGGGCGAAACTGCGCTTTAAAAAAAAAGAAGCGAAACTTAGCTATGAAGGACCCAATACCGTATGAAGATGAGAAAATGAAGACAAAATCGGGTACTTCGTGCAGCACGTTTTATTACAGGAGATTTCTGACTAAACAGACTCCACGTAGGTGGGGAAAAAACAGCGCCCGTGATTTCAGAGCGGTAAACTTCCAAAGGACACTTTGGATGGAATAACGCCGGAAGAAAATTTGCATACTCTTGGGAGTAAAAGGTTTTTCTTAAAAACAGAGCCGAGGCATCCGGGAAATTTGCCCCGAATATATTAGGCTCGTTACACGAGCTCTCTCGTTTTCTCGTTCGCGCGCCCCCGAGGCCTAGCTCCTTAGTCAAGCGGAGGGGAGATACCGCGCAGTGCACGACGTGGCTGGCAACACCTCTGTCGCCACGGCATACAGTCTGATGATATCCCAAACCACCCGGTGATCGTTGCGAAATCAAAAACGGAGAAGAAAAGTGGCTTCGAAAACCAAACAGAGGAATCATACCTTTTTTTCAATTTCTAGGCTAGGTGGCGCAAGCTACCGCCCGTCATAAAGAGTACAGCCGTTAGCATCTATCCATCAGATACACAGGGTGTGGCGTTTCCCGAGCATCTCATTATCGTTCCGCAGCCAATACGACTGCGACATTAGCCGATAAAATACGCCGAAGAACCAATCTCACGAAGCAAGAAGCATGAGTGTACGAAGCCACAAGCCGACAGTGACTCTAGTGGAATTTTCAGCCTAAAGGCGCAATTCGTAAACTTTTTTTTTCTTTTAGTATTCTCTCCGTTTTGGCGGGCACCATCAAACTTTAAAAAAAAGTAAGACGACATATTATATTTTCAGTTTGTTGGTAAGATTGCCGTGATGCAGGGACAACAGCAATTAAAGGCCTGTTCACACATGTAGCGGAGCGCTACAAGCGTAGCGCTGACCTCGCGCTAAGCGCGTGCTGACGGGAGCGTTCACCAGCTTTGTGTCGCACCGTCAATACTCTTATTCATGGCAGACAATAAGTAGCAGACGGCACGTGAGAAGCGCTACATTAGCGCTTCGCTGCATGTGTGAACCGGCCTTAACTGTAACGGTTGTGGGATCGTTTAATGCGATCGAGAAACATGGTGATCAAAGCGCCTAAAACTGTAGTTGTGAGGTATCCTCAACTCTCATATCGACACTTTGACCAATATCACTTATGATGGCTGGGAGTGGATTCCTAAACCGACGGGTTACCAAATTTAGACGGCTCCATCAATTATGTGCGGATTCGAAGTTCAGATCCGCGCAAGCCGGCACGACCGAGCAGGAGCTGAACACAATCGAGGACCGAAACCCCCGAGATGCAACGACGCAGAGAGTCACGCAAGCACGGGCGGAGAAATAGGGAGATCAATTCGGCCTGCACGCCAGCCCAGCAAAGCGAAAGTCAATTTTACCCGCCCACGACGTTCGCAAAAACGGCATCGTAAAAAAAAAAATACAAAAAGAACCTAGCGACCGCGACGGGACGTAATGGTGTGGTAAACCGGCGACAGCGAGCCTAGACTCCATCTGGCCAGTCTTATTAAGCAACGCTGCTACGGTCAATGCCGGGCTATTTGAACTCTGGTCTTTCTGCGTCTGTCTGCGACACACCGCGGGGATTCGGCGACCCTTTCATTCCTCTCAGCCCTAATTCGGACTTTCGTCCAAAACTTACTTCTTTAAAGTACGGTCCAATATATATATATATATATATATATATATATATATATATATATATATATATATATATATATATATATATATATATATATATATATATATATATATATATATATATATATATATATATATATTTGGATTATACTTTGCACGCAGTTCCCAATTTTTGAGCGCCGGTTTCCTGTTCCAGCACTCCCGTCTCGCTCTTCCCGATTCAGCTACTTTTTTTTCTTTTTTTATTGGAAACCGCCATCGTGCGAGGCCCGTGTAGGGCCTCGTCAGCATTCCGCCGTGAGAGCCGTACTTCTTGGAAGTCCACATCAGGGATTCCCCGCGTCGAAACGCCCAAAGCTCTGCTGTCGCATAGATTCGCGTCGCTCCGAAATAACTTGTTCGCACGATTGCTCACATTAAGAAAAAAAAGATCAGATAACTTTTTTTAGCTACTATCGCATCCGTGCACGGACGCTCGTTAAGTTTACAACCGTATTATTAGACACCTGGAGCAGTCAGTATAGAGTTAATTTATATTATGAAACGATTGGAGTCCGCGCGACGCTTTAAATTTATTTTGTGACAGCAAATATGAGCGTATACCTGTTCAGTTCTCATGAAAACCATTGCATCTTTTACATTCCACCTGAAATCATACAACGTAAATTTGTCAGTATATTATTTACATATTAGGCACTAGATCACTGGATTTTATTTAGCTTAATTACTCGCGCACCACTTGAATAATTCCTGTCATCAATCGCCTAGCACATCACCGCCGGTGTGGCGCTTTCGGCTGTGCGTGCTCATTGGCTACAGCATTTTTTTCTTCTCTTACAACAATATGAAGCCGCAACTTTGTAGTATCTGTTATGTATAAAGTAGGGGTGTGTGAAGAGTGGTTCAAATCGAATAGCGCAGCGTCATTCCTAGCTTCTGCTCTGTTAAAACAAAAATTGGTCAGCTTGGCTTTCCCTCGCATTGTCAAGGCTATGGATGACGCAGCACTATACGATTCCCACCACTATTCGCACAACCCTAGCATAAAGTTATGTCTTCATGAGACTTATTCCAAATTTGGTTATTCTCAACTATCTACGCCGAATACGTACCGGCGCTCAAAAAAACAAGTGACCGATATTACTACCTAAAACTCGAAATTCACTGTTATATTATTTCTATTATCTTATACGCACGAACTGCAGATATGATAGCATTGTAAATACCGGTCTCCCTGGTAACACCGATTTTCTGAGATTATGTGATTAGATATTCTCAGCTGACCAAGCGAATGAAACACATTCCCTAAGCGTTATACATATATTATTTCGCTTGAGATAGTTCGTTAGTTTGCATAAGTCTCTAACCGTTTTTTTTTTACGCCGAAATCGCGTTCATACAAAAAAAAAAAAAAAAAGACATACCGATTTATTGTGATTTTATCCGAGTGAATGAAATGTTAATTTCTTATTCCATAGTACGCCAAAGAAGAAAGCTAAAAAACAAAAACTCTAGCAATGCACAATCGCATTTCGCCGTGAACAATAGAAACGTCTAGGCAATCACCATACGCTGGAATGAACCGAGACATTATTTTACCTATTTTAGGCAGTTTCGAAAAGGGACAGCGACTGCTGCGTATGGTAGGGTGTAGAATACAGCACACTTCGCCCGAACACGCGTCAGTCTACCCCTCCTTTCTAACAGAAATGCTATCTAAACTTTCCGTGAGGTGAAGCGTGCTCATGTAAAGACCCAAACATGGATGGTTCGGTTTGGATGCAAACTTGCACGAGTAAATTTTAAAAAAAAGCGCAACTGTTACGTTCAGCTTAAAGGGGTACTCAGGCGTTTCCTTCACGGTCCCCGATTTGTCTGAAAATATCCTAAACACACCAGCAAGCATCGCTGAAATAGATCACCAAATATTAGGTAAAAAAAATGTTCGCAAAATTTTGAATTTACAATTTTGGTCCTTATCCTGTTTTTCAAACTGGAAGTCTCTACTGGCAACAATGAAAAAGGGATGCCACGGGAAGGCAGGGGGTCACTTTTGGACTGTAGGATTTGTTCCCAATTGATTACAGGCCTTTTCATGGTATCAAAAAAAAAAAAAAAAAGCTTTGGAAGTTCGCTCCAGCGCTCGCGAAGCAGCACGCAACAAACGCTCGAAATAGTTCATTTTTTTAGACTGCCCGCTCGACTGGCGAGCCTGCCTGCCAGTGACGTCACGGCATTAAAAAGCGCGGGCATATCTGAATGTTGGTTTTGGCATCCTTTTCATCTGCCGATTTCACGATAACTATTTTGAATTTCGCGATACTAAATAACATACTCGAAAGGGTAAAGGCAGGGGATCAGAAAATATAGTTAGTTGGGTTTTAACTGCATCGCGCAACGAACACGTGTGAACGCAAGCTACCGTCGGCTCAACTATTCACAAGGGAAAAACCCACAAACAATTGAGTAGTGCCTACTCATTACCACAACAGCTAACACCGGCAATAAGTGCCAAAAAAAAGCCTTTACAGTGGAAAATTATTTTAACTAGCCAGAAACGACAACACATTTCAATCGAGCTACACAACTCAATACATAATCTACAACCGCGAAAAAGTAATGACTAAACGGAAGCATTTGAATAACAAAAAGCAAAAAAAAAAAAAAAAACGTAATTAGAATTAAAAAAAAGTAAACGCAGTATCTCACAATAGGAAAACTATTAATAGTAAACTGCGTGATAATCGTATACAATTTAAAGTTAACGATTCTAAGCATAATCCTGCGGCGCTGCACAGTATTGAGTTCAGGGTTCCAGGTTTCAGTAGTTTTCACGGTTGTTTATGGTGACGATTTATACATATTTCATAATAATCGATACCTCGTTAACGTAGGATAAAATGAGCAGTCACCTACCCGACAAGTTTGCAAACCCAATTACACCTCAGGAGCTCTAGAAACACCAGTTATCACGAACGAAATTGTGCGTCCAGTGAATGTAAATCTGCGTAATTGCAAAGTGCGAGCCATCAACCTACAATGCAGCGTGGACCTTACGTGCACCTTCTTGTGTTGGCAGTATAATATGAAGCAGGAAATAACCTAATGCTGTCTAGAAATATAGACGAATCACTCTGCGTCGGTCGCATGTCCACAACGCAGCATTGCAACCAAAGTACGACGCATACCAAAATTTGATACAGCACGACCACCGGCGACTGTTAAGTCTGAGCTGTTTGAAGACAGAGAAACAACACGTCGTTTCTCTTAAATATTCGTTTATGGCTTAATTGTTTTCCAGAAATGACGAGTTGTCGCGACACCTGCCACCGTCACATGCGCGCTAAAACGCCGCCCGCTCCCAGACCTCGGGGCAAAGGAGAACTTGCCTCGATATCCAATCGCCACAACAATCACAGCCCGGCAAACGCTGGGGCTATGCGCGCACAATGGCATACACTAACGTACGAGCGCACGTATGCAGGCACAAAAGGCACGTACGTAAATGGGAGCGAGAATGCGAGCACGCGAAGCTGCACCGACCCCCGCAGTCACAGACACGCGCGTGCGCGCCCACAAACACGCGCGTACACACAAAAGAACACACGCGAGCGCAGACACAGACACGACATACACTTACACAGACACACACAACCCCACAAAAACTCATCCACAAACGCGAGAACAGATATGGACACGGGAAGACAAACATAAACACCCTTCACCCGGCACCTATTCACACGCCTTATTTCCCCCTTTTCTCTCACACGATCAGGCAAATGCAGAGACGCATATGCACACATCCACAGGCGCACGTACACATGCAGGCACGCACGAACACATATAAAAATATTATATTTCGAAAGCCTATTCGTGATCTCATGTGCACCGGGGTCGAAGAAAATAGAAATGTGCTAAACGTGAGAGAAAAAAGCAACATCAGCGGTTCAACACATCGAATCAGTATGGCTCTCTTCCGACCCACGTCGTTAAAAAATAAAATGTTTTTCGGCCAGCATCCGACACAAAAATATGTATGCCCGTTCATAAACAACAAATGCCTGTTTTTTTTTTTTTTTTTTTTTTTTTTTTTTTATATATACAGAGTACTACGCTGTCAAAGCTGCCACGAGCGTGTGCCTTGATCGGGCATTTCATTTCCACGAGCTTTCGTGGAAGGGAAATGCTAGAGGACGCCAGGCATTCGCATCGGTATCTTTGATAGCCTCGTGTATTATGCATGAAACGAAATGTCGGAATTCTTTCTAAAGCGTCTGAAAAGAAAGACGAAAGAATCCCAGGAACACAAATGTCATGAACGGCTGCAGATGCGCCTGAGAAGGGTACTTCACCGTGGCGATATGCAGCGTGCGGGGAAACAGTCTCATTAATGATGAACAGAATCTGGCTTTCTCTCTACGAACGTCTACTAAAGGAGAAGCACGCTTTAAAGGGGGCCAAGCAAATCGACCTACGTGCTTGAGTAGACCGTTTCGATTTTCCGGCTCCGGTTTATGTCTCTTGGTGCGCCCTCATCCCACTTGAACGGGACCTTCGTAGAAAAGGCAAGTTCTACAAGGGCAGCGGGCAAATCTGGTAAGCGCTGGAACGTTCGTACAGGCAAGCCGCCCTCTAATGCAGCGGCAACTCTACAAAAGTTACTTCAGAAATGTACTTAGGATGCAGTTACAGTTACACGAGTGCCAAAAGGCACTTACGTATACGGGTGTATCACGACATATTCCGTTAGGATTTCACCCTTTCTTATTTCGCTCCAGTCTCATTTGAACCTTCTCGTTTGAACCTTCTCAAAACAACCAAACCGTATATTTCTAATTCGGGCTTATTAGCATTTGGTCCCGTTGCATTTGGTTCCTGGATAGGGTTCCAGGAACCTTAACCAGGAACCATTAGCCTAACTACGGGATCAAAGCACGTGTCGGTGTGTATGTGAGCGCGTGCGTGTAGGGGAATTGTGAGAGGGGGGGGGGGGGGGCAAACTTAAAGAAGCTTCTTTAGAGATATGCGATGACCAAGCGATAACAACTGCACCTCGAGATGCCCCCATTTGATTTTTTTTTTCTTCCCCTTGGAGGATGAAACGAGAGTAGACCATATGCGGCGGGTCCAATCTAGAAGCACGTTTTGAGGATGGTTCTTTTGAAAAGGTCGAAAAGGGGAGAGGGTCGAAACGAGAACGGGCTCGAATGAGAACCACCCTCTCACGCACATATTACGTCGCAACAGACCACAGACATGTGCATTGATTTCAAAATTTACTTAGCGTACAGGCGGTCGTTTTTCTTTGGTACGTCTGAAAATAGTGAGGAGAGAATAATGCTCTCTGTGTTGTTTATGTGCCTGTCGGCGCTTCGACCGGGTCCCGGGAAGCGTTTTCGGAGACCAAGTGTCGCGTTTCCCGACTTGAGGGGGGTCCGACGCGCGTACGAGACATGAGTTCTGCTTCCGCGGATTGTTTGTGGTAAAGTTGCTTACAGTTCGTGAGCGGGCTTTCTTGCCCATACGTGCCGAACCTCCGTTTTCGAACTCGCGGGAAAGCACCGCTTTAACACGAGAGGCCGCCACCCCAGGGCTGCGAGCGTCTGCTCCTTGACCCTGAAGCACAGGGTCAAACGTAAATTCACCGAGGAACCCGGGGCCGAGGAACAAACACGTCGACGGGCATTAGGTATTTCACTGAGTCGGAGAGAAAGAGCCTCTGGCTATTGGAATCGTACCTGTCCCGTGACGCTCACAGACCAGCCACGATACTCTTGTATATGCCTGGTATACGTTTTTTTTTTTTGTTTTCTTTTTGTTTTTTTTATCTGCGCTTTGTGGTCGCATTAACGTGCACCGGTCGACATGTCTCAGTGGTTCTCGCCGCGGTTCGCACATGCAAATTTTCAGCGGAATGCCGGGTTGCACTTGTCAGCGGGCAATTTGGGCAATTGGACCCCGGGGCCTGCGTCGGGACACATACATAAAAGTTTCGTGTACGCCTGTCCCGTTTTGATTTTTGTTTTTAAATGTCCACCAACACTTTGTGGTAAAATGAAGTCGCCCGGCGAGGCACGTTTCCGTGATTTTAGCGGAGCCATATATATATATATATTCTTTTTTTTTTTTGGCATATAGGCAGAACTCAACTCAGGTTTGGGTCCGGGAATTTTGAACCAAAGACAGAGGTTTTATGACCCCGCGTGGGAACAGCGATCTCAAAAGTGATTCGCTTAGCATGTGTTGGCGCATCGGACCAATTGAATGTTTTCAGGGCCCTGATTGGTCGGCCAGCGCGTCCGACAAGCTGTCTTAAGCCCTGACCAGACGCGGCATTTGAACGGGCCCGAGAGGCCCAGTAGTTCTCTACCGGGATTCGCCGCGTTAAGGCCCGACCACAGTCACCACACTAGCGTTGCGGAGGCTTGCCGCGCGCCGCTGGCCACCGCGGGCTGACGGCCAAAACCATTTTTCGCCCTCAGCGGCGCGCCGCTGGGCGCCTTCAAGTCGACCTGCCCATGCGCAGTTGAGGGATCGCCGTTTATCGCTGCACAAGAAAGGAGCCAATGGGAGGTGGCGTAGATAGTGACGCTGCGATGCCATGGACGTGCAAGACACTTCTCCGCGCGTCTTTCACGTTGCAAAGGAGTGTCACGTTCTTTCGTTTTGTCTTCTATTTTTATTTCCCCCAATGCTTTTCCCAATGGAGCGGTTCCTCGAAAATGTGCGACGGTCTCCCTTTTTATATGACAATACCCAGCCAGACTACCTAGATAAGGACGCGAAGAACAACCGCTGGGAAATTTTCGAAGGTCAATACGGAATAACAGGTCAGTTTCTCCGTGGCACATGTCGCATGTTGCCTGCGTTGTGACGGATGCCGTGTTGGTATGGTGACACTCTCGAAAGTAGCCTTCATCTCTGGCGCGCAGCCGGGGCAGCAAAGCACTGACCTGTCCCTCGCTGTTTCGGTAGCACCAACTTGGCCGCACCCAAAACCTGCGCCTCCTTCCCTTCAGAGCGCGGCGACGTCGCAAGATCAACGAGCAGGCTAGGACGACCACATTTACGTTGATCGCCAGGTCGTCATCGACATTTACCATGAAGGCAGCGAGCGCGGTTTCGATGTTCATATACGCGAAAATGGAAGCCGAAACGGAAGAATCTAACAAAGAGCCGACGACGTCCGGTGGAAGAGACGCGCGCGATCTCGAGAACGCGAGAGCCAGTGCAGCAAAACGGAGGTGAATGTGGCCTCCTCGCGTTGGAACGCTGGACGGCGGTGCCGGCCAGCGGCGCCGACCGTTGCCGCGCCGTTGCCGCTAGTGTGATCGGGCCTTTACTCCTGTCGTGTACGACAGCCCGTGCTCTGCGGCTTAAGCAGGGAACACATAAGCGATAAAAACGGGCTCCGTGCGGCAGTTTCCATGACAACTTTCGCGCACGTTGTGAAGACGTGGCTTGGCATAGGTCTCCGTCACAGCGTGCTGAGCTGTTGCTGTGGGAATCAGCGCGCGGCACCCGTGTTTGCCGCTCATGTGTTCCCTGCTTTAGCCGCCGTCCTCACCGCGCGCGGGAGGACACTTGACGCCGAGGCGTCCGTTTTTGGAACGACTTAGTATGTAAGCCGTGCGCGGCAGTTAGTTGCAATATGCCATTTCCTTTTGTGTAACTTTTTTTTTTTTTTTTCAGAGCGCAGCTCTTAAGGTTTTATTCCATGGAGCGAATTATGCGACGAATAACTGACGAACGTCGCCCGACGGCACGCTCCCTTTGCACGCAACGTAGCAGCCACTTAGCTGACGCCACACGCAGAGCAAAAGTCACCGTTCCAGATTCGTCGCTTATTTGTAGCATATTCGTCCCATGGCCGGAAACGGGCGCCCTTAGGCACCCGTTTTCGGGTTTAGCGGCGTCGCAGTCGGCGTCGGCGTAACCGCGCGCGTTGCATTATGAAACGTCACAGTTTCCCCGCTAAATTTAGCGGGGAAACTGAATTGGCGTTTAGGTCATGCGACGTCAATTTCCCCGCTAAGTTTAACGGGGAACTTAACCCGCTAAATTTATCGGGGGAAATTTTCGCTAAATTTCCCGCAAAATGGGAGGCGAGGAGGAGAGGAGCGTACGGAGGGGGATTAGAGTCATACCCTCCCCATCCTTCTCCTTAAGAGCTGGGCTCTAATTTCACATCATAAAGAATTGTAAACGTTTTTCAATTTTTTTTTTTTTTTTTTTGTATTTATTACAACTTCGCCTCCAAGTCCGTTAAGTCTCCGCCGTCGGCCACAACAGTAAGTCAAACTCCAACCAGCATCCGGACCCTACCTTCGACGATCACCCCCCGGTTCCCGACGGTAGCTCACGGTGCTCTATCCAGGTCCGGGACCAAAACAACCTAACATCTCCACTCTTTGGTGCAGATAAAATTTCTTACAACGTGCTTTCTTCACTCCACAAATCTCTAGCTTTTCAGAAAGAACGAATTGAAAACACTTCAAGAACAATTCTTGTTCAGCTAATGAAGATATGAACTATACACTAATCAGTGATAAGTCGAGTACTCAGGAAGGTTCTGCCCAAAAATACAACCGTTATGTGTCGCTTCAAGTCCCCCCGCCGTCATAAGAATAATGCGTAGTCTGCTCTGCGACCACGGCTTTATATGGGAGCAGAGGGAGCGAAGCTCGCTGCCGATCGCGCGAGACGACATCATCGCATGGCAGCAAAGGCACCTCCGTGACATCGCACGACGCTGAAATAATGGCGGGAAGATTCTCTACGTCAACGAAGACGTGGGTGATGGACGACGATGACTTCCTTCCATGGCAACTTCGCGCGTTATGGGAGGAAGAAACCATTGCTTACCTGGCTTCCCGTGCGACTGTTCGCGATGACGACTTAGCGAGAGAAGCAGGTTTCACAAATGAATAAATGCTATTTGGAAGGCGTCGTTTCTATAGACCCCGTTCTTTTGTGAACTCTTAGAAGCAGCCGGAGTCCGGTGAAGCAGGTTGCGTGAGCGGTGTCACTCGACTACATGCATCACACACAGCGTTGTACTAGTTTGATGGTGATGACCGAAGTATTTTTCCGTCATCCCACAATAATTAACGCGATCATGCTACGATTTGACGACGTAACTCGAGGCAAGGGCTAACCGAAAACGAGAGAAGCCGACTGCGTCAGAGGAAGTGCCACGGAACCTAGTCCTAATGGTTGGGGCAAGCGCGCAGATCATCGCAACCTTTGTTCCTCATACACTACCACGAAACAAACAGCAGGACTTCAGACGTAAACCAGGGTGGCTAACGAGCAAAGAAATGGTTGCAAAAAGTCGGCGTCCGTCGGCGTCACCAGCAGCGCACGCTAATCTAATGACAAACCTCCGTTCATAATATTGGGAATTCAGGAACGCCATGAAAAGGAGTGGAAACCATTGGCTGGGGGAGTGATAGGAATGTCTTTCAGGGGTTTTCCCTGCTCAATTCTTGACTTTGTGGGATGGTCACGGGTGGTGGTAACCGAAGAGTTTGGCGGCGGTTTCCTGATCGGGAGACACCAAGCCTACTCCCACACCCCGCAGCTTTCTCTCGAGAACACCGCTACGGGCGAGTCAGAACGCCGCCGCACAACTGATCGCTTCTGTCAAAAGGATGAGCAGATACCACAATAAGACTGGGTTCTTACGGTGTTTATTGGAACACCAAAAGACACATTGTCCCAAAGCCCCCGCGTCGACAAGGTCAGATGAAAGCCTCACCCTGTCGACACCGTCCCGAGAGCGCAGTCTAGAGCGGGCAAAGGAAGACCTTCGCGACACGTCCGATCTCTATCGCATCCACGAGAAGAGTCCCCCGCGTTCCCGATGTCGGGAACGCGCGTCGACCTCCTCCCCCCGCGGGCGTCGTCCTCACCCAAAAAAACTAGGTTCCCGGATGAGCGGGGGGACGGGAAAGGTTCCCCCCGGAGAGAGTGAAGAGGAGAGCCTCCCAAGCCAGGCGGCTCTCTTACGCTTCACGAACAGGTTGGAGCTCACGGGCCGGCAACCAGGCCGAGCGTTCCGAACCACGGCCGTTATACCAGCCATCGGGGAAGGGCGACCAACGGTCCCCACAGCTTGTCACCGACAATGTATTATGTATTAGATGTATTAGAAGGAGCACGGAGCTAGTTTCTTTGGTTTACTGATTTTAGGTAAGTACTCCACAAAACGTTCGCTTCCATCGCTAAACATGGAACAATTAGATAATATGTCCGTCAGCTCTACAGATTGTGCCAAAAAAAGAAAAACACACATCAGGGAAGGTAAATCGTCTTACCTGGGAGCACCAAGTCTCCCCCTGGCCTCACCCCATCCCAAGATGCTTTATGCAAGGGCACTTCGATCCAGACATTTTATACCAACGGCATACTGTTTTTGATCTCCATTTCTTTTGGCATGAAACTTCTATGCTAAGAAATATTTTAATCGCTGTATCCTGGCAAAATTCCTCTATTTAAGCCCTCATTTTGCTAGTGATACCCGAAAAGTACCTGCCAAAGTTAACTTGTGGTAGTGAACAAGTTATTAGAAATTGTACCGAAGATAAAGTTAGATATACCAAAAGAATAAAGCTACCTGGATGCTTACCTTAGCCAGATAAAAAGTATCTAGTTAGTGATTTTCAGCGACTTGTACCTATATATGTAAAACCTCAGGCAATGCGATCGCGCCCGTAGCCTTCATGGCAGCTCCCATTAAGCCTAGATATAGGCTTAATGGGAGCTGCATTATCAATGCATATATAATGAGCTCTCTCTACGCATAATTAACGTTAATAAAAATGGGGAATCACTTCCGGCTGCTCGGTGGACGGCTTCCGGTGCACCCGATGCCACTCTGTAAGCTCCAGAAAATTGCGCCGGCACCACGTACTCACAGCCGCATATTGGTAGCGGACTCTAGGTGCACCGCAACCTTCTCTCGAAGTTAACAAGACAGGGACGCGATTCAAGCGGAACTCGTGGGGTCTGTTGTCGGCTATTACGGGGTTTCAGGTTTTAAGGGTCACATTTCACTCGAGCGTAATTTCACGTGAATGTCTGTGATGACGGTACTCGCAAGATGATTGTTCCAGTAGTTGTTTTATTAACATATATGTACCGTACTTTCCGGTGCCTCGGTCTTTGTTATTTTTTTACCCCAAATTTCCGTCGATGCGTCTTAAAAGCGAGTTACACACCTTTTTAATATTAATATGAGCTTCAAGTACGCAATGTGTAGGCCGTATCGACATTTACGACAAAAGACGAAAGCAGAGCGCTCTTTCTGTGGTCCGAAAACGCTTCGAAGCGTGGCAGCACAGGTGCGCAGCTACAACAACTCCGTGTTGTATTCTTCGCAATATTACGTAACTATGTAATACAAAACTGCGATACGCGTACCAACTTTTTTTTTCTCGCAAAAACGGTCGTTTCTAGGGCAACTTACACAACGGTGCGACCTATCGACTGGAAAATGCAGTAGTAGTTCCGCTAGAGGAAGTAAAATGAGTCATATGTCAACGTAGTAGCTACCTACATCTTCGCTGTTATTTAGCGGAAATATTTAGTACTCTGTTGCAAGTAAACAAACAAACTATAAAACGTAGCGACAGTCAGCGAATGAAAGGCAGGGCGGGTAAGGTGTCGCTTTAGACGCCTAGCGGATATCGCATAAGGACCGCGGATCCGTAACAACTGGTAGATTTGCCGGGACAACAAATGGGGTCTCAATAGAGACTAACGAAGTCCGGCCAACTCAAGCACGCCGCTAGAAGTCCCTAGGAAGGCGGATGAGCGGACACAAAGGCACTCTGAATGCAAGCCAATCAGCCAGGGCTAGGCTTTCCTCGACCATGCGCTCGTACCGACATGCCGTCCCCTCGGACACGGCGATGGGCACTGTCCACTTCGTAAGTGTCGTTCCCCTGCCGCACCGCGCGAAGCGCTATCGCGGGAAGAGAACTCGGCGTCCTCGCGGAACAAAAAAGCGAGAAGTCTCGTTGGAAATCGAAATAAAAATAAAGTGGTTCGTGATCGGCGCTCATGTAGGTTCGCAATCAGGCTCAACAGAAAAGAAAGCCCGTAGTTTACCTCGGAGAAGATGTGTGCAGCGCAATGAGATACTTTTCGTCACGAGCGCATTAGCTCCGCCGCACGCATCCCATTCTGTAATGCTACACAAAAACACCTGAGAATTTCAGACACAGCACAGGCGCATTTCACAGACACAGACTGATTGCCTCGGCAAAAGAAGGCATTCCAGTGTTCCGTTGAGAAAAGCTTTATAATAATGAGGCTTATTCGTGAGTATTTCCTCTGCAGATTATAATTTAGCACATGGTTGAAAAAACCCCGAGACCTGGGGTAAACGACACAACACTAAAAAGTCTCTACTTTGCTTCCTCCTCTCAAGCAACTGCTGCGTCAGTGTGTGCTAAAAAAATATCTGTAAAAAAATTACAAACTTTTTTTTTTTAGTTTTATAAACTACTCATTTGGAGTGCTTCTTAAATAATTAGTTATGCTACAAGTATGTCTGTCAAAATAATAAAAACGCAAGAGTGGTCTCATTAGTCTTGTCAAGATGCTTAGTTTTTCATAAACCAAAAATAAAGCACCTTGACTTAGCTCTCGAGTGATGAGAAAATAAGCCAGGAAACGAGCAGCGCCTCAACGAATACTAGTATTCTGAGCTAGCGTCCCGCGCGCTAGCAATCATGCTGCGAGTGAATAAGATTCCCTCATTAGCGGTGTAACCCGTTTCGCCGCACAACCAGCACCAGGCATCTAAGCACATCATTATCCAATAAGACGTGGAAAGGAGCAGCTAAACCACGTGCTAAAAAAAAAAAAACGACTCAGAGGAAAAAGAGATTGGAATGAGCGTTAATGCACAGGCGAGCTGGTGCTCGGTCATACTGAGAAAACCGAGAGATGAGGGAAAGCGAGAAAGAGGGAAAACACAACATCTTAAATAACTTCTTTGAGACGTGTTCTTCCTCTTTTCAGCTTTCTTTCATCTCGGGGTTTTTGTCTGTATGGCAGTGAAGAGTCCACTGTGCTTCAGAACGGTTCTCTCTTATCGAATGCAAACACTGCCAAATTGGAATCTTTCAAATAACTAACCCGTCCACTCAGAGGAAGAAGCATCGGCGAAGTAAGACAAGAAAAATTCGAGTACCAAAATTTGATAACCCTCCCTCCTCTGCCGCTTCCTGGTCGAAGTCCACGCTTGATAATCTGCCCAGAGCGTAGACACAAACTCGCCTCTGGTTCCGCTTTTTTTCTTTTTTTTTTCGAGCTCATTTCCGTGGAGAGGTCGTCCCCTGCCTTCACACCCACTTCATCGTGCCCGCCACTGTCACACCCGTTCATTCCCAAACAGCGGGCCGGCGGAGAATAGTGGTGGAATTTTCTATTAGCTTAGGTTCAGAGTTCGCTTCCTCCACGACCTCGCCCTGGTTGTCCCATCCTTTATCTCCGTTTCCCTCGTATTGCTGTTTCGTCGGAGACCAAATAAAAGGTACAAACACAAAATCCGCTCTTCGCCTCTCTGTCACTTCCTTTCTTATTCGACCTAGCGCCTATTCTTTATACATGCCGTTTTGTTTTTCCATTTTGTTATTCGTCAGTGGGGAATATTTTCTTGGTCTGGCGAAGCCTAGACGAGGTTACTTACTTTAGTGCGTCCCCAAAAGAGAACGAAAACTCGACCATGTTCAAAGAGCTCGAAGACGGCGAGAAACTAAATCAAAATGAACAAATAAAATAATATATTTTCCTTCACTAAGAAAAAAATAACGAAAAAACCACCAAACTAAAATTGGAGCAGGGCAGTAGAAGCTGGTACACCGAAATGAATAACTCGAAGGTCCCTTTCTTCTTCCTTCTCTTTACAAATCCACGTAAACAAACAAAAATTCCGCAAACTCTCGTACCAAAAGATGTAAGAAAAAAAAAAAAAGAACATAAATCATAGCAAGAACTAAGTAAAAGGCGACCTTCCGCTTTTTGAACGATGTTCTTCCAGACTCTAGAGCACGTTCCCCGCCGAATAACGGGAACAGAAAGCAGACACCGAACAAGCCAGTGCAGAAAACTTCAAACTAAAAAAAAAAAAAAAAAAAGAAAAGAAAAGGCTCACAGAATTTGGTAAAAAGAAAGGGGGGAAAGATCGCCATCAGCATTTCGGTCCGAGGCATCCGAGGCCCCGCCGCCTCCGTTTCTGAATTTCCTTCTCTCCCATTGTTCCGCGCATCTTACCCCCTCCTTCATCGCTCTTCTATCCTCCTCTCCCGCCGGGTGAACCACCGGGATCCGGTTTCGTCCAGTTTTCGGGAGGGAAGGAACCTCCTGTCGAAGAAGGAGCCTTCACGGGAGGGCCTGGAGCAGAGCAGGAAAGATGGATCCCTTCTCTCCTCCCTCGCTCCCTCCCTCCAGACACGTGCCTCCGTTTGTACGCACAGGAAGGGAACGCCGCTGGGCGCGAGAATGCTTATTAGAGACACAGAAATATTAACTCCACGCGACTAAAGCAGGGACGTAAAAAAGAACAGCCCAAACGTGTTGCTAATATATTGTTTTTTTCTGTTCCGCAGAGTTTTATGCGTCATGTAAGGCAGAAGCGTACGAGAGTCATAGAACGGGGACACTTATTTACTACATCGAACATTGGTCATTTCGTCCTATTATGGCACGTTCTCGCCCGGGTATCGCGATACCGTGTGAAAGACACTTTTACATCTGTATGGGGTACAACATCTCTACACCACATAAACTACTACAACTACTATTACCATTAGTATTTGGACAGACGAAGGGCTAAAAAATACATTAAGAAACGCGCGTAGCGGCAATCTTTCGTTGGGCGTAGATCTTATGCCTCATTTACTTTAAAACGTAAAATGGGTTGCCACAATAACACAATTGTTGGTCTCATAACCAAATTTCGGCCACGAAAAATAAATTCGCAGGCTTGAAATCCATTTCGTGCCTGTGAATCAGCAACAATCCCCAGACAAAGTCCAAGATTCCAATGCGGACAGAATTAAAAGAAACTGCCCTGTAGGTTGAACACATGAAACAACTGGAAGGGACCGATACATTGTCATACTGTGCACACGCGGGGAACAGAAATCGACTACTATTCTTTTGTAACACACGAAAAAATATTAATTTTACATCTATATTAACTATAAAAATATATACTATAAAATATAGACTATATAACACAACCTATATATACTTCTGGGTAAGTGAAAGAAGCACACAGTAATTGTAGTATTTTATTTAAAGGGAGACACTGGTCTTAAACATTTCTCATCAAATTTATATTGTATTCTCATATCTATTACTAAAATACTTTGTGCTATGCACAAGCATAAAATTGCTTTCCGATCTACGAATTAAGGTTTTTAAGAAAATCTAAACTGTTATCACAAATTTTTCTGCCCAATATTTTTACAATTCCGTCAACAAAAAGTGGTGCACAATGTATGTCAGCATGTTCTACAAACAGTAGATATAATTTTAGCTTTATTCTAGAATTTTCTGGAATAAAGGTGATTTATTCTAGAGAGATGAAATTTTTTCGCTGATAATTAGGAATGAATCAAATGAAGTCTTTGCCAGTTTATTAAACCCTGAAAAATGTATGCAGATCAAGTTTTAGATCGGAAGATACCACAGACACAACTTCGTTGTGACAAACAAAATTAATTCTGAGAAAACAGGAAAAGCTTTTCAAAACATGCTTGCAAGCAGTTTAGATATAAAACTTTTAATCGATGTAACTATATAAATGTGCACTTTCTAAGTGCAGTACTTAAAAAAAAAAAAAAAAAAAAAAAAAAAAAAAGTTCAGCCTTTCCACTCTCGTGAAGAAGGAAGACCAGCGGAGCTGTACTAGCTGTACTCGATACACTGTGTGCTTCTTCTTCGTCGCCGTCTGTTTCTCGCGCTGTTTCCTACGATGAATTCCCACCAACGCGCCCAACTATCCATTCTTAAATTATAGCTGGAAAGGTTGCTGCCATCTACGAGCGACAGTGGAAACCATACTGGTTGTGTGCTTGCCGCCGTCGCTTATAGATGGCGGTAGCTGTCCAGGTAGGTTTTTGTCGACATACACGGACACGATCCTGGGGAACCTAGCCCCTAACAGCTCCGCTGTAAAAAAGCACAAAAGCTACACGAAAAAAAAAAAAATCCGGAGAGCAGACAAGTTTTCTTGTCGGAAAAATACCTCAAAACGACGAACTGAAAAAAAAAAAAAAAAGTATTTAGGATCGCGCGTACATGGAGCGAAACGGGGAAATGGGTGACTAAGAAAAGAGCGTTGTTGCAGTTTCGTCTAGACAGGAAGGAGTAGCCAAACCCTCGGGTAGAAAGAACTACGACAAAAAGCAAGGAACGAGGAACTAGTTAGATCGATTAAATCCGAGAAACTGCACTCTCTCACCCTAGGAATACGAAATTAAGATCAGTGAAGCGTGCCAGCGGTGATCCGTAGAGCACTTTTTTGTTTCTTTTCTTTCAGTTCCTGCGTTATACTTGTTTCACCTTACGTCCAAAAGCAGCCAACACTACCAGCTGTTGGGTCCAATCAGACAGTGTCAAAAAAGCACCATTATGGTGCTGGTCATGTTTCTGTACGTGTTCTATCATCGCTGAACCAATCACAAGCCAAAAGGGCCAAGTGACCTGCTGAAATGCCGTCGAAGTGGGGAGTCATTACATTTCAATACGGTCATCAAGGCTGCCTCGATGGAGAACGCCATCGCTGCTACAATCCGAGAAGAACGGAGGCCGAACAAAAGCGTCGTAACTCCCCGACGCGCGTTGAAAACAACGGCTTAGCAGTTCCACAGCACTGGACCAGATCTCTCTCGCTCCCTACTCCACAACAATGAACCGAGCACCCTCTTCCAAAGTGTTCTGACGCTATAGGAGGGAAACTACAACACGGGACGTGTACCCCATTCATGCTAACTAGATTACCGCCTTTCGGGTCCCAACACGGCGTAATGACATTCGAGCCGTCTAAAATTCCAAACAAAGGACTCACACGAAGTCCGGCAAGCTTGCTTCGAACTCGAATCTACCCTGTGAAGGGCCGCGTGCGCCCCCCCCCCCCCCCCCCCCACACACACACACAAGGTACCAACACGTTAGGAATACAAGCTATAAAGGCATTAAACGTTTCACCGCGCGCGAACGTCCCGTTCGGAGCGAGATAAAAGCTACCATCGTTCCATGCGCAGAGAGCACATCACGTACTACGAGCACCGTTACTCAGCTCAAATGTTTACCCGAACGCGCAGAACTAAAGTTCCCAACCAAGAAGCGAGATGCACAACAATAGGAAATGGAGCAGAACACGGAACTTCCGATGAAGACGAAAGAGAACATGAAGAGACCCACAAACTGCAAGCAATCTTCTCCGGCAACGCGAGCTTCGGACGGAAATCCTAGAGTCGCGCAAGTTGGGACTGCGACGCGGTCGCGCTCTGTTCTTTTTATGCGAACGGAAATCGGAGATCGACTCAATCAAATTTGCCCACGGAAGAAATGGGACGCCGCTACGCCCCCTCCTCCCTTTTTTTCCCCTTCTCTCTCGTCCTCCTTTCCATGAGTGTAGTGCCGTTTCGCCGCTACCGAAGCCGTTATCCTAAACAGCCCAGTGCCGTAAACGTTGTACAAAAGGAGAACGTCGAGCGAGGGAGTCAGGCAAAAACAAAGTCGTTGTAAGCCCTTTTATTTTCCTTGCAGCGCCATTGCACGCTAGTTTGCCTCGTTTCTATTCCGCGTCATGAGCAAAATCAATAGCGGAACATCTGCGCTTGTTCAAAAGGAATACGGTGGTGGAGCGGTAAGGATGGAGCCTTGGAAAGGAAAACGAATGCTTCAATTGAGATCTTCATTTTCTCAACTTACCTTTCCCCAATTCAACGTACTAATTTATTATACTGAGCTTCCCGACATTGACGAAACGGAGATAATTGTAATATGACAGAAAAAGAAAAAAAAAAAGAAAAAGAAAGACGTTCACAACTCCTTGTAGTGCCGAATTAAAGCGCAGCTCTTGAGGAGGAGGAGGGGAGGGTACGGAGGGGAGGCTATGCCCCTCCACCCCCCCCCCCCCCATATAGCGGGAAATTTTCGATACATTTCCCACTAAATTCAGCGGAAAAAAATTCCCCACTAAATTTAATGGGAAATGTTTCCTCTAAATTTAGCGGAAAAATTTTTCCGCTAAATTTAACGGAAAAACTTTTCCGCTAAATTTAGCGGGAAAACTTTTCCGCTACGTTTCCCGCTAAATTCAGCGGAAGAATTCCCCGCTAAATTTATTCGGTAATTATTTCCGCTAAATCTAGCGGGGAATTTTTCAGCTAAATTTAGCGAGGAAATTTTTCAGCTAAATTTATTGGGGAATTTTTTTCGCTAAACTTAGCGGGAAAATTTTCCGCTAAATTTAGGGGGAAATTTTCTTACAGATTTAGCGGCAATTTTTTCCGCTAAACTTAACGGGGAAATTTTGCTGCTAAATTAAAGGGGCCTCTGGCACTTTTTTACTGGTTTTTAATTTGCACCAAACCTGAGCGCAATGAACGTAGTAACTTAATGAAACTTTTATTTTCTTGAATTTTGCGTTCTTTTAAAAGTTATAGGTAAATTAAAATTACAAAAACAAGCAAAAAATAACCTCCTTCATGACGTCCTTGGTTGCTTGAGTGGCCGTCAACTAGAGGAGGGGTAGTGAGCTCAGCGAGCGCTCACGGCTGGCGCACTCCGTGTCGACGGCTCGAGAGAGCGCCACTAAAGCTGTTCTGGCTAGGCTGTATGAAGCGGGCAGCCAGGGCGGCTCGCATTGCATTTGCTGCGCGATTAAGCACTAATTCGGCATGACACTTCATTGGCCACAAACGACAGCAAACATGGGGTAAAGATCAGTTCAGAACGGGAGCCACTTCGCGCTGCCATACCGCCAAAAGGCTAAACCGCAAGCCAAAGCTGCTCGCCGAAGGCATTAGGAATGCTCGGAACCGGTCGGATCCTCCAGTCCATACGACCGCAGCGTCGTCGCGTACATCCGGGACCTTTCAATGCTCGCCGCTCGTTGCTGCCTGATCCCACTACACCTTTCTAGTATGCGCCGCCTTTTCCACCGCTCGGTTGCGGGTATGTCGACGGGTCATTTCTTCTTTCCGTACTTTCTAAACTGCATTTGTTTGTTTTCTGATCTAAAATAGTAAACAAAAACTACTTTTATAAATAATTAAAACAGTTCGCGCCACTTATCTTTTGTATTAAGGCCACGGTCCCACTGAATGTGGCAGTTTAGGTACTTTTTGGCAGGTCATTACTCATCTCATTTTAAATACTGTTTTGTGTGATTGATGTCATTCGAAAGGCAATGCAATCCTCTTTCATTTGATATTACGTATGTGTTGGTTTTTACTGTACATGCGCATTTGCAGCGTTGCGAATATGATGGCGCGGACCCTCACTTGCTCCGCTAGTTCATGTTTTATGAACGATCCATTAAAGATAACACGGTTCCAATATAGCAGTTTCGTTAAGATGATGTCGGAGCAGATTGTAACGATACACTTATTTGGTATTTGCACTACATTGTTTTTTTCATCCCTCCAAATATTGCCCTAAAATTTACATTTTACAGCACAAATATATTTTTAACGACAAGCGCTAGGGAAATGAAATTAGCTACAGATGTAGTGCTTATAATTGGTAATATACAGAAAAAAATTTGACGTTGTGTAAATTTTTTTTGTTTAGATATTTTATATCAAACGTAGCACTTTTTCGTGCTTCGAGTCATGGTACTTCAAATGCCGTTGAGGAAATAATTAAACTATGATAAAATCTTTGATAACATTTTGAGCTACAATGGTTGCCCAAGAGGTGGACGATGGCTTTTTTTCATTTTCAAAGTCATAACGCTCCAGGAGCCCTTCAAACTTACCTGTTTTTGACGCATACCTTTTTTGGACATCAAACAGATTTATTGGCATCTAATAACATTCATTGGTTGGAATAGATATACATTGCGATGTATTACATTTTCACAATGATCTTGCTTTGGTTTCTTAATAGGTGTAGAGCTTAGCTAATGTTAAAAACAATTAAAAACTGTTTGGGTGTTTTGTTGCGCCACCTGGCTGATGGCAGACAAACTGCTGATTTCTAATGTTCAAAAAATTTCCGAGGGCGGCGTTGGCGTCTGTATCATCATCAATCTCCGTGTCTTTTTACCTTCACATTTAAAATATATATTGAAAGATTTACTATCGATAAATGAATGGTTTAAGTACTTGTTCAGGTTAATGAATCTAAGACAAATAATTACACAAGCGTAGCGTGATACAATGTGCTCATTATTCGATATGGTTGAAATCAATAAGCAATAAAGACGAAGAGGAGAAGAATACACCCGAGTTCACTTCATGCCTAGAGTCAATAATTGAGCTTTTAATTATCGGCACTCCGTTCCCCAAAATTGTTTTGGGTGCCGCCATTTCGGGTCTTGTTCAGAGCAAACGCAACTGCCTATCGTCATGATCCAAAAGTACGACTTCCTCAGCATTAGATGCGGTGCTAGGAAGCTGATGCGCTATTGCAATGCTCTGTCGCGGGTTGTTTAAACATTTGAGGGGGACGGAAAAGCGTTTCCTGTGATTTTAGATAAAGCTTCAGATAACTGGCAACCATGATTTTAAGCCACAATATAGCCAAGTGTTGTTACTCTGAACCGTAGCTAATTTACTGGCACAAGCGGGAACAATGAGGAAGAGGCAGGTGTCAAAAGGTAGTGGCTTGTAGAAGCCACGGGGCTTACCTCATGGCCCCTACAGGTATAACGAGCCTCTTGAACAAGAGCATGAATAGAGTCATTAAATAAGCTACGCTTCAGAGTAGCGACACTTGGCCATATTGTGGCGTAAAATCATGGTTGCCAGTTATTTGAAGCTTTATCTGAAATCACAAGAAACGCTTTTCCGTGCTTCACTTTAAACAGTTTGCGACAAAGCAAAGCAACATTACAAGAGCTTCCTAACACCGAATCTAATGCTGAGGAATTCGCACTTTTGAATCATGACGATCGGCAGTTGCGCCTGCTCTGCACAAGCACCAAAATGGCGGCGTTCACAACACGGTCGGGAAAGAGAGTGCCGATACTCTAAGCGCAGCTCATTTATTGGCTCTAGTTCCCGCGAAACTCTTTTTGCCTGACTGAAACTGAAAGTAAATATGAATAATACACCATTATTATAGCTTATTTAGTTATAACCAAATACACATAATGAGAGGAGGAAGCGGGCGGGTAGGAGAAACGCGGGTTTTATGTGCGACCGTTCTAACCGTCTCAAAAGAAAGAACGCGCGAGCTTGCGCTGGTTTAAAAAAAAAGGCATCCAAAGAAAAGAGGCGGCACGCTGTGTTCTTTGTTATTATGCGTCTAATTGCAAATTGTTGTGTGTATGTTTATACAGCCGGAAGTTAGTCTGCCTTAGTGGGCGTCTGGTGTCTCAGCTGTAGATGAGCAATTTAGCCAGTGCGGTACAACCGCAAACCTGGGGTCTTTAACGTGCACCACGCAGTAGTGATACACGACCGCACGCCGGTACAATGCTCATCCAGATCGAAACGGGCAGGGGCGGGGTGGGTTCTGCAGCACGAGCTTTCGCTCTACGTGCTCCAAGCTGGTGTGCGGTAGACCATGCACTCGGCCACCGACCCTTCCCCCCCCCCCCCCCCCCCCCCCCCCCTTTATGCGTCTCATTTATATACAGGTATAAGTATTTGAAGATCGACGATGGACGTCCATCGTCTCGAGGTAATGTAACGTAATAACATTATATAAATAATAAACTTGCTGAAGGACTGAACGACTGAATTTTTCAATTAATGGTTTGTAATATGGCGGTAGCCTATTGTACTTACTGTGGATGAAGAGCAATATGAGGTGACGAGGTAATGATTAAATAATGAGGCTGTATAAGGACGACGACATTAGTGGGTGTCGAACCACAACGTACAGTGCCAGACTTGTTTCACATATCGTGTACCCAAGGACTTTCTTCACCCGCATCAGAATATGGTAGAATCAATGAGGATGCTGCTTTACAACTGTACGTGGAACAGGAAAATAGTTGCAGAATAGGAGGGACGGATTTCTAGCAGCATTCCCTGATTGGCTACTTGGAACAAATGGCCTCGTTGACGTAAAGTGTCCCCGTTCCAAAAGATTCTTGAGGCATACTTAAACCGCAAAGGAGTATGAGGCGAAAAATAAGAAAAAGGAGCCTGGTGTGAAAGGTCCAAATCACCACCATAGCTTATACTATCAAATACAAGGGCAGTTACACAATGCACAAAGAGAGTTTTGTGATTTAGTTATATTTACACTCAAGGGCATTGATATCCAACGCATTCAGAGAGATGACACCTACTGGTCAACCAACATAGAGCCTTTTCTACTCAAGTTTTACATGGAAGGCCCGACTTCCGCTGAAATTCCTTACGCAGACATGTGGTCCGACCGAATAAACTGCAATTACTCCCGATCTGGGAATCTCTCGATATTCGTTCGTAAGCCATAGTATCATGAGATCGAGGGGTGTGGGTCTTCGTCCGCCGAATATTACTTTGACGGGATTTTTACCGTGCAAGATGAGACCGTCGCGTGCTGCTGGAACAACAACCTGGCGATTCTTCACTGAACTGCTTCTTCCGTAAGCTTCAAAAGGGCTTTTTTTTTTTTTGTTTGTTTCCCACACCATCTGTTCTGCATGCCCGTTAGTTGCAGGTTGGTATGGTGCACTAACGTGATGCCTGATGCCGTTTTTTTTTTTTTTTCTATAAAAACTTGTTTATTTTGTTTGAAGCAAGATTTGGCGCGTTATCAGAGAAAAGTGTTTTCGGTAGGGCAAAAGAAGTTAAAAGAGACCGTAGAACGTCAATGACGTGTTTGGACGTCGTGGCAGGCATCGTGTAAACTTCCAGCCACTTAGAGTACGCATCGCCCATGACTCCGCAGATGCGGATACGTTTCGCCACCCACCGATTGAATAGTAGATCGTTTTCAGTTACTGTTCATGATGGCGTTGGACTCAAGGAAGACTTCGAGTCTTTCCAGAAAGTTAGCCCAGGTGCCAGGAGTTTTGTCGAAAGCGGTAAGTGTTCGAAACGTCGACAACGTCGGTAGCCATGTGTTGTGCTTGACACTGGACACTTACCATTCGCTGAGAAGAAAGTTGCTTGTTCGTCTGCCACGAGTCGTCCGATATCAGGTCATCACCGCAACACCATCTCCCGACAAAAACGCATGTCCATAGTTAGCAATCACGTGAACTTATAAATTCCCGAACACTCATAACTTGCCGTCGCTAAACGCCGGTCATTCATAGCGTCTTCATTGCAAATAAACGTCTTCCTATTTCTTCTGATGGTTTTCATCATATTCCTCCTAAGCTGTACAACAAGTAGATCGTTCCGATACCTCAGACAGCCCCGATAACGATACTATGCATGCGCAAGGGAGGCGGTGGCGGAGTATCGGGTATCGTTATCGGAGCCATGGGAACGATCTACTAAAACTCTCTAATAGAGAGTTTTAGTAGATCGTTTCGATACCTCCGATAGCCCCGATAACGATACTATGCATGCACAAGAGAGGCGGTGGCGGAGTATGGGGTATCGTTATCGGAGTCATGGGAACGATCTACTAAAACTCTCTATTATGTGTGTCGGTACTTCCGAAAATATTGCAATGGCGTTTGTTTTCTGGGAACTATAATGTAACAACCTTTACAACATCTTCCGCACCCCGTGAAACACAATATTTCGTGTCGTTATTTTAGTCGTCATTAAAATGATGAGGTAAGTACCGTAAATCGCGAAGCAGTTTACTTGACGTCCGCTTCCACTGGTGCCTTGGGAGATTGAGTCTACTGAGCGTGCATTCCTTCAGAAGTTTTCATTGATAGAATATTAACACGTCAATCAACAGTTGATTCCTTCTCGGTAAGATTTATTGCGAAAGCCCGTTACAACCGCCGAACCGCATCTCCCTATATCAGAGAACAATTTATAGCCAGCCTGACTTTCTCGCATACATCCGTTTGCTGGGCCATGCTACTTGAGCTAGCTGAGCACAGCTGGCAGTGGCGCGAGCAAGGCCACGAGGGGAACGTGATGGTGCTCGAGCCATCCCTATGTGAACCAATGTTTCGGCCACCCCACGGGTGCGTGTCGCCATCTATTGGTTGAACTAACGCCTTGTTCAAGATGGCTGCCGTGGGACCGCAGCCTTAAGATTAAAAAGAATCTTTTAGCGGCTCTGACCAGTAGTAAGCCCAGGACCAAAGACGTCACATTTTGCGCGCTTTCGGTACCGCGGGTCACCCCCGAAGTTGGAAGAGGTTTCCGCGTCGTCCGGTTAAAATATGACGCACTGATATTTAGTTACTCTCTCCGTGCCCGCTGGCTTGCCCGAACCCCAAGAGACGTGGAAACCGCAAAAATAGTAGACACTTAAATATGATTGCAGGGCCCCTTTAAGCGGAGAATTTTTTTCCGCTAAATTTGCCGGGGAAATGTTTTCGCTAAATATAGCGGGAAAATTTTCTGCTAAATTTGCGGGGGAAATGTTTGTGCTAACTTTAGCGGGGAATTTTTTCGGCTTATAAAGCGGGGAACTTTTCCGCTAAATTTAGTGGGGAATTTTCAGGACTAAATTTAGCGGGGAAAGTTTTCTGCTGTACAAGCGGGGATTTATTTCCGCTAAACCTAGCAGGTCATTTTTTTTTTTAAATTTAGCGGTGAAATATTTTTGCTATAATTATCGGGGAAATTTTTCCGCTAAATTTAGCGGGGAAATTTTTCCTCTAGATTTAGCAGAGAATTTTTCCGCTAAATTTATCGGGAAAGATTCACTCCTCCTCCTTGTGACCCTCGTGACGTCATTATGCGATACGTCCCATAATGCAACGCGCGGTTACGGCGACAGCGACGGCGACGCCGCTCAAGCCGGAAACGGGCGCCTAAGAGTTGCGCTCTAAAAAAGAAATGAGCCACACCGAACTTTAAAAACCTTCCATCCACATTTGAGTCCAGCAAGGTGCACAAAATATAGGCAAATATGACTCTGCCAGTTTCAAACGCAACTCAGTGAGCTCAAGTTTGACGGCTTTTCTTTTTTTTTTCTTTTTTTTTTCTTTTTTTTTTCTGTCGGCTTACTGCGTTCAGTCGTTAAAATGAAAAGCGTGTCCACGTTTCTCTCAGAAAAGAGAGCTTAGGGACACGTAATCTCCTTGATGTAAAGCGGGAATTTTACGAAGGGCCTTTAACAGAACCGAGGCAGCAGCCCGTTAATGACGTCTCCCAGCGTGACATCCAAGGTTCGCGTCGTTTGGAGGCAGAGTACTTCGACAAAACATCGCGGGCATAATTTTACTTCCGAGGACGACGATAATGATCGCTCTAACGTATGAAGCTGTACATCCGAACTCTAATCGTCGCTGGCGCAGATGGTCAGGTTGCCACGCGATGCTTAACCTCATTACACTTAATTAATCGATCTTGTGATCCTCCACTGGTCATTCAGTGACCAGTGTAATGTTCAGTTTTACATGCGCAGTATCTTTTTTTTTTTTTTGGCAAGACGTTTCTCGGCTTTCGGCTGAACGTGCTAAATCTACGCACTGGCCATGCTAAGCGAAGAACGAAAAACCAACACCGCGTAAAGCGACAGAGGCGGTTGCCTTCACCAATGACCTGGATTCTCCCTTTGTAGTGCTGCTGAGCAGAGCAGCATGATGGCTGTAACAGACCATGTGCTAAGTCCCCCAGGCGCTCCGGCCCGCACTCGAGGAATCATGGGAACGGTGTTCCTTCAGCTCCCTAGTGATCGGTAATACCGGCCAATTTCACGGTTACACAGTTTTGAGTGTAATTCGGAGTCACCCTGAACAAGCGTCCTATAGAGCCCAAGCACCTGTCCTATCACTTTGGAAATTTCTCGTCAATGTCAGCGTTTTTAATACTGTGCATGCGATCCACCCTTCAACTTGGCAAAGCTGCATAAATCGGTTACAATATTACCATTCTCGTGATTGTTATTTTAGCGGGAACTGCTTAATAAGCCGAATTCACAACAACGAAAACCAAGAATTAGCTCGGAGTCAGCGGGGCTGTTTGTAGCATTTCTTTAACGTTTCTACCTTAATATTAGGGTCTTTGAATCTGTGTGACAATGCGCTGGCGAGCTTGTATACAAGCTCGCGAGCGCTTGTACATTTGAAACGCACACCGACCTCAAGTCATCGCTATTCCTCTTCTAAAGATTATACGGCGGAGTTCTTTTGCATGCAAATGGGAATAAAGCACCTAAGCTGTTTTGCCGCCAGGCGAGGAAGCCATCTTTTCCAATTATGCCGCCTAATAGCGGCTCAGAGTTGGCTCGTAATAAAAAAAAAAAAAAAAAAAAAAGGAAGTTTTTTTTCCGTTTTTTTTTTTTTTTTAATAACAGAAAATCGTGGTAACGTTTTTGTAGCTTTGTACGCTTGGTATTTGAACCGACCGCGCAAGGCACAAAGTAAAAAAAAAAAAAAAAGAAGCATCAACTACAGAATAAGCCAGCGGCATGCAGTCATTCTTAGCTTTCAAGAGCCACGACCGCAATTTAAACCCGTCAACTTAGAATAGGTGGGCCGACGTCACCGAGGAACTACGGAGGGGCCGTGGGCACTAATTACTAAACGCAGTAGGGTCGCCGTTACTAAAATTAATTAGTTCTTGTACGGAGTACTAACATTCGCGGTGCAGGTTTGCAAGCAGCTGGTATATTTGTATAACAATCTATGCTACATGAAAGTAATGCTGATGAGCGATGGTTGGCCCCTTGTGGATACGTTTAAAGTACTTGGAGCTGACTGAGCGTCTCTTAACGTCGGCATACACCTCTACTCCGACGTCACGTCAGTGAGCCTTCACGCTCTCTTGTTTTACATCACTACCTTCCTTCTCATTTGCAATTCAAGGTAGGCGTTAGCTAGCGTCGTTCAGCTTAGCTCATACAGAGCAAAGCCATAGAGTATGGCGTGACTCTGTGCGCTTAGGCGTTATTTCGCCCGAGTCAGTAGTCATGCTCAATGTAAGTTCCTCTTGAAGGTGAGTAAAACTAAGCGACGATAGCCAAACTCAAAGTCGTTTCGCACGCGAATAATGAGGCAGCGCAGTTAAGAAGATCGAATGGACGTTATTCGCTGACATTAGGTTTGAGCGTAAACAGACCAAATTTTTTTTGTGTGTGTGTGTGAATTAATACACTATCTTTTTTTTTTTTTTTTTTCAGCATATCAGGGGATAGGAAAAAAAGGGGCCGGAGGGGGGGGGGGGGGGGGGGAGATAGAGAGAGAAAAAAGAGACATATGTCCCACTCCATACGCGAAATATTAATGTAACATTTTGTGAACGACCTTACATTATGTTGATGAAACAGTATCATTTATATTTTTTTTAAGAAAAATAAGAGTACTAATGTTTCAATGCAATGGTCATTTAAAATTTATTATGAACGCACCAAGCACAAACGAATGGACACTGTGGTTGTTTTTAGCCGTGAGTTTTCCAAAGACAACACCATTGTGGTAGGTTCCGAGCAACAGCAAGCTAATAACTATGTAGTAAGTTCTAAGAAGCGAACCAGAAAACTCCACTCTCGCAAAAGCCAAAAGAAGAAAGAAAAAGAACAAGAAGAAAAAAAGCGAGCCACAGGAATACGGCGACGTGTCAGATATCGCGCTCAGAAGAGCCCCATTTTAGTTTTTATCCCTCGAAGACAAGTTTACAAGGGTGGAAGGATCCTTTCGCCCGAACTCGTTCGCCATTCAAACCAGGCAATCCCTCTCTGTTTCATCAGCACCGCAAACGACTGCTTCGATGCCTCCGCGGTCTCACGCGAAGACCGAGGTGCAACCAAACGACGTGCCGTCCCGGGAGGAAGCTCCCGGGACGAGCAGCGTCGGGGATATCTTCGCGGAATCATCGCAAAACCATCTCGCTCCACGGGCTGCACTGCACCGTGGGGGCCCACGAGCCCCCCGCGCGTGGGGAGGGGACGCCGGCGTATATATAGGCCGGCAATCCGGGGGCGGTCGGCGGAGCGGTCCACGAAAAGCCCCGATCTCGCGCGGGCAGAACGGTCGCATCGCCCGGGGAAACCCATCAGGGGACGCATGGCAGCGCCTCAGCGACGGACCCTCCATAAATTGGACGCCGTCCCCGCATTAGCTCGCTCCATCGAGCGAAAACGCAATATGTTCTGCGCGCACCGACGTGCGAGTAAAGTTATGCGAGCGGTCGCCCTCGTCATCTCGCGCGCGTCTCCGCCATACTCTCTTCGTCCCGTGTCCGCGCGGAACGAAACGGATTGAACATTATCCGTGTCGACGCAATTAGAGGGAGCCCGCCACAAAAGGAACCGCGGCGGTGGTCGTCGTCGTCGTCGGCGACTCGCGCCCGGATGTGCGAATCATGTGGGATTGCGCGCTCTCACGAATGCCGACTCGTGGGCGCGAAGAACGCGGCGGCGGCGGTGCAGCTCTTCCGAGCGCACGGGAACCGCGCCCACGACGAACGAGCTGCCCGCTACTCGCGCGGGACACGGTGGCCAGACGAAGTTGTCCCTAATGATACGCTCCTCGTGATTCATACAGTATCGCAGGCGACCCGACTTCAGCAGCTCAAATGCGGGCGAGCTCGTGGAAGTCTACAATGATATAAATTGGGGGGCAGAACGAAAAGTTTCCAAAGTGAGAGGAAGAAAAAAAGAGAGTGAGAGAGAGAGATAACGTCTCAAGCCAACTCCAGTGCAGATATGGCCTTTATTTAGTAACTTAGTAACAGAAGAAAACAAACAAACAACAACAACAAAAAAAACTTGATGTTGTTTTGGGGGTGTTGTCAAAGGGCCTCCTTAGAAAAATTAACAACGTGCGATTTCATTCGGTTATCAATTACGTTTGAGTAATCAACTTTTTAGACAGTAAATATAAAGGTATGGTCTCAATTACAAACTTTCTAGGCATCAACGAAACGGCTAAATCAGCCCACTGTATACTCAAATATAAGCCACCCGCAACATTTTAAGGCACACCGAAGAAATATACAATTTCGACACGATTCTAAGTTTGTGCTTCCTATCCGAACGAACCTCTGCGCCAGCGGTCTCGCTGCCCGTGGCCTAAGCAGGCAATTACCGCTTCGCCTCTCTCCTAGGAGAGAACCCAGTGTAGCTCTCGTCGGCAAAATGAGACCATGTGCTATTCGACTGACATTGCAAGAACTAAGCTTCCGTTCTTGGATTCACCTCCGTCCTGCGGAGAACACGTGGCGGCGCACGCTAGTAGTGCAATTTGGCCGTGGGCAGCAGGACAGCTGACGCAAAGATGCACTGCGATAGCAAACCGAAATTTCAGGACGCGCCCCAATTGAGTTTCTTTTCGGAACGCAAGAAAATACTGCACGTGCCTTGTATTCTTTTTTAAAGGGACTGATTCAGTGATTTTAAACGATGACCGGAAATTTACTAACTCAAAGCATTCTTTGAAACCTAAAAACTAAACATTTATTGAGTCCAAAATAATTATTAAAAGAGATATCGCAAACGTCATTAATTTTCCTGATCAGACCCTTTGGCAGACACCAAACGACAATTATATGTTGTTGTTTTTTTCGTTTTTTTTTGTTTTTTTTCGAGCGATGCGTAGTTTTTGCAGAAACGATGTGGGGCCAACGTTGGATGAAACACCCTGTATGTCCTCCTCTGCTATGTCGCCAGAAACATGCCCCTTCCACTTCTCAAACTTTCGTTTTCCTTACTCAAGTGTCAGGTTACATTACCTCATGGTAAAAACCGACTTTATTAAATTAGAAAAAGAAAAGATTATGAAAAAGCCATTGCAGTGTGCAGGTGCACGCCCGATCCGAGTTTCATAATAGCGCGGCTTGCGATGGTGCCAACGAATCGCACAAATCATCGATCGGGCGCATCGACGTCAGTTAAAGTTCAAGGGTAACGGATCTGAAATGCAAACCTCCCTCTTTGCGAGTGACGGTCTCTCGCCTCTCGCATACCCGGCAAAAAAGTGCAAGCTCGACGATCACCATTTTCAATTGAACTGCGCTAGCGCTAATAAGACAGACTAAAGAAGAAAAAGAAAACCGATGAATATCACTGCGTACACCGAGAATGCAAATTATATCCGCGCTAGTCAAACATACAGATAAAAAAGAAACGCATTACAACTCCCGTCGTGCATATATAGGAAAATGTGCGTACAAAAGTACGCGGGAGGACGACGACAATTGGACGATTTAATGAGATAATTTCCCGCTTGAAGAAGTTTGGCCATTGTTCGAACATTTTATAGACGTTGGATCAAGACTGTCGAACAAACAGAGCAAGCCCTCACATTTTGTACCTAAGGCATTTTTATATCGAAAGCGAAAATAATATTAAAGAACAGTACGACAAAATAAGTCAGGATGAGAAAATGTAAAACAAAAACAAAAACGGCAGAGCCATTTTTACGAGAAATTTCTTCAATACGCAAACAAGAAGAAGAGAACAGAAAAATACTGACGTTAATAAGAGTAAATAATCAAAAAGAGTAAACCCCACGTATTTTAATGCAATACTATTCGAGACTTCCGTGTGAAACAAATTAAAAGAACGCTATAGCACACACACACACAAACGAAGAAAGATGGTAGAAAACAGCTCCAAGTGAATTCAGATCGTCCTTCGACAGCCAGTACCTCTAAAACAAATTTAACGGCCTATCATTCACCCCCCCCCCCCCCTTCCTCTCCCACCCCTATCCCCTTAGTTTAAGAGGACCTGCGCCCATATTTTATTCCTCTCAGCCCGTCGAGGAGCAGTTTCCGCACTTCGATTACCGAAAACCTCATTTTCACGTTACGAGTCCCGGCTCGTGTTTTTCTCTCTTTTTTTTTTGTCATCTTTCTTTCCATTGTTTTCTTCTTTTTTTTTTCACTCGCGCATGCTTTAACAGTTGTCTTCCCCTCCTTTTTCCCCGGAGAGTATCGCACTGCAGGAGAGCCGGCGATCCCACACAGTCGCCATTAAGTACGCAGACGAAGCCAGCGAAGCGGCGCAAATAGAGTCTAATTGGTGGCCGAGATTAGTATTGCGCCAGCAGGAAATCAGATTACCATTACACGTTCGATAGGACTACAGCTCGGTCCTCCTCCCTGGGGTTTGCGGGCCATCATCGTGCACGCGTACTCCAAGTCATCGGCAATAAGGAGTTTCATAGGATAACACGACAGTGTTGCACCGGCTACCCCTTACACTTCGCTCCTCGTCGCAATAAAGATGTTGCGACGGAGACATCGCGTAGCAACGTCGAAGACGACTTTGAAGGGCGCCTCCCCGCCCCTAAACACAATCTTCCTTAAATCACCCAACGACTCTTTAGAAAGTGTCGTTCCTGCCAGACGTTCCCGTTTATTATAACAAAAAAAAAATATGTTTGTAATAAACGGGAAACATCTGGAATATTTCGGTCAATATAAGGAAACGGTCCTGTTAGGTCAATACAGACAAGCATATCGGTTAAAAAACGGGGCTTATGTTATTCGTTAAGAACACAAGTTTTTGGTAAAAAAAGCAGTCTCAAGATACTTATATTGTCGGTAAAAAAACAACGAAGAAATACAGTTTTATTACACAAAAAAAAAGAGACGCGTTTCTTCTTAAATAAACACTACGAAACGTCTCGTTATGTGTTAGAAAAACATAGGTTATGTTATTCCCACATTCAAAACATTTTTCGCGAATAAACTGGGTAAACAAAATCAGATTATCGTAAAAAAAAAAAAAATCTTTTTTTTTTTTTTGCAAAACGGATGACCGTTTAATCAGGGAACGAAGTCAAAGTTAAAAGAAATTGTTTTATGACGGAATGTTTGTTCGCACTACAAGGTATAGTACATAGAAATTTAGTAGTCCTGTGATCATCCACAGTACGGTCAGAGATTAGCTGCGACACGTCACGGCCAAGTTGTTCAAATTTTCAAATTTCAAAAGGGAGCAGAGAAGGCTTGCATAGGCCACACGAAAATGCCCAGACCCCAACTCTGTCACGATAAAAAGGTGAGCTTCAGACGACAAACATTTTAGCGTTCGCGGTTTTCAATGGATCGATAAAGTAGTTATACACATAAAAATGTGAGAATGATTTCTACTTTTGTTGTATACTCGTAGCCAATTACAGATGTCCGGAAGTGCGTGTTAGTGCTACATACGGTGCTTTGATTTTTAAATCGAACAGATTTGTATAAAAGAGGGTATGGCGGTTATATGAATGCCGTCTCTTTTCACTGTGTGTGCGTGTGTGCGTGCTTCTTTTGTGCTTTAAGGACGTTAGATGGAAGATTAGTCGTCGCGGTAATTAAATCTTTAACTAAATTCGAATAATTCGTTAGCCTGGAATCAGCGTAAATACTGCATTTTTAGCATGATTCATCAAATCGATATTAAAGCGAATTAATAAATTTTAGTTATTTAATCTACGGTAGCTTTTCTGCAGGCGCGGGATTCACTATAAAAATTTCGACGAAAAGTGAGTAATATTTGATCAGCCTCTACGTGTCTATGCGACAAATGTCGCAGTAACCGGCCAGGTCGAATTCAAGAATAAGACCAACATGTATAGCGATCGGGTGAATAAAGAGTGCGTAGAGGAGGGTGCGCGATTGGTTTGGCTGTTGTGTTGCTGCTATTTATGTGTTGTTCTCTTTGTATACGTCAGTGCATTGTATCGTACGTTCTCGCTTGTCTGTGTATTTAGAGCTTCAGTGGCGTGGTAAATACCAGCGCCGCAGTTCGCTGGTATTTCTCACTGTAAAACCTTTCTTGTAAAGAATAAACAGAAACCCGCTTTTTTTTAAAACAAAAATTGGGTTTCGCATTTTAAAGAGCAGAAACTGTTCTTTAACTAGGCTGGGCAACAAAAAAATCAGTCATTCTACAAAAAAAAATAATCAAAAATATTAGAGAGTTTTAGCAGACCGTTTCCATTTTCCGCTCCGCTCTGAGGGTGCGAAACTGCGCATGCGCGGCCTGCTTCGCCATGATGGAAAGCGGAGGTCCAAAAACGCGTTTTAGTAGATAGTATTTCTTCAGCGTAAGAGCGATTCGAGAGCGTTCGAAAAACTCGCTTGCGTAGCCCCACAAGTAGACGTTTATAGTACCAGTAAGACCAAAAAAAAAAAAAATCTAAACGTTAACGCCAAGAGAGTGAAAGGGAGCGTGTTTGTAAAGGTAGTAAAAACGAAGGCGAGAATAAAAAAAAACACAAAAGAAGAGTAGGCACACACCCGAAGAATATTAAGCTATAAAATATAAAAATAATCGTTCCACCTTGTGTGCGAGTCAAGCCGAAGGTATAAGCATGAGCATGTTGCTCTAAACGGTACTTGCACTGCACGAGCGCGCGTGCTGGTCAAGGACACTGAAAGGCCGGCACTCGCTCTCGCAGCTTCCGCTCCACTCGAATTAAAAATGAAACGGATTTACGTATTCGAAGTAGAAAAATTAAAGGAAAATACGAAGTTTGCGCATTGCGAGTAAACCCTTTTGCGAAGTACGAGTACAGTGTGGCACAAGGCTAGCAAGTCACCTGAACGATGAATCCCCGCTGTTTTCAAGGAAGGAGACTTCTACTAACGAGATTAAGCTGGCGAGACATCGAATCTATGATTTGTATCACTCATGCCATGAAGCGCCGAAGCTTCCTTTCCGAACGCGGTCTGCTGTGGACAATGCCAACGTAGAAGAGAAATCCTTTAGGAGCCAATCCCGCTTCCAGAAGGACCTGGCTGCTCTGCCAACGGGACTCCAAATACTAGCAACCGTCCGATCGGCGCAGGGTGTTGCCGATCTCGCGAGACGCTTTGCATGGTACTTTGTCGACTGACCTATCCCAACCGTCTGTTCGAACTTGAGCGAGAGTTTGAACGGAACTCGTCGGTGTTCTCCAGTATTATGAACCTCATCGTGGGTCACATCAACGAAAGGTTTGGCCACCTGCTCGCTAACATGAACAAATATAAGTCGTTGACCCTCGCGAAACTGGAGCTGTGCTCACGGGTGAGACCCTAGATGGCTTGTGTAAATGTCGCGTTTCCATTGCTTCTAGCACAGCTACAGTGCCTGGTCAAAAGTTACTCCTTTCAATACGCCAATAGTTTACGTCTTTACTTTTGTTTCGGCACGAAAAAACAACAAGGTGTACATGGGCAGTGTGAGGACTAGTCACGACGAGCGTTTGCAATCTGTGAGCTTTAGTAGGCCACTTTTATGAGCCCTCTATGCTCTACCTTACGCTCTGTAAGAAGCATCGTCCCCACCGCGCATGCGTGGCCCGCTCTGAGTTGGAGCGTATAGTTAGCGGAGTGAGCGTGCGCTTTGCTTCACAAGTTGCAGAGCGGACTGCCCTCAGCATCGTTAGCGTGATCGCTTAGATCTCAATAGAGAGTTTTAGGGAACCGTTTTTGCACATCCGATACGGTACGATGGGCCCTCCGGTACGAACTGCGCATGCGCTTGTCTTCTGCGATTTTACCGTAATGCGCTGGCCGAACCGTAAGGCACGACCGGCACGGCCAATGGCTGACATGGACAGTCTCGCTTGGTGAGCAAAACGGCTCTGTCGCTGGCGGAGGGAGCGTGCCGTGGCTCCAAACATGAAGAAAATAACTCGCGGCAGTGCCTGGCAGGAGCGCCATGTGTGACAGCAAATCAATAAAGTTTGAGTCAGCAAATAAGAAGAAAAATAAAAACCAAAACGCAATTCGACTTCTTTAATTGAAATAAATTTGTGTTTAGTGTAGCCAGAAGTCGTCTGCTCGGTAGCTCAGTGGATTGGAGCGCCGCTTTGTTGAACTCGTAGTGGAGCGACAGTGGAGAGTTCGAATCCCGCTGGCCCAAACATCTTTTTTTTTTTAACATTTTTATTTTTTTTTTATTTTTTACAAACATTGGATGTGCATTTCGAGCACTTATCACCCGTTTTTTACAGCTGCTGTTATGACTGAGGATTTTCTGTAGTGGCAACAGAGTGAGCAACAGCCTTCTGCATCATGGCTCTGGATACCTTTTAGTTTAAAAATGCTGCATGAATTAAAAATTTCTGTACAAATGCTAATCACATATATCCTATAAAACGAGCGCTTTGAATATTGGGTGATAGTTTTAATAGGTGCACAGCAGTAAAGTTACAGGTTTTGCTTTATATTTTCTTCGTGGTCGTACCGTACACGGCGCAACGATCGGTACGCGGGCGTACAACCGTGATCGTCTGCTATCTGTACCGTAAGAGAGGAACATGAGCGCCGCATCTACCTCCGTCCCTCCGCCTCCTCCTCGCAAGCGGTTTACAGCAGAAGACAACATCTTTCTACTTTGGGAGGTGCTAGGCGCTACTCCTTTTTCACTCCAGCACTTTGGAATGATGCAGCGTTGAAAAAGAACTCGTTGCGAGGAGCGAAGGAACGGATTGACCTCCTCGTAAATAAAAATAGAGATTTGAGACGCACTGAAAGGTACGTCATTCCAAAAATATACACACTATATGGAAAGAAAAACAGAAACATTCCTTCCTTACTTAACGAACTCCCAGAGTCCCTTATGAATATAGAATCCACTAGGGTACTAAAAAGGAAACTAAGGAATTGGTGTCAAGCATCTAAGCTGTAGATATCGTAGCCTAACCGTTGGAGATATTTCGTACTTTTATTTCATGGTTGCGTGAGTAGACTTGGCTATAAACACCTATATTTCATGCTCTAAAGTGTTCCTTTTTGTATTTATTTGTGCTGCTAATTTTCTGTTACTTTGATTTTTTTTTTTTGTTTTTGTGCTGCGGAGTGTTCTTTTTTTTTTTGTAACATGTATTCTAGTTCGTCGCCTGGCCGCACATACAAGCAGAATGCTGTTTTTTTGGGCCAGTTCTTTATTTTGTATGACTTGATCTTAAAATAAAAATTTAATTAAATTGAAAATTGAATTGAAAATTGAATTGAATTAGCTTTGTACAAGAAAAATGACCGCATCAACTTGAGAATGAGTATATTTTGGTTATTTTTGTATTTTCTTCGAAATTTAATATTTCTAGTTTTATTTGTCCATAGCTTTCTTAATACTCGATCCTGCATTGGGCCTCGAGGAAAAGAGACAGGATCGCTAGCAGACGACTTCGAATGTTGATGATAAGCGCGCGCGAGCGTGTTTTTGTGCCAAATCGAGTTTGCTTTCGGCAACGTTTCAGCATATCAGGACGTGGTTGGTGTAAACATCATATTTGGTTGATGTAAAACACCAAAGCTTGCCCGCTGAGAGCGCATGATTTATTAGAAAACAAGTTACCATGTACGGTCGAGGCATTATTTTATTCCCCAAGTATATAAATCTGGTAAACTGAAAGAAAAAAAAAAACCAAGATACGCTGGCACATCATTCGTGGTATCTGCACATCATTCCTGGTATCACAACTTTTTTGTTTACTCAAAAGCTACACCAAGTTGAACGTCCTATGCCTTGCCGCCAACAAGCGCCTTCTCTTAGTGTATCGGTGCTCGGTGGCACCCGAAAGAAATGCGACTGACTCCGTGTCATGGCAAACCAAAAAGAATGTTTATTCCCTCGTGCCCCTGCACAAGTCACGGGCCCCATGGCACGCGCGTGCGTGCCTCGCTTATAGAAAGCGGGAAGTTCAAAAGAGACTCACGCCACATTTAGTGCGCAGACAGTCGTACAAAATCACTTTTTCTAAAATGCTTTCGCTGAATAGAGCCAACTCCAAGTCATGGTAAAAAAGATCGAGCGCCATTGTTGTCGGAAAGCTCGTCTGCTTCTTTAGCAGACGAACATTTTAGAACTTCGCTGTGCTAGGGGCGACACGCCGTGGTGCGCCAGGTTTTGTATTACGGAAGCGCATTCATTCCAGTAAAAAAACGAGACGAACTATAAGTAGGTATACTATATTTTAGGTTCTCTATATATTTAGGGTGCGATCTTTATTTACTTGAGTTTCTGCGATTTGTACAAACACACGCAAATTTGTCGTTTCTCGATGAGGCGGATGCAGGTTTCCGTTGCCAGGGGGCGCGACCTGTACCGATCGTCTGCTATCGTCTGCAAATACGGTTCCCCCAAAGCCGTTTCAGGGCACACGATCGGTACACACGCCCGATCCAAGGTATCGATCGTTTTTGTTTATCGATCGTATTTTGTTGCGGTTCCCTAAAACTCTCTAATATGGCTGCTCTTACTCAATACGCGTCGATGTTTTTCACCGTGACCTCAGCTTGAAAAAGGCCAAATCAAGAAGTAAAGCGTACGCCCCTCGCGTGAAAAGTAAACCATTCCATTTGAGATCAATGTAAAACAAAAGAGCATAATCAAACGAGGTGAACGAATATCACTTTGCAACCAGCACGGTGTCGGTAAAGTCGTAGCGTTTTTGTGGACCTTCTTAGCTATACAGTTAGATGAACGGGAGCGCGTGCTTGAACGCCGATTATACCTGTGCACGCGCCCTCCCGTCGAAAATTCCACTGAAAGTTGTCCACAAGCATAGCGCTCGCAAGCCGCGCCAACGAAACCGTTCTTCTCAAATTTATTTATTCACATTCGCGCGAAATTTTGAAATTGTTAAACTTTCCTCCTGAAATGTTCGCCTTGGATTTTCTTGGTAGATTTCGAAAATAACAGAGACTTGAATACAGCCTTTTTAAAAGTGCATGCCATGCTACCACTATTCTTTGAGGCAGCCTTATTTTGGCCAAGCGTCTAGGGAGCAAGAGAGCTGCGTCATTGTTTGTCGCGGATGCGAGTCTAAATGTATTAGACACGAATGATGCGTCAATGTTGCATATGAATTTGGTTCTAGTCACAAGTCTCGCACTAAAAGCGATGCCCAAAATATGGCGGCCGAATATGTTACCCGGCGGTGTTTTGAAGAGTTACCAAGAACGGTCGAAAGAATATTCCACGTCAAGTTTTTGTCTGATGAAAACTAGACAGGCATAAACAATGCAAAATTTAGCCAACGCAACGCTGGACTTTAAAGCAATAACGGTAGATCAGAACGCTTTCAGAAGTTTCGTTTTGAATTCCGGCGTAGCGGGCCTTGCATGCACAGTTTGACCGCCTCAGAGTTTAGCGGAATTAAGGAAAAAATGTATCAACTAAATCTTTTTTTAATTTGAGATACACATTTTTGTTTACAAGCCTACCATGGAAATACGCTTTATCTAATATGAGTAACAAGTCCCATATCACATGTTTTGGTAGTGTTTAAATACTGCCGTGTTGTAAGAGTTCCTTTTTGTTCTTTTTATTAAGCCGTCAAAGAAAAGGAAGCACACCTGGACAACTGTTGGGGTTTCGTTGACCGCACTGCACGCCCATATGCCATCCATCAAAGAATCAGAAGCCATACTTTTCTGGTCACAAGAGGGTGCTCGTCATGAAGTACCAAGCAGTGATGTGCGCAGACGGCATAATTTGTCAGCTGGACGAACCCTACGAAGACCATGGGCATGATGAAGGGGGCCTAACATGTTTTGTTTTTTTTGCTCAATATTATAATGCGTAAACTGATCACAATGAATCATATCCAAGCATTTGAACTCAGCGAAATACTTGTCCAACTAGGCTGAAAGGCATCTAGAAATATTTTAATAAAACAACATTTACTTACGACTGCCATTTTACTTGTCAGATGTGCGTGTGAATATTTCATCTAATCAAATTACCGTGATACTGTTGAGTTCAGCATTGTAAAAGTAGCCTGTGTTACGTGGCCTTCTATTGCAAGAAAACACCGGAGCACAAGTGAGGCTAAAACTAGGCAGAAGCTTGAGCCGAAGACGCACTTTCAAAACCACTCGAAAGAAATGAAAAGAAGTGTAGCCAAGCAAACTGGTTTCATGTCATCCCCCAAGGCAGATACGTACACTGCACTCCACTGTTAATACGAACACGATAAAATCGCTTTTATTTGCAGTTTATTTCTTTGACAGCTATTGAGAGAGCTGAAATTTTGTCGCTCAGATTAGTGCGCCAAACGAGGGCTTCATTCCACGCCAATAGGTTAATGTCAGCCCCTCGAATTTCAGGTGAAAAATAAAAACAGGCTATTGATTGTTCCCGCTGTAAGGATCAGAGCGTATGTTTTCCTTAATTAGTATTGTTTTGTCTTCCACCGCTAGCCAGCATTGTCGAGAGGGTCACCTCTTCGAGGGGAGGGGGTGCTGGCGGTGCGCGAGAGCGAGCAAACGGCCCCTCCGCGAGCGCGCGCGGCGCCGCCGCGCGGAAGGAATGTGTCCCCTTGGGGGACGTAGGCGGACCCCCGGAGGAGCGGGGTCTGGGGAGTGGGAGCGGGAGAGGTCCCGGAGTCGGTCGCGGACGTGTGTCGTCCGCAGGCCCTTTGTTCTTTGTTAATAAATGTATAGTTAAAAAGCATCAAATCGTCGTCGCTGCCACTGCCTCGCCATCGAAGTCACCAGCCGCGATCGGGGAGAGGATCTTCGACAGCTGACGTCTCTCCCCACCACAACAAGAACTTTACTCCCGCTAATGGTGTCACGCAGTGTACATAAACACCAAGGTACCCTACCACAAACCGAGGCATACGAAGAAGAAAAAACTCATTTCAGTGGGAAAACAAACCAAAAATAGACATAAATGGAGCACTCACTTTCGTTAATTTACACTGTCTTGCTGCCTAAAGTAACCTAACAAAATACCTGGGGCCATGAAAGGATTGCGGCCAGCGATTTCCCGAAGCAGCCAAAGGTTCTCGACCACCGTGAAACGTTTTCTTGAGGACGCCGTTTCAAACAAAGTCTGCGCAGCCATCTTAGTGCAGCGAGGTCCATAACGGTCAAGCGCGCTCCCAAGCATGATTTCAAGTGGCGGGCACCAATTTCGAATTCCCTTCGAGAAATACACCATTTACTGAAGCTTTACTGAGAGTGGAGCGCGCTATCTAAAATGGCGAGGAAAGCGGAGCTGACGCTTCACGCTCAAATTCCAGATCGGGTCGCGCATGCGCGAATGGAACTCCGCTTTCCATAGAGCGGACTGAGAAAGCGAAAACGGTCTACTAAAACTCTCTATTATATATAAAAAAAAATACGGAAATACAAAAACAGGCGAAATAATATAAGTTGAAGCTTGAGCGAGTTAGTAGGACATACTTGAAAATTCAAGCAGCGCAAAGGACGAGGGATCAGACGAAGAAAGGCAGAGACACAGCGCTGACTCAGAACTAAATTTTATTGATCGTAACAGCGCCATATATGGTAGCCCAGTCAAGAACAAAAAGAAAAAATAGGGAAGGCTGACCCTCTCTTCCTTCTTTTCTCTTTTTGCTCTTGACTGCGCTAACATATATGGCGCGGTTATGATCAATAACATTTAGTTCTGAGTCAGTGCTGTGTCGGTGTCTTTCTTCGTTTGGTCCATCGTCCTTTGTGCTGTTTTAATTGTCAACAAAACAGATAACTTGTGAAAAACAAAACAAAAAAAAACTGCAAAGCCTTTACTGTTTTTTTTTTTTTACACGGTAATTTTTACATTGTACCCACAATAAAGACACAGGCACACGCGCACCGAAAGAGTGTTCTGAACACACAAAGCTTTAATTGGGGACGACGCCAATGCGTCCCTTCGTACGCAGGCCCCCTTGAACAGATTGGCGCCAACGCATTTTAATTCGACGACCATTCATCGTGAATCTCGCGATCCGTTCCTTCGAAACTAACGATGTCCGGTTGGCGCCGCGATCACTCTTGGTTTGATACAGCCACGCGTCTCGTTTATCCCAATCTCGGTAAATCTTCGCGCCGACCGAATGGTTTCGGTCAGGAATAACGCTCACCGATAGATTAGACCAACTCAATTAGCCGATTTATTAATTATTCGAACAGGTTTGGGCGGAAACCCGACGAGTTTGTGTTAACGGAACATAACTGACATTATCCCTCATGCCATCTGAATCACTTTCCGTTCGAGTTATTATTAGGTTAGCTCCGGTGTCCGTTCTTGTTTAACTGGGAGCAAAGTCGAGAAGACTGTTTTGTTTATGTGAGCTCACGCTCCGTACGAAAGGTTCACACAAACTCTTTTTTTTTTTTTTTCATGCGCACTTTTTTTTATCTGAAGCTTACATGGCACTAAAGCATAAGAGTCTAATACATATTTTATTGCAAAGCATGCAGAGAACCAATCACTGCGATATGTAGACCCGGCAAAAAAAAAAAAAAGTCACACGTCCGATTTCGAAATGCAATCTAGCTAGTGAAATGTGATGCTCGCCATCCCAAAGCAGATCTAGAGATCGGGCAGAAAAATTTTGTTTGCATCGTCACTGCTGGGCATCGGCCCTAGATCGCCCTGATTGGTGCTCCGCGTGTTTTGCGAAGAGGTAACGGCTAGGTATTGTTTTAAAATGCATATTACACTGTTAAAAAAGCCGCAAAAAACAAAAACAAATTTGATAGTGCACGAGTGACAGAAGTAAGCACGAAACTCGTTCAGTCATAAATATCGCCTGTGCAAGAAACATGCTCCAAGCAAACATATGGAAAGAAGCTGAGAACATTATGGTCACTCCACAAACACATTCAATTGTTTATTTTAACTTAAGGATAAAATTATGATTAAATAATAGTGTTCTAGTTGTTTGGTTTACGATAGATCGGTCAGCACGCGATCCGCAGTGCAGTGGGACCATCTCCACTTTGGACAGCTCTGTCTGCGAAAATGTTCCAAGCCCAACACACCGGTTGTATTTTCATTTCATTCATTTTTTTTTTCTAACTAAGAATAGAGGGCATTACAGAGAGAAGTGGGTTTATTGCAAAGGAATAAAGGCAACACAAAAAAAGAATCAAGGAAAGACAGGGTAATATAGAAATTCACTATACCAATTCACTCGGAAACACCAGCTAAAAGATTAGTCATTGCAATTTTAAAATCAGCAGTGTCAGTAATTGTGACAATAGCGCCGGGAATGCGAGTCCAATCAATAAAGGTTTAGGGCAACAAAGATATTTCAAAATTAAATTCATTTATAAATAATGAAAAACTATATTACTTTGAAATTAAATTTAAAAAATAGACGTACTCCAGCGGGGAATCCTAGCTTTGAGTTGATGATTGGTACGTGATGGTATACGTAAGATGTTTCTGAAACTAGCGCTGGACGAAGAGTTGCGTTCCAGTGAGAAATCTAGTGGAACAAACGTGGACGAGATATATTAAGATTCATTCGAGGTGCGTTGAGATGAGCTGCAGCAGCAGGTTCCACGGTATGTGTGGAATTTTCCGAAGCTAACGCTATCATGAAAAAGCCCTAAAACCTTAGCATTCTTTATGTGCAGTGCTGAGTGAAAGGAATACTTAAATTTTCTAAATAAAACACGGTGGCCCCTCCGCCTGGCCCCCTCTGGCCCTCCCCATCATAAATAATATAAAATGAAATAAGAACAACTAAAGACAATTCCATCTGGCCGATAACCGGCACAGTCTTGAAGTACGAATTTCTCCCAGGCCAGCTAGTGTGTCTTCGCAAAATTTGAGCGGCAGCACTTAAATCGCATAAAACAAACTATAAAGAGAACGACAAATGCGTTTCTATTTTAAGCTTTTTAGCGAGGACGCCCCGCAATCGGCACCGCTTTAAGAATGATGCCACAGGAGTTTAGGATATAAAGAAAATAATGCAGGCGAGCGCGGTCTCAAAATGTCTACTGACGAGCGCACAATATGCCATGCGTGTAAGTGTGTCGATCGAGACGTGAGCAGAATTATTAATCATTCTACAATTTTATACAAAGGTAAATTTGGGGAACGCAGTCGCTTCTACAAAACAGATAGAAAGCACGATAAAGAAGAAGCTTAACTCTAGGGTGATCAATGTTCTGCTTGACGTCGTCGATGTCAAACGAGCACTCCATGAAATTGAGACTGAAGGCTACCGGGCGCTTGAACGGCTTGAAGTAAAAATAACTAAATAAATAAACTAATATATATATATATATATATATATATATATATATATATATATATATATATATATATACCTCAAAACTGAACCGCATATCGCCCTAAAGCGGTGAATTTAAAAAAAGTAAACAAAGCAATGTTTTTGTGCATGAGGTGGAAGAGAGCGAGGGAGAGAAAGGAAGAGAGAGAAGGGGGGGGGGGGAGAAAAAGGTTCGATGGGGGTGGCTACCAAGGCAAGATAAACGAGCTCTGTCAAAAATTACACCCCCGGCCACCGTGTCGTTTTCTTTCTCTTGCCGGTACCCCCCTTTTAATCTGCACCAACAGCCACCGAAATGAAAGCGGGCATAGGGCGGTTTCTCAAAACGCCGTTCCACTTTCGGCAAGACGTCTCCCGCCATGCTGGTGAACCTTTTCCGCTATTATCTGCAATCTTATAAATGTCAGCGATATTTTTCTCGGCGTCGTTTTTGGAGTCATCAGATCTCGGAAGCATGGTGCGCGACCGCGCTGACTACAGAACTCAGGGCACACGACTGTCGACACAGTGATCTGACAGTAGTCCGAGCCCCTTTTGCAGCACAGGCATACAGTTCATTTTATAAGCTCACCTGCAAATGCTACGTTCAGATTCACGTGTTCAATTGTCCAACCAAAATACAATGTCTTCTCTGTCTTTCTCCTTCGCTGCAAACAATTGATAGCATCCACTCTACATCCGGTTTCATTCTCACAAACACCCAACTAGCTGTCCTGACAAGAACCAGTATTTTTGTCTAGGAATGCTTATTGCAACAGCTGCTATCAAAGCATATGATGATTGATGGAGGACATACGATTAAGATCTGCGAATTGTTATTTTAGGTGTGGAATCGGCTGGGATGGATGATTTTAAATTGGGACTTTACTAATCGCATATCGTTTAGTTGGCCAAAAGAAAGAGGGTAGAAAGTCAAAAGCCAGCTTTTTGGTACGAACATTTGAAAATATAGCGGTCTATTTTGTACCTTCTTTCCTTCGAAAGCTCTCCGCTTTTTGATTATAATACATTCGCGGTTCCCAAAGCGCGTCAGCGGAGCCAACCTCACGTCAGCCGAGCCCAGCTCACGCAATGGACACGAGAACTGCGTCACTCGGACGTATGCGCTCGTCAACAATCAATCCGTCGACGAACATTCGGATTCGCGTCCTCGTGGCCAATAAGTGCCCTGACGGAACTTATCGTCACTGGCGAATGACAAGTTCTATGGTGTGCATAAAAAGCACGGTGGAAGCTAGGAGTCATCGCATCGGTGCCGAAGAATGTCACGACGACGTGATTTCACAATTCGCATTTGAGTTGAGGATTAAAGCTAAGGAAGAAGAAGTAGGAAAATCGTTTCATGACCCCTTTAACTGAAATGATGTTAAAATGGAATCACTCGAAGTACCAAATTGAAAGTTTTCTGGAACTTCTAAAGGCTGCAATAAAACAGTAATTCTTAATTGTTTTATAATTTCTCATTTAATTACTAATTTTACTGGTATTTACACGTAGATATAGAGTTTTAAGATGGTCCAAAACCACCATCTGAGTTCAGTCGAACTCCGCTTCATTTTTTTGTTCTTGAAAAAAAAACAAAAAAACAATGCAGTCCTCTTCAGTATCACCTAGGAAGACCACACGTCAAATATTACGACCTAGTTCCGTCTAAATGTTTCTTAAACGCTCCGGCAAACTTTGCAACTTGCCAAGTTGCCGAAATCGGCTGACTCGAGCGGGCGAAATGAGGCGCAACCAACAGCGCCGTCAAGGCTACGGCGTGGGCGTAGCCAACATTGGGCTAGACGTCATCAGCCTTGTCCCGTTTTGCTTGTTTTTCTTCTCCCAAGCGTAACGGGTGACGTCAGCAACGTTTCCACTCGGCACTCAGCAGTGTCCCCGTGATTGGCGTAACGCGCCTACTCAGCGCGCTTCTTCGGAGCCGTCAGGCAGTTCAGCCGTAATACCGACATTACCGCCGTCTACCGCGTCACGAATACTGTCTCTCGGAGTATCCTTCACACAACAGACACTACGTGCCCAGGCTTATGCTGCAGTTGTGCAGACGTCGTCGAATGCCGTAGACTCCGAAACGCGGCGAAGAGTGGGGTGCAGACGACACTTGCACCAGGCACACGCCCGCCCCAATCCCTCCTGTCTTGCGTAGAGGATCACGTGACATCTCGTACTACGTGATAGCCATGTGCATGGCGACCCGGGGCCAATGTTGCCGGATGGAGCCGAAGTTTCGGTTTCGCTTTCTGCTCGTGTTTAAAATTCGAATTAACTGTATATGTTCCATTTTTCGCGAAACAAATGACGTAGTGTTGTTTACAAGGACTTTTTAATGCGAAATCACTCATTATCCGGAAATCTTCGAAATTGAGCAGAGTTGCCCTTTATTTTATTTTTCGTCGGCAAGGCCAAGTTCTTCCAACGCAGCGAAATCGCCTGCGATATCAGCGACGCCAGCGACACCGATGGGCACCTGCCAAGGAGGTTAGAAGTACGCCTCCTATCCTCCTCGGCACCTGCGGTTGCTGAAGGGCGTTTTCTTTGCATTTGGCGGTAGCGGCAGCGAGCTGACGACATGTCAACTCGTACTTCTGCTCCTGTGTTTTGCAGGTTGGTTAATTTCTCTTTCTCACCTTATATATTACTATTAGTCTCCCTGCCGGTGCTGCCGAAGTGCGTTGCGTGAAAGTGTCCTGTCTTTTTTGTGTATTTTGTCACGACACGCTGTTGCGCACGCTGGCTATCTATTCCTAAGAGAGGATCGTATATGCGCCGCTCTAAATGTAATTTCATGTTCCATCTTGGTGAGTGCTCTGATGAAACCGAAGAAACACTGCAAGTAAAACATAGGGATTTTAGAAAAACATGGAAGTGTAAACTGTGCGTAGGAAGCAAAAAACAAAACAAAAAACAAACGAAGAAACAAAAACGAAGAAATCGGTAGTCGACTTCTTTTTACTGTTGGTGGAAATAAGTGATAGGCTCGATACTCTGATGACCTTGCCCAGCGTGATCGGTGGACTCGAAAAGTCTGTACAAGTAGTACTTTCAGACACGTTTGACGACCTTCAAAAGGGTTTACTTGCGCAGGAAAAGTCCACTAAAGAACTGGCTAAACGAGTAGACCTGGAAAAGTTTCCTCTCCAAACGAACTCGCTCAGCTCCGATTAGATTAGGATTGCCTCGAAAGACAGACTCGTTGTCTAAACATTGAAATTCATGGCATCCCAGAAACACAAAATGAAGACCTGATGGGAAAAATGAACGAATTGGCAACAAAGCTGAATATTCCGCCTGTAAACCGAAGTGACATTGCATCTTTGCATATAGACTCCCAGCAAAACCGGGTGAAACACGAGACGTTATCGTTCGCTTTACGTGTCAGGAGCTTCGCGATTCTTGGCTTCAAAAAAGGCAGTCACTTAAGAAAGAAAAAGGCAACGTGTATATTTGTGAAAACATGACTCGGCTCTCCCGCACTCTCCTGTCGATGACGAAGGAATGGGCGCAGGAATCAGGATACGCTTTTGTTTGGCATGCGAATGGGAAAGTGCTAGTCCGAAAAAAGAACGGTGAACGAGCAGTGGTTATTGGGCTGTGAGGATGATCTGGTCAGTCTAAAGTAACTCGTACGAAAGAACGTCTGAAGAAGAAAAATCCGCCCGGACCAGGCGGATTTTTTCGGTCGCTCACCAGTCACCTAGCTGTGTTTGGAGATTTATGTTTGTCCTTTGTCCCTCTTGTTCCCCTTCTCCAGGGATTACTTTCGTCATTCTTGTCCAGCTCGCTTGCACCTTTGCATTTAATTGCATTATAATTGAAGATTTATTATTTTTATGCCTAATCTGGGGGGGGGGGGTCTCATTTTCACTTGAATGCAAGAAGCTTGCGAAAAAAATTCGACGGGGTAAATCTCTTTTGTCTGAGTTAAATCAATGTTCTTGCATAATCTGTTTTAGTGAGACGTATTTTACATCTGATGAGTGTGTCCAGCTGGCAGGTTACGAGTGTGTCTGTGTGCCGCTCAAGAAAGGCTGGTGGTGGTGTTGCCGTATATATTCGCTCAGAGCTATCATACAAGATAGTTCCTGAATAAAAAATTATAGACGACAACGTGGAGTGCATTTCGATTCAATGCCGTGATATTTTGTTTGCTCTCTTGTACCGTTTTCCATCTGGAACCGTAAAGATTTTCTGCATTTCCCAGAAACGCTGCTTGAACAGAGCATAGAACTGAGGTTACAGGTTGGTTCTTGTTGGTGATCTTAGCATAAATGCTTCCGCGGACAATGTATCATATTTGCGTTTTCAAGAGATATTTGAATCTTATGGTTGCACAAACACAATAGCTGTACCAACTAGAATCACCTCGACTTCTGAGACAACCCTTGACCTCTGTATTACAGATCTTCCTATCGAGAATTTGAGATCAGGTGTATTAACGTGCGATTTCAGGGATCATTTGCCAATATACTGTTTAATGCCTGTTAACCAGCTGCGCAAGAATAAAAAAAAAAAGCTGGTTAGAGTCTATTCGGAACCAATTATTCAGCATTTCAAGGATCTTATTTCCTGCCTGGATTGCGATAGTGTTTTGAGAGAAAATGATGCAAACACAACCTATGACGTTCTTTTTTTTTTATCCTGTTTTGTGTCCGCGTATAACACTTCTTTTCCCCTAAAGAAACGTAAAAAGCATAAGAAAACTCGAAAAAAATGGATATTTCATGAATTATATACAAGAATTAAAAACTGCAACAAGCTATTTCAAATATTTCTAAAAACGAGAAGCGAAAGTGACTTTTGCATATTTAAGAAAGTCCGAAATAAACTAAACTCTGATGTTGAAAAAGCAAAATGTGAATATTATATGAACAAATTTTCAGAGGTTATGGGAGATCCCAGCGTGATATGGCAAACAGTAAACGAGATCATTTCTAAAAATACCTTGGCTGGAAAAGTTCAATTTTACAATGAGGCGCTAACGGACGAACAAACAGGAAATCTGTTCAATCTGCATTTTGTGGCTGTTGGTGCTCCTTTAAATAACTGTATAAAAATACTATGCGAGCAGTTCATTTCGAATATTATCTACGGGTGTCTTTTCAGGCAAAATGAAGCATGCATGTGTGACGGTTATACACAAAGGTGGCCCAGTTAGTGACTTAAACAACTACAGACCTATTTCTGTACTTTCAGTCTTTGCAAAGATAGCCGAACATATTATAAATAAAAGACGTGTTAAGTTTTTGACTTTCAATAACATTTTAGTAAAAGAACAATTTGTTTTTCAGAAAAATAAATCGCCAGAGGTTGCACTTCTTGGAATTAAAGAACAAATTCTCGAGAACATAAAACAAAAAATATACACGCATGGTATATTTCTAGATCTCAAGAAGGCTTTTGATTGCTTTCAGCATGACATACTTTTACAAAAGCTTCCGTTTTGCGGAATGCGCGGTATTTCCTTATCACTGTTTAAAAGTTACGTCATTACAAGAACGCAATACACTGTAGTCAATGGAGTAAAGTCAGACGTTCAGTACATAAAGTATGGGGTATCTCAGGGGTCTGTTCTTGGTCCTATATTATTTCTGTTATGTATTAACGACATTGTAAACATACACGGCAGTTCAAATATAGTCCTATATGCAGATGATACAAATATTTGTTTTTTCTGGCTCGGACATCGACGACCTCTTTGGAAAGGCAAAACGGTGGTTGCGGGGATTAGACTTATGGCTTAGATCTCATAAACTTTATTTAAACATAGAAACAACAAAGTACTTACTGTTTAGACCAAAAGCAATGATACCACCTTCTACTTTGCAATTAAAATTCCAGGACTCTTACATTCAACCATCTTCAACCATTCGATTCTTGGGGTTTTATTCCATGAAAACCTGTCATGGACGCCACATACCGATTCTTTAAGAGCAAGTCTTTGTCGAGCCGTCGGTGTCTCAAATAGATTAATATATTATCTTCCAACAAAAGTGAAACGTCAAATTTATTTCGCCCTTGTGCAATCCTGCATAAGCTACTGCCTTTTACAGTAGTCAACGACATTCCAAACAAGTCTAGACAATATTGTATTCATACAAAAGCGAGCATTGCGAGCAATTGGTAACATATAACTTCTTAAAAGTGCCACACCATATTTTAGGACATATCAAATACTCAACGTAAGAAATCTACATAAATACAAACCATCACTTGAAATTTGGCGGCAATTTCCGCTCGATAAATTAGTGTTCCATGCTAAATACCACGCGAATGATAGCCCGCATAATTTAAGGCGACATTTATTCATAAAATCGCATTCGCGAACGAGTTATGGAGTCCAGAGGTTGAGTTTTCTGATACCAGGCCATTTAAACCAGTACCCGTATTTTTTAGCCTCATTGCATTGCGTACGATCACTCTATCAATATATAAACATTCTAAAAGAACATTTACTTACAGGGGAATAAAACCGGATGTGTTTTAAGCAAAATGCTTAAGATGATAACTAGCAATTGTCCTTTCACGTATGTTTTTGCTACCGTTGCTGCCAAAAGGGTGGCATGGCCCCGTCAGGCATTTATGCCTTTAGCCATGTCCCCCGAGACCTCTTTGTACCGTTATGTCCTAAATAAAGGTATAAACAGACAAAGAAACAAACAAACGTCTTTCCCATGCTTCCATTCCAGCGCTAAAGTTATTTTAGTATTTATTTCGAAGTCACTGACTGTACCCTAGGACAGTTATGCTTGCTTATCTATAGAGGTTAGAACTCAACGAGCGTTTTGATACAAAGAGTATGGTGCCTGGAACGCGTCGGCGACTGGTGTGTTTACCGCGTCCAAAAAAGTGGTCCCTCGATTTTCGCCTGATGACGTCATAAACGTGTCACGTTGTCGCCGGCCCCGATCCTGGCGGCGTCACAACAGCGGTGGTGGGTGTGGCAGACGCCTATTCCGCCGCAAGTCGCTCTCCAGCTTGACAATCCGCGGAAGCTTCCGCAGCCAGAAGTTGGCACGCCGCGACGACAGCGACGCTGGCGTTCGCTCGTGCTTTTCGCCAGCATTTCCACCACCAACCGCCAGGATCGCCACATCCGACAGCATGACACTCCGACTTCTGTGACGTCATTCGTTGCCGCTTGGGAACCGCTTTGGGTGCACGGGCGGAATGGGACGCTAAGCACATTGGTCGGAGACGCGTTTCAGGCACCCTAAGAAAAAGTGAGGATATGGCCAGCTTAGCCACGGCTAATCGGTGTTATTTATAAATCAACTCGCTACACCGGACTATCCTTCCTTAGATCTCGAATCTGAAAACAAATTGTCACCAACGATGCACGCAGGTCGTCAGGATAATGCAGACGATCATGTACAGGGTGATTTTTTTAATTTTCTTTTTTTTTAATGGAAACGGAAGTTTAAAGAGTGCAAACTACTAGCTGGATGCAGTCATTGCTAAGTGTTTATCGAGTTCGGTGGACGTAAGCTGAGGGAATAATCGTCACGGTAATTTGGCTAACTCACTAAATGTGTTAATTAACTTTTTAAACATTGGTTTTCCGGACCACATTGCAATTGCAGAAATTAAGGTAATTACTATTAGCGGCCAGACCAATTAAAACATTTGGAAAATTTTATTCGTTTTTGAGATATTCAATAATCAAATTTCACGTTTTTTAGCCCCATTTAAAAAGTTGGCACAAAAAGCACGCCGCAAGCCCTGCCCCCAATGACGCTCAGAAGAGTGACTACGCCACTCTTTCAAGTGTCAGTGTGGGCAGGGCTCGTGGCGAGCTTTTTGCGAACAAGGTAAGGTTGCCACATAAACAGTCACTAAGCTCTTTTTCTTTCTTTCTTTTTTCCCGGAGACCCAACGCCTTCGCATGGACATTGAACCCGCATGTGCCAGAATCACAATGTATACTCCTCGGGTGTTGTTTTTCCGCAGTGCACCCTTGAACGGCAAGAAGCGCACTCAACCGAGCTACCTGAACCGACCGAGATCATCGAGGAATACTGCGAAACCTCCGAGGACCGCCAGTCAGTGGTCGACACGAAGATCAAACCAACTACAATCTAAGCTCGTTATAACAGACCGTGATTTTGACCAAGTTTCCGGTCTGTTGTAAAAGGAGTAAGTATGTTGTATGCAGATATGAAACTGAGTCAATGGTACATAGAGGAAAACCAACCGAACTTCACGAATAGGTATGTTATATCCAAATGTATATTGTAACCAGGTCTGTTATAATGAGCTTAGACTGTAGTACGTTATTCGAAGCGTTAATCGAAACATTAACAAATAAATTGCCACTACCCTACCGTAACGATTCGTCAGCGAAGGGACGCCTATGCTATTAGCTTGCGTACTGACCAGGTGAAATGCAATTTAACGCACAATGTTGGCGCAAAATCGTAACATTTTGATTATATGCAGCAGGACGTATCAGGGTATAAGCGCTTTGGAGCAGATTAGAGCAAATGGCGTAGCAATCACGCGAATGGGAACGTATTTAAGTTGCAGAAATCCTCGCCAACTGTTTTTTTTTTTTTTTTATTCGTCGAAGTCGTTCTGGTGCGTTTACCGCGGCCAGTTTAGCGTTCGCCGGCGAACCGATAGCTCACGCGTGGGCTCCTTTTAATTTCGAATAGCGGCTCGTAAGTTTCAAAACCGAGTTTCAGCCGATGCTCCTTCATGTCGCGGTCGAACACACAGCGGAAGGTACTCCAACGAGCAGGAAGACACTGCGGCTGCGGCATATCAAAACGTAGGGCCAAGGTTCGCCAGCATGGAGTCTCGCAAGAGTTCAAGCGGGATGTTACGTCGCGTGAAACCGCCCTATGGGGACATCGGGAGCGCGATGGGGGAATTTGTTGTAGTGAAAGTTACATAATTGAGACCTCACTTTTGAATTCTCGTATATCGCTTTAAGGTCTCATTTGTCTTGCATGATTATCCTCCTCGCTTAAATAATTCGAAAAATAATTTTAAAAATAATTAACGGACGAGGCTACCACTCTGATGGTACCTCGAGGAAGTAAGGAGCTCCTCGGCATCGTGTTGAGTAACAGCCGCTAATTTTAATGTTCAATTCCGCATCGGGGCTCGCAACACTGGGACGAAGTTGTCCAGCCTACTGCCAAAGTGCGTTCATAGAAACGTAGTGCATGATTAGCGAAGGGATATTTTAAAGCCCCCCCCCCCCCCCCCCTCATTAACACTTCCGACGTGATCTCGCAGCAATGGCGGCCTCCGCACAACAACAATGACTTCACCCGTCAAAAGTAGACCAACTCCCACCAAAGTCATTAGGGATCTGAGTCAACACATTATAGAGCACGTCGTCGCCAATATTCGGCAAGCCTCGTGAAGGAATCAGAAAATTAGTAAGGTTACTCTCTTAAAAACACAAGCATTGCAGGCCCACTCACGTGAGCGGTGTGAGCAGGCGGGCCTGCATTATGACAGATATGAAAGATACGTAATCGGAGAATGTGGAATCTATAGCTAAGGGATCAATATCATTAGACCATAATATAGAACCAGAGGTAACAGCACAAGGATTTTGAAATTAAGTTGTGGTGGTGGTCCTGGAAAAGAGAGCCACGTCCATAACCTCAACGAACTATATTGAAACAACTGCCACTCTACTTCCAAGGCGTCTGGAGCGAGAATTTGGTCACCGTGCAACTCTTTCGAGATAAATGTGGGATCGAAAAGAAAGCTGTTATGAAATACTGCTGCCAGGAGCGCGTGAACGCCTCCCACCTTAACACGCCGCAAATAGCACGCGGAAGTTTCTGTACGGTATATTATGACCACTGAAGAAAAAAGAAAGTGGGCAGAGGCACATTTCTTTCCGCGATATCCCAGAAAAGAAAATTACGAAAAGGAAAAAAGACGAGTATACGCGTGAAAAAGATCCGACTCATTTTCTTCGTAACAACAGACAGCAGAAGAAGAACAAGGTTCCGAGGGTATCGCGAAACGCAAAACGAAAACACCACCGCAATTCTGGAAATCCAGCGAGAGAGAAGAGGAAAGCATGCGACTATAGGAATTCAAGAGCTAGACCTTCGCACGCAATGGGATGTTCGTTGGGAAGATAAAAAAGTTACGCAAGTTTCCGTCCTGTACCACAAGGTAGAATCAACTTACAAGGTTCAAAGCACATCGCTTTTGAATTCTATATCACATTTCAAATTCATGTTGCTTTTACATTCTATCACATGATCGATTCTTGTTTTACACTGATATTACAAAACCTCGTCAAAGAAAAAAAAAAAGATCTCCACCAATAAAGTGGTTGGGCGACTTCCTTCTTCGATCACTATTTCATTGAATACACCATATGTTTAAATATTTCACTAAAACAGCACCACATGCTATGCAAGACTGATGTCGGAGTAAAGTACAAAAATATATGTAGTACATAAGGACACTAAGCATATACGCGGCTGCAAAAAACTAGCTCAAAATCGTAAGTCAAAACAAATCAATATTGCTAGAAAAAAAAAAAAAAGGCTAAGCTTTGTCACGCAGTCGTGCCTCTCGCTCATCCCATTTTTATGAAAAAGGCTATAATTCGATTTGTTCCGCAGAGTTATCGGACACACAATCAAAATGAGAACAGCTGAAGCTCGAGTTTCCGCGTGACCAGCGAAGCAAGTCAGGTAACAAAAACAGCGCACTTCCCACTTATGAACTAGACGTCCTCAGGGACCTATGACTACGACGTTGCACTTTTACAAAGAATAAAAAAGAACGCACGTTGAGGATTAGAAGGCACGATATATAATCGAAGTGGAAATCCCAGTTATACATATTGTGAGGGAAAAAAAAATGAAAACGTCCATGCAAAGTGTCTCGCGATTAGGCAGCTTTAGCAGAGCGTTACCGCGGCTACCGCGGGCTACCGTGGCCACAGTACGTCGCGCGCTTAGGACCATGCCTCGAAGTCACAGTGCAAGCTCACGGTAGCCATGCTGCTCTGCACGGCAAAGATATGCCAGAACTGCAAGCGTGGAGCTCCGACAGACAGCGTTTCCGTTGGCAACAGCGGAAGCTCTGACGTAACATCAGGCGAAGAGAGCCACCTCGGCTTTTGACTGCTGTCTCAGTAAAATAACTTCGATCTAAGAACGACTATATTTACGGTGTTGAGAGAAGCTCAGTTCTTCGACGATGATCTTTGTACGCACCACCAACCATGTTGATCAAAAGCGGGAGTACGTCAACGCCCGCGACTCTGAGGTTACCATGCCTGATGTGACGTCACGACACGACCAGCCATAAAGACAGCCATGCATGCTGGCGATATTTGGCGTAAAGTTTCGTACTGATGTTCATGATCGATCTAACGAATATTGGGGCGTCTTTTAATGAAATAAATATCACATATGAATATATTTAGGCCCTCTCTATGTGACCAGCGCAAAAACTTAGCAACTTCCAGATACCACCGCACAATCCCTAGCTTTTTGAAAAACTACATTACGAGAGTTACGCAGTTTATCGATATAATGCGAAAAAGGGATACAAAAGAAAAAGGAAAAGAAAAGAGGCAAACATAATTGGAAAAAAATATTTTTGATATACGCCTCTCTTTCGCCAAGAGAATATCACTAGGCTCTGGGGCATTCAGGCGTCAAACCGGCACGCCGGAACAAAGACGACGGGATGACTGATATTTTTCATTCACCTGAGAAGAATAAACAAAAATATATATAAAAAAAAAAAACAACGAAGGTTAAAAAGAGAGAACGCCCAGAGGGCAGAGGGGTAGGGGTGGACACCCCACCCCTCCGGGCGTTTTGTCGATTCCAGGTCACATGGCTCGTTCGAGTCGATTGACACGTGGGCGCCGTCAACGCGAAGGCATTTTCTCTGACGACGGCGACGACGACGACGACGACGACGACAACGACGATGATAATGATGATCTTGTGGCTTTGGAACGGGCGGGCTCAAACTGAATTCGTGCCCAAGCCTGGGGCCTAGTGAATCTTAATGGCCCCTGAAGTGAACATTTTTACATTAGCCCTCTAGCCCTTTCTGGTGGCCTCTACAGACGGCCTGCGCAGGTCCCTGGGGGTCACCTTTCACTTTGTTCCAGAATGTCTGCATGTCCTTGCTCTGTTTTGTGGGGTTGCCGTGTTGGTATTGGGAAGCCTAACGCCCCAGCGTGCGCCACGGGCTCCGAGGATGCGAGCCATTTTCCTGGCTATGCACCGAGTAGGCTGAGCACGAGCCCCAGCGGTCGTTACCGCTGCAAACGCCGCACCATTGCGCCTGAGTACGAGATGCACGCACATGCGCTTCGCGCGGAAAGCAGCGCCACGAAGCAGACGGACAAAACGCTTGTTTCTCTGTAAAAAAATAATAAAAATATTAAAAATCATAAAATTTAAAAACTAAAAAAAACGAAACAACGCCGCAGTTTTCAAATTAAATCGCACACCAGACATACGGCCCGGTCCTCGAAACAGCGAGTCGTCCTCTGCCCCTCACTCTTAATCACGCTCCGCCGACGCATTTGCATAATGCAGAGCCATTTTCCCATCGCGTGCCTTGGCGCCGGCACACTCCGCAGTCGCCGCTCCAACTGGGTTTCAGCTTTATGTGCGCGAGAAAAATCTCCAACAGAAACGAGGGCCGAGTGCGCACTTTACGCCCCTCCGCCGACTGCGCAACACAATGGTCTCCGAAAGCCGTTTGCGAGCGGTGCAGTCGGCCTCCTTTCGTCCTTCCCGGCACCGTCTCGTCGTGACGCTGACACATTCGGTGTTGCTTTTGCGCCCTCGTGACGCGCACGATAGGGAAGGGCGTAACTGGGAAAGTGAAATAGTCGCCAACGACATTCCGTGATCGAGCTATCACTCGCGCGATTGCATCTCGCGCTTCATTCCTTTCCAGTCTCCTCCATCGACGCCACCTCTGTCGCTTGCCCGTAACAAACTTGCGACGCTGAGAATTCCGCGGTACAGTGCACGTTCAACCGAAAAGGTTCGACATGCCTGTTTAAAGAACGATCAAAGCAGCCATAAAAGAAAAATAAATCCAATAGCGCCCTTTTTTTAACACTATTTGCGAGGCGAAGTGACAACCAAGAGTATAGAGGGTTGTTCATTTGTGGATGAAAGGTAGTATTGGGGATGTGTCACTTTTGGAATGTGTATACTTGTGGACAGGAAATGGTTCGAGAGAGCAAAACGCAGAGCACTTAAGATGCATAAAAATAGATATCAGGGAAATTGAAAAATACCACGAAATACTAATCATAGGAGACATGAATGTTCACTAGGGGGAATCTGATGGTTTCACGGATGCGACAGGACGAATGCTAAACGTGAAGTAAAAGTAAGATGGAGAGGAACAACACTCATCGTGCATATTGTATAACGTCTCACAAATTGTCCCACAGAATGGGTAGCATGGAAACAGACGAGGAAGGAATGAAAAGCTTAGGGAATGACCATGAACGAATAAATGTTAATTTTGGTAGGACAGAACTAGAACAAGAAACACAGAAGCAAGGAGACAAGATAGGTGTCAGTGACACTCCAGCTGAACAATCTATATATATATATATATATATATATATATATATATATATATATATATATATATATATATAATTGAAAAAAACAGTAGCCACACAAGCAGCCATAAATTGGAGACAAGAGGCATCCAGGGAGCATAGACGAGCAAAAAAGGGGAGTGCTTCAGCGGAGGGAATAGAGAAAATATTAAGGACTTCCAAAAAAAGAAATCAGCGGCATATGCTTCGATTCAGGACAAAATTGGAAGAGAAGAAATGAAACGGACAAGGGAAATTAACAAAAATGATAGGAATTACGAACACAGCCAAGAAGTTTTGGGAGCACATAAGTTCACGAGGAAGTTGAGGGTAATATGGGCCAGTCATTTGTTTAAAAGCAGAGAGGCAGTGAGGAAAATAAATTTTGACCAAATACTAACAAAGATGGAGGAGACGCGGTGGGCGCGTAACATCTATAAATACCTGTACATGAGGAGTCCGAACACGAAATGGACGAAACTGACACGAAAGCTTCGGATGAAATTCCTGCAGACTTCATTCCCTCATTCCCTCGTGGGCAGGTGATAGTTACAGAAACGCATTGGCTTTAAAGGGGCAAAGGGGAAATCAGGTTTGTGTGGTTTTTAGGCTAGGTGGCGCAAGCTATCGCCCGTTATAAAGCGTGCAGCCGTTGCTATCCATCCATCCATTCATTCATTCGTCATTTCACTCACTCACTCACTCACTCACTCACTCACTCACTCACTCACTCACTCACACTCACCCAATCACCCACCCACTCACCCACTCACTCACTCACTCACTATATATATACACTCACTCACCCAGTCAAGCTAGCTTGTTAGCTTTTTGTCCGGTGTCCTCGGCATAATGTTGCTGAAATAAAGTTCAAAGTTCACTCACTCACTCACTCACTCACTCACTCACTCACTCACTCACTCACTCACTCACTCACTCACTCACCCACTCACCCACTCACTCATTCACTCACTCACTCACTCACTCACTCACTCACCCACTCACCCACCCACTCACTCACTCACTCACTCACTCACTCACTCCACTCACTCACTCACTCACTCACTCACTCACTCACTCACTCACTCACTCACTCACACTCTCACGCTCTCACTCACTCACTCACTCAATCACTCACTCACTCACTCACTCACTCAATCACTCACTCACTCTGTTCTTGATTTATTCATGTTTTCTGCGCAGGATTAAACTATTAGACAAAATAAACCAGAAAAACAACCATAAACACACACACACACACCAAAAAGAAACACAGTAATACGCAACGCGCTCAAGCAAGCGAAGAAACAATAATCCAGAAAAAACATTCCAATATGCAAATCCCGCGGAATTAATCTTAAATGCTTTCCATTCCCCTTTTGTGCTCCAAACGGGGCCCTGTTATACTCGGCGGGAATCTACATATATAAATACTCGACGAATCGACACGGATGCGCCGGTCCAAAGTCGAGAATCAAGTCTCGGCGTCGTGTGCTTCGCCGACTGTGTGTCGAAAGAGCCGCCGAGTATTCCTCCCGAGTCCCGCACAACACACTCCCGTCGCGTCAGCGCGTCGCTTCGGCGCGGTTGTTGGAGCCGAAGTCGCAGCCAGCCACTCCCCGCAACGCCGAACACTTTCAGCCAAGTAATTCGAGCGCGACAGGGCCCCGGCTTCCTCGAAAAAGTAGCGATTCTTCCGAAAGGGGCCCGCACATCCAGCCCCTTCGCGCACTACTTTGTGTGCAAGAGACGGCGCGCTTTTTTTTCGCTCTTTTCTTGACTCGAGGCGGCGTTAAACCAATAAACTCGAGTAGATAAACACACACACGCAGAAAAAGGAAACGATGAAAACCTTTTCCACCAACAACAAGAAAGCTGAGGAAGCGATGGCTGGCACCGAGTTCGTAAACATCGAGTCACGAACAGGTTAGCAACCGCCGAGTACCTGCCTTAAAAGGCAGCTTCGCACATGTGCGTTTTGACTGCGATCGAGTGCGTTTAGATCTCTTGTGTCCGCTTTCAACGAGAGAGCACACTGGTACCATCTAGTGGGTGGGAAAGCCTGGAAAGTTAGCGATCCGAGGATATTCCGTACTGCTCTACGCATCGTTCTTTCGCGCTGAGCTTGCAAAAAATCTGACATCGTTTATAGTGGACCATTTCTCATGGCTGATGCGTAGATTCTACCTCTGAAATACCACCAAAACACTTCAGTCTAGGTATACGCAGTTCAAAGGCCACTAGGAACCCTCAAAACATTTTTTGCGCCCATTAAGACACCCGGCATTCGTTCATTCAAAAAAAAAAAAAAAAAAAAAAAAAAGAAACACGAACGCGCCGTCGCGAAAAATGAAGCAACCACGTGACCTCAAAAAATTTCAAGCACCGCGTTTGTCCACTGGTTTTTGCTTGACCTATTCACTCTCCTGTTTAGAAACTGCACGACTGTGGAGGGGAAAAATGGATGTTGCCTTGACACCCTATTAAGGCGCTTCGAACGAAAACACACATTCCGTTTTTGAGGGTTGCCGAAGGCCCTTTAGTAGGCCGTTTAAGGGAACAGAAGTGTTTGCCTTTAATCGCCGCTAGCCACGCTCGCGACTCTGAAACAACAATAGTTGTGGAAGCCTGCGATGCAGCCACACCGCGTAGCGCACGCGCGTCTCACAAGCTCAATACTTCAAAAAGAAAGATACAAAAAAAAAAAAAAGAATCCCGAACAGGTGGTGTCCCGGCCTCTGATACAACGACTGAATCGTTCACGCCCATTCCTGTCGTTACCCCAGAGCAATCAGAGAAGCCAGCACAAAAAAGCGGATCACAAGGTAACCATTACGAGCCATGTAGACAGCGTCCCAAGAGAAAAGTACAGCCGATCCAATTACACACCTCTCCCAGGAGAGTAAAAAGAAAATGAAAATGTTGACGGTAACTTGGGCACTTTAGCCGATTGAGCGTTCCAATTCGCCATAGCAACAGCGCCAGGCTGCCACCTACCTACCTACCCCCCCCCCCCCTCTTTTTTTTCTTTTTTTTTTAAATAAACCTTTTTTCTTTTTTTTTTAAGAAATCCATCAGAAACACAAACAGACACATAGAAGCGCGCACCGAAGTACGCCGGAAGACCGAGCCAAAATATAGAGGAACCATCAATGGAGCGAGAAGCGAGGTTAAAGAAGATGCGAGCGCAGCGAAAGCACCGAGAAGAGGGGATGTACGCGGAAAGAAGAAGGAACCGCAGAAGGGAGACGGCCAGAATCTTTCCGGCACGTGATCGGAAATATATCGGAAGCTACCGCTACCCCAGCTTCGATTTCATTCCCGACTTCTTCACAAAGAATCGATCAGAAACCATGCAGAGGGACAAAGACGAAGCGTTCCCTTAAAATGGCCCTTTCTGGCAGCACCTCCCTGGGCCGCGACAGACCGATGGCGTCGTGCGTCGATCGGCAGTGCAAAGCGGCACCTAACGCGAGGCTTGAAACCTGGGAGGCTTATTCCCGACGTTGATGTTTAAGGTTTTCATGGTGCAATGGAAACGGAGGCCACGGTGCGCCCCGACTAAACATAATCACTTAACTAAAGGAAACTTGGTCACTTTTTAACTAGGTTGGTACCGTCCGCAGGAACTCTGCCGCTTCTGCCCGACCTACTCAGACCGTTAAAACACGCATACTAGACGTATGAGCACCGTAAGTGTACCCTAAGTAAACTAGAAATTTAGTTTAAACATAATTCCCAAGAATACCGTTTTCCCCCATAAAATTTCACAATCAGTACACGTTTAGTTAAAGTTCTTGGTGGACCTCGTCAACATAATAAGTTCATTTGAAAGCCTCCAATGATGAACAGCCGAATGTCACCAAACAGGGAGAGCATTTACTGCAGAGAATTCCCAATTTTCTCATCGGAGTTCATCGTGATTGTTCGGAGAATTGTGAATTGCATTCTTTATTATGGGTTCTTCAATTAGACTCCCTCTAGAAATCAATGAGCACGTAGCTAAATATATGAATGAAAACCTCCCTTTATGTCTTAATCTCTAGAGAACAATGGGTATGCATACTTCTCCCCGTTTTCGGGTATGCATACTTCTCCCCGTTTTTTTACTTCCAATTTGTTTCGATCGAAAATGTCATTCGGAATGCACAATACAAACGAGAAGGTTATTTTTAATTGCAGATCACTTCAATGCCAAATTAACGTAACACTTGCAAACGGACCCTCGTTGTGCATTTAAGAAAGGGGTGCGGGAACACTTTCTCGAAACAAAAGATTTGAGGCCCTAATGTGCAGCAATTTAAGACTTCTCTGAAGAAATGGCTGATTCCCCGCTCAACGAGCTTCAAACGTTGTCCTATTTCCCGTCGTGCCGTGTGAAAAAGCGCTTTCAACTTCAGATTCAAAAGAAAACGAACGTTTCCCGTCCGTACACTGAAGAACAATACACCTTTAAATAATAAATCCGAAAAAACAAAAACAAAAAAAACAAACAAAAAAAAACAGAGCATTTATTACTTAACATTGTCTGAGGGTGGAGAAAGAGAGAGAAAAAGAGAGGTAAAGTGAAACAATAAAGAACGCACGAGGCAGGGACCACGTCCTTTCTTGGATCAGAAAGGGCAACACAGAATATTCCTACGATAAAGGTACACCGATCCCTATGCCACTGTAGCGAATGGTATCAGTGTGTCCGGAAACTTGAAAAAGACGGTCTCCAGGCGCGCATGCTCCTACAGCAGGAGTCACTCGGAAAAGCTATACTCGGTTTCACTCCAAGTTCGACCGCAGCCCAGGCTATAAGGTCCGATGGAGCCACAAACATGAAGCACCAAGAGTGTCCCAGCGCTCGTTGTCTTTGTGTGGTTTTTATCACCGGCTAAAGCAATCACGTAGAGTGAATCCGCCGCCATCCTGCGTTTCTTTCTGATGGTTATCGTTTTAGACGGAGATATCAGTACCTGAATGCGTGTAATTTAAAAAAAAAAGAAAAGAAACTTACATATATTAACTTTTTAAACAAAATCAAAGAATCTACCTTACCTTACCCTTAACCTTACAATAAGATGACGAAAGAACATGCTGAGAAGAGAGGAATAGTCAGTTCTCCCATTTAACCTCCATATCTAGAAATAAGTACGACAGGTGTCAATAAATTTTCCGCGCCAAAAAAATGAGCAGGAACCCCTGTTTCGAAGCGTTCTTAATGACGCGTCCCCCCACCCTCCGAGCAGGAGACATAATTCCGCCGTCCACCGAGACTAAAGAGAGTGGCCTGACTTGTGGACTCCCCCACCGGACTGCGCGAACGAGTCCAGCCACTTTCCGTCCCAACGGCTCATGGAAGGCACGCAAAAAGGAAGCCGAGAACGAAGATGTTAAAAAAGGAAAGCGACGAAAAGACCACCTCTCAGGAGACGGAGACAAGACGGATGGAGCGAGGTTAAGCCGGATCTAGGAGCCCGACCTCGGGGCCGCGAGCCCTTCTCCACTGGTCAAACAACGATGCAAAAGCAACCGATCAAGCACAAGAAAAGAGACTACAACGACCACCGTGCTCGCATGCGCGCGGAAAGAACAAAGAAGACATCGGGAAAGTTCCAGAAAAAAAAGTGATTGTCACCGTCGCGCAGCTCCTGTCTTCCAACAGCTCCCACGAGGATGTTCCGAGGGCCGAACAAACACGCGCCGGCCGATATCGCTCGACCTTCCACCGAAGAGCAAACAAAAGCACACACACACACACACGCGAAAGAAAACGCCCGAAAGGCAGCCCAGAATATAAAGTCTCGCGGCTATTCGTTCCGATGCTGCGGATATCGACGCTATTTTTGCGCCCTTTTCGCGGATATCACGAACTCCACAACGATGCTGCGCGGTGTTCGAAGCCACAAGAAGCGTCTTGCTCCTCCCCGGAAAGGGGAATTAAGCAGCTCGTTATCCAAGCGTCCCTACATCGAAGAAACAATTGCTCAACTTCGTCTGTGAACAAGAGAAACGCACGCTTCAAAAAACCATTATAAGAAAAAAAAAAAACATGTTGAGAGTTTACGTGGGAAACGAACTGTGGGCATCTGGGACACTCCAGGGAAGGACTGGGGATTCATTTCCACCACCTGGGGGTTTGTGACGTGCAATGCAAATCTCACTTACACCGCGCCTTCTCCGGAATTGGCCTCCGTGAAATGGTCGTCTCATGGGATTGCCTATGCGCATGTGTAGCGGTAGCACACATCAGCATAGGCAACCCCGTCCGCCATTTTTTTTTTGTGGCATTACGTGATGGTATCCGCGGTCATTAACAGTGTTTCAACTGCAAGACGCCGTAATTTTGTGCCGCCTCAATAGCAAGATTAATTCAGGCGTAATCGCGAGTTAATTTGTTTTAAGAAGACCAACAAAAACGCTATCTGATTTCCCAGTAGATGGCGACCAGCCGGAAAACTTTATCTCAAAGCCACTGATTTTTTAAATGATTATTGGGATTCATCATTATTATTATTATTATTATAATTATAATTATTATTATTATTATTCAGTGAATTTTAATAGGCGTACCATCTCGCACCGACATGCGCGGAAGTTGCGGGTGCTACATTCATTACCATGGGCAACACAAAAAAGAGACTGATGGGTTTGCCTTAGATGTCGCGCCAAGAAAAACATAAATAACACTGGCGGTGCAGTTGTAACATCTGGAAGTGAGTGATGACAACTTGTATATCCAGGTGAAAACGATCAGCACAAAGCTGGACGTTCTACAACCTTTGACAGAAAGGGTGGACAGTTTGATGCTGCTGCTGCTTTCAGTGAAAGTAGACGAGTTGCTCTCGCTAAAGAAGGTCGTGGAGACCCTGAATGTAACTGTGAGAAAAATGTAAAAATCCTCTTTTTTTTTTTTTTTTTTAACGCAATGCGATTTTTTGTTTGCTAAGGTAACAATAAATGATAATCCAATCAACGAGTTCAAGAATAGAAATAGCGAAGAGAGGTCAGAAATATGTCGTTTACAGGCTGAGCTCAATGACTCAGAGCAATACAGTCGTTTGATCAACTTGGAGATCCATGGACTAGCATACCGACCATCCAAGAACATCTGTGATATGGTTGGTAACCTGGCCTCCACACTAAACATTCCACGGTTTTGACCTTCGGATGTACTTACCAACTCCTCATCGTCCGCCGACCCGACGCGATTCAATCTCAACTCCCCCAGTCATTGTAAGGTTCACCTCTGTAGCCATCAAGGAAATCTGGATGGCATCACGGGGCAAACTAAGAGTTATGCCTGCTTATTCTCCCAGACTGTACTTCAACGAAAACCTAACTCGCACAAGCAGGAAACCGTTTAGAAAAACAAGAGCTCGGGGAAAAGAGATGCAGTACAAGTTCGTCTGGGCAAAAAACGCCAGGATCTTTGCAAAAAAAAAGCGTGGGTTCTCCGGTTGTTCGAATTTCCTGTGTAGAACAGGACATTGAGAAGATGGTGTACGGTCTTGGAGGAAAGGTTTTTAAATGCTCTGATTTATTGTAATTTCAAGAATTTTTATGTATATTAATCCTCTACAATATTTGACGTTATTGCACATAAATATTAGGAGTTTAAGGAAATACTGGGATCAGTTCGTGGTACTTGTTAAACATTCTCATACAGTTTTTGATGTTTTAGTTTTAACAGGAGTTAAGATCAATGATAACTTGTGCGACAAATTTTCTGTCTGGTTACAAAAGCTTCTTTTGCACGCGTGAAAGGTCAAAAGGTGGTGGTATAGGAGTTCTGGTGAGGGACGTGCGACTGAGCGAAATTAGTGATATTGAATTTGTTAACTCTGAGTTACTTTCCTTAAACATTTGGAACGCACACTGCTCCTGGTCACACTTGGTCTGCTTTAGGCCCCCTTCGACAAATCCGGGTCTTTTTTGTTGGCGAGAGAAGGACAAAGTTCCTTGGCCAAAGTTCCTTGGGTTACTAGGCGAATCTGTCGAGATTCGCCTAGTAGGCGGTTTCAGTGTAGACTCCCTAAAAACTTCCAGATCAATTGTCTGCGACTTTCTCAGCGTGCTGTCAAATGTAGGATTCACAGACGTGATTCACATCTCCAACACGAGAAGAACTTTTGTGATAAACTCGTCACGTCTTGCGTAGATCATATTCACTTGAGTGAGTCAAATTCGACCATTAGCTCAGCAGTAATATCTCAAAAGCTGTGGATCACTATTTCACAACTTGTCAGATTGCGTCAGAAAACTTGATTTAACAAGCAACACAAACAAGAAGGTAAGTTGAAATCGTGGATCAAAAAATATTTGACGAGCTAGTTGCGGCTTTTCATTGGCAAGATCTGATACTAAATAAGAACTATAACGACGTCTATAATACATTTTAACTGATTTGGACTTCTTTTACAAATCAGTCCAAAAAAGATTATCGGAATCAGAAAACGTTGCGAGGAATACGTTTGGCTGAATTCTGACATCTTGCATGCCATCCGGGACAAAGACTCACTATGGAGGAAATGCAGGCGTTCTCCTAGAAATAAAGAATTCAAAACTGAATTTCGCTGCGCTCCTTACCGCGCAAATGCGTTGGCTCGGGCAAGCAAGAGAAACTACTTTCAAGGCCAGTTCCGTTCTGCCAGATCTAATGTTGTAAAAACTTGGTCTTTGCTTAACCAACTTCGTGGACGTAAGGCTACAAATTCGGTAGATGAGGTGTTGTAAAAGACATTTGTTACAATTACACGTTGACTTACTGATAGGTTTAACTTTAATACATTATTTGCGAAGTCTTCAGGAGTTCTGCCGGGTAACGTTAACTTTTCAAATAACTCAGAGAGCTCAAATGTGGATTCAGCCCTCCTTCCTGAATTAACAGAGGATGATCTGAGAAGTATGTTATTTAATTTTAAAACCAAAGAAAAAAAAATCACCTGGTGCTGATAACGTGATGACGTGAGTGATCTCCATCAAAATTTTAGCTCCACTGAAAACGTCCTTATACCCATTCTAAATGGTTTTATGGCCGATGGAAGAATTCCTTATACCCTAAAGAAGGCAAAAGTTAAGCCACTTCACAAAGGAGGAGATCGTCGGAACGTCCATTTCAATTTTACCTCGTATAAGTCCGATATTAGAAGCACGTTATGAATCAGTTTCTTAATAATTTTTGCACCATATCTGACAACCAATACGTATTTGTCAGCGAGAGGGGAACACAACCATTGGTTGAAGATTTTACTGATGAGTTACATTATGCATTTGAAAAGAATGAATCTGCCTGTGCGCTCTTCGTCGATGTGTCAAAAGCATTTGACAGTGTTAGCCACGCCATTCTGCTACAAAAACTTAATCACGTTGGATTCCGCGGACCGTTTCTGGAACACTCAAAGATTATTGATATAAACGCACTCAACAAGTTTACAACAAGTTCGCAAGTCATGTTAAAACCTGGAGTTCCAGAAGGCTCCATTTAGTCGCCATTACTTTTCAATATATCTGTAAATGATATACTTCCAACTCTATATTGAACTGCAAACGTTACCAGTATGCTGACGATACTGTACTATTATCACGCCATATAAAATATGAGAAAGTCATTTCTCTTCTTCAAAATGAAACAAAATACTTGATTAACTGGTTTGAACTAAATGCCTTAAAAATAATTCGAAAACGCGTCTAGTATGCTTCCGTAATCCTTTGAAAGGTGTTCTGCTTAATAAGCCCCTATTCTTACTTATCATCGTGTTTGTTATGTAGCTGTGCCCCTGTTTACTACGTTGGAAATGAAATGCATGTGCCTATACTTTGTTTCACTTCAGGCCCGAGCGTGGCCGATGTTGTGAGCTGAAGGGCCAATATAACGGTGAAAAACGCGCACCGTCATGACGTGCTCTCCGCAGTTGATAGGACCAACGATGTTCGCCGTCTTTCTGCGCGTGCTGCTCCGCCGGCTCGTCCTATCGAGAGTGGAGAGCGCCAGATGGTGCGCTTTCTGAGCTGTTTGATTGGACCTTCGGCTCATAACAACGACCGCGCTCGGACCTAAGCTGAAACCAAGTATATAGGTACCGAATTCGAAAGTGGATAGTCATGGAGTTCGCATCTAGCAATTGTTTGCAAAAAACGCAGGCGTGTCTCAAATCTGTTGTATAATTTAAAAACTTTTGTCCCTCGTAACGTGAAAAAAAAAAAAAAGGTTATTAACGCGTTAGCATACAGTGTCCTCAGATATAGAATCAGAATTTTTGGAGAATGATCGGAATTATGGCACAAGGAGATCGATAATATTTTGAACGGAATAATTCGAAGTATTGTATACAGCTCCGACACAAAAAAAGAACAAGAAAAAAAATGATGAACTGAAACTTTCTTTATGTCAATCTCGCTTTACTGAAGGGGTTGTTCTAAAATATTTTTGGAGTATCAGCTTCAAAACTCCATACATTGCACCTTGGACACTCAGACATACAACCTGTTTTGAAGTGCCAAAAGTGTCAACAAGATATGGCAGGAGACTACGACGAGTCTAAGTGTCAGACATGTTCAATAGTCTATCTGACAGAATATTCGAATTGGATTCAAAAAGAAAACTGAAACAAGCCCTCAGACTGTAATAGTGACACTAACGCGAACGCAACATTGATTTTCATCCTTTAGCAGTGGACGTTTTGAACTGTACTAGAGGTTTTTTTGTTTTATTTTTCTTTGTATTCAGTGTTTGATGTGTTTTTAAATCGTGTCATCTAACCCAGAAGTGAAACTTAGAGATTTGTGTATCTGATACTCGTATTTTGTTTGAATCATAATGTGTTCATTTTCCAGCGTTCCCTGGTGGCTGGCTTCAGACATCTTTGACTGACCCGATACGACGGATTGAACTCTTTGCTAAATAAAGCTATTTAATTTTATTTATTATTACGAATATTATAACAACAACAAGGTACCGGAGCCACCGAGATGGCATTTGAGGCGAACATCTCACACTGCAGCGCGGGTTACTGCCCGGCAATATGCTGTCGCTTGCCAACCAGCTTCATCGACTCACCCTCCATGAACCGGAGAATATGTCTTCGCTGTCACACAGAGCGGCGAACATGCAAACACTCCGCGATGTTCTTTGTTTACCCACCTTGCGCTACGGTGAATCGTCGCTGGAATGTTGTTCTAGGAAGTACCTCTCTCCTCGACAGTCCGAGCATTACTACTGGACGACATTCACCAGAGACAGCAATTTGAAGAACCGACACGAGAAACGTTTTCCGCTCGTTATTTTATCATAGTCTAGACTTCTTGAGCCGAAGGAGCGGCTACGCTTAACTATGCATAGACAAGGAGCTTGCTGCTCTTGCCGTCATTTTCGTCGGCGTACGGAATGGTTCTCTATGTTTGAAAGGGAAGCTGAAGCCGTTCCGTATTTGAGAGGAAAAACATTTAAATAATCTTCATTCGGCCTCCAGGATAACAAATATCGAGCATTATTTTTTCAATCTGGTGTACGCAGGCTGCAGAAAATCAATTTCAAAGTACCGCGGAAGCCCCTCCTTACCGGAGCGTATGGTCACCTGCTCCGAGCTGCGTTGCCCGTGTTCTACGAAATTCCGCCTATAAAACGTCAATGCCAAAAAAAGAAAAAAAAACGTTTTGTACATTTTAATTAGCGAGAAGATGGATAACGCAAATTCCTTGATCACTCAACGGCTGCTCCCTCAAAAACCAAACAAAACATTATCCAGCAAAAAAAAAAAAAAAATATATATATATATATATATAAAATCGTTTGTCGCGATGTTGATTTTTCAATCGTCTCCATCCCTTTCACTGCCCTCAACAAAGCCGCTGGGCGCCGCCATATTGAGAGTAATATTCTTAAACTTGGGAACTACTTTTATTAGCAATGAAGTCAAAGCTATATGGGGTACCCTCGCGCTAGCGCACACGGAGCGCGGATCACAGCTGTGCTCGTGCGGTCTTCACTCGGAAATGCATGAAAAAGGTGTCCCCGAGTATAGTTACACGGGCAACCTTAAGCGCAGTTAAGTCGCCCTTAACTGCAGTTACGCTTCATCATAATTATCACACTGTACTCTCGCACAACTATTCCAGAATAAGTGAAGAGTGCGCGTGTACAGCCTTAATGACGCTCAAGATGCGCAAGCGAATGTGCGCCCATAGCTTCGACCGCATAGCCACACAACGTTGTCCAAAAAAAAAAAAAGACGTTGAGAGACGTTTACAACTTCCTGTAATGCCGAATTAGAGCGCAGCTCTTGAGGAGGAGGAGGAGGGGAGGGTACGGAGGGGACGGTATGCCCCTCCTCCTCATCCGTACCCTGTCCTCCTCTCTCCTCATCTACTTCTCCCGTGCTCCTCGCCTCCTCCCCCTCTTCCTTCCCTCCTTCTCCTCCTCCTGCCTCTTCCTCGTCCTCCTCCATTTTCGTTCTTCTCCTCCCTCCTCCTCCTCTTCCTCCCCCCCCCTACTCCTTCCTCCTCCCTTCTCCTCCCCGCCCGCGCGGTGCCGTCACGTCCGCGCGGTGCATTTTGGGAAACGTCCCATAATGCACCGCGGTGACGTTTCGGCACGGTGACGTTACGGCAGGATGCCGAAACATCGCCCTCGTGACGTCACGAGGCTGACGAGTGACGTCACGACGGTCCCGCGCGTTGCATTATGGGACGTTTCCCATCATGCACCGTGCGGTTACGCCGACGCGCCCCAGTGATACACCCGCCGTCCCCCAGTGATACACCCGCAATCCCCCATTGCGCTGCGCCGAAATTGGCGAAGGGGGACGTCGCCGGCGATCTTGGGTTGCTAGCGTTACGTCACGGCGTCGCACCCTAAGGATGGATGGATGAATACGGCTGAGCCCTTTGGATCGGGCGGTAGCTTACGCCACCTAGCCATTTTGTTTTACCATTTAAGCTTAGAATATTTAAATGTGAAATCTATATTCACTCCGCAGTGCAAAGAAAGTGAGGCTATGAAACCCCCTTGCCATCAGTGAATAAGAAAACACCTAGTTTTCTCTCGATTTCTGCCACCATTCACTTAATCTTTGCTTGGTAATCTCTACAGTCTTGAGATCTACTCTCCCTTCGCTGTCTCTAAAACCTAATGACTTTATTAAATCCATGTTGTCTTCGGTAGGCATAGGGTGATGCCCTTTACAGTAGGGTATCAAGTGCTCAGCCGTCTCGTCCTCCTCTCCACAAGCAGTGCACACTGTATCCATTTCCTGGTACTTCACTCTGTATGTTCTGGTTCGCAGAACATACAGAGTGCACATACATAAGACAGTGGGGCTGTGGCGCCATCTCGTGGCGACGTTGCGAACCTTATATACGTGAGCTCCAAACCAGTCCAAAATCAGCACACGTACCAGGTCACTAACTCTAACACATTAAAAGTCAAGAAGGCATAGATCATGCCTAAAAGTTTGCGGTGTCTGCTGGAAAATGCACCTCGCCTACAAGACGACAAGGAAACGGCTCGGCGGCAAAGAGCGGGCATCGGTTCAAGCGCGGGCGCACGCTCACCCACCCCCTCTGCACGGAGGCTGAGGCATGCGAGCATCATACGCACGAACGCACCCGCAGCTCCCCGGGCTATCTGTGGACGAACGTGCCCGCGTCGTATGTCGCTCCGCGTTCAAGTGGGTATTCGGGAAGAGTTTGCAGTTCCCCAGCCCTTTGAAGATCCGGGCCTTCGATCCGGATTTCCAGCTGTTTGCTCCTCTTGAGGAAAGACGGCGCGGATTGGACATACCGACGAAACGTTGCAACAGTAAGCAAAATAAAAGGAAACTAGAAGCGAAAATAAGATAGGTTATTTGTTTTTGACATAGAGTGATTCTAGAGCTTTTAGGTCAAACATTTAAACTTCTAGAGCTTTAGGTTAAGGGGCCTTATTTCCGCCGTACCGACGTGTAACCGCAACTACAAAGAACTGACTATTACACGGCCTGCAGCCGCGTGTCGTGACCGTGGGTATCAAGTATTGACGTCGTCACGAGTTACACTATAACGAATTAACGAGTTGTGCAATCGTCTGCTCAGAAAAAAAGCTGCGTTTTCAATCTCGTCGTCTATACACGAATAAATGTGCCAAAGTTTTTTTTTTTTTTATCGCTGTCAAGGATCATTCGCCCGTGGCGCCAATCAAGTCATCAAAACCCCCTCCTCTCCGCTGCTTCCGTGACGAACGAGCAAAAATGCGTGTTGACACATGTTTTCTTGCTCGTCTCAGATCGGCTACCAGCTGCGATCATAAGCATTGCCGACTGGTTCTGGCGTTCCGACGTGATCGAACCGGAGCAAGAGAAGTGTTCCGATTCGAGGCGAAAACCTCCGGACCACCGAAGAATGAAGGGAGTTTGCTGAGAGCGTGTTCCCAACCGGAAGTTCTCCGTCACTCGCGATCACGTCTCCGCGCACATGACTCGGAAGACGGTGTGAGAGTTGAAGGGTACCACAAGTTTCAATTTGTTTCAGTGTTAAAACAGTAAAAATTAAAAATAAAAAACTAGCCTACGCAAGCAACTGTGGTTTTCTGTTCTTCATAATGGGCCGAAATCTGAAAATCCCTGCAAGGCCCCTTTAACCTGCTACAATAGACGACAAGTAGCTGGAGTATCACGCTTGCTCAAACCAACATCAGGTGGAGCGGGAATCGAACCCAAGATCTACGAGTTCATTTCCCACACCAGCCGGTCTTGGTCTTTATAAAAGGAGAGATAAGGCGAAGCAAGATCAAGAAACAAAGGAAGAAAGAGAGAGAGAGAGAACATAAAGGGCCTACAGAAGACTCGGTTACTTTCTTTTCCCAGCCCATACGGGCGCACGTGCAGCGTTTATAGATCATACAAAAGATAGTCTGTACACAGATTTGAACGCGAGTCGCCGCGAGATCCCTGCTTCGAATAACCGCGTGGCAATGAGTTCGAAGAGAGCTTGGCACGCGGCATTCGAACCACGAATATTGCCGTGACTCGTGTTTGCAGACTGTCTTTTGTATGATGTATAAGCAGTGGAACCGCGGCTTTACAGCCGCCACTTCAAACTTTCCCGTATTTCGCCGAGACGAGGCACTTCATGCTGTCCAAAGGTAATAGGATGCAAAGTTTCAAGGTTTAAAGAAAAACGTTTTAACAGAAAAAGTAACGCTAAAAATAAATGACCTCATTAAAAGAGACACGGTTGTTAAATAGCGCTAAAAGCCGTCCGCGAGCTTCTCTTTTTGGCATGCGATACGTATGAAAAAACGTTCCAGCGCACGTACTTTAATAGACCTACTGCTATATTACACAAGCATCAGGGAGAATGAAGCGATTGGTGTTTCACGCGCCACACGCGCACGCCTTCCCCGTATAAAAGATTCGAAGTAAATAACCAAAATAGAGCGTTGACGAACGCGTGTGCAAGATGCCATTTTTGTTAGGTATTTGCTTTAGGACAATTACTGCTGCAGGCGCCGGCACGTGCGGCGCGTGGAATACCAATCCCTGCATTCTCTTTGATGCTTGGGTAATTTAGCAACAGGTGTACTGAAATAGTTCTAAAGAGCACAGAACCTGTGGGAAATACGATTCCCACGTGCATGAAGAGCCCTCCTGGATATACACGTTGACTTTATATGGAACTTCCCGCTCGATCCCATCGATCAACGATGCAGTAAAAATGATACGATCAGATTTGTTTAAAAAAAGGAGTGAAACTTACACTTATCCGGTTTGTGCATGTGAGTTATACGGCCAGGGGGAGATTATGTGGGCGGCTAATCTTTGACATAAGTCGACTAATTATTTAAAATTCGTTAATTAACTTTTTAATTACTGATAATAAACATACGGTTTTAATTAGAAACTTACTGAACGTCATCAAAAACCACTAAACTGACTTTGTTTAGTCCGACCTGAAGCTCGTGGGAAACTCGGGGGCGCACCAAAGTTGCCACGCGTGCAGCAGACGCAAAGCTAGCAGTGGCAAAACGCGGATGATTAGATTATCACCGCGTGGTGAAGGTTTACAAATGCTTCCGTTCATATATAGGCAAAAGTAAGGTGCGCAAACACAGCAGCCGTGGTATGGTTAAAAAAAAAATCAAATTTAATGGCGAAAAAAGTCAGACAAGAAAAAAGAGTCAAGTGCCGAAAAAAACACATAAGGCACATATTGTTTCGGGACTTTACTCTTTTTTATTGTCTGACTTTTTTCGCCATTAAATTAGATTTTTTTTTTATCATGCCACGGCTGCTGTGTCTGCGCACCTTACTTTTGCGCATATATATACACGCATATATATAGTGAACGAAGAGGGGAGAAAGTGATTGTTCAATTTATTGCCTTCTATTCTAAACACGGTGTTTCCACGATATGGACCTCATGGTTCCAAAGGCTAAAAGACGGAACAAACGGTTTATACGAAGGATCATATGTCTGCTTCACCCAAGGAACAGAACGTCCGAACGATGTCCCCTTCGTCCAGAGAGCGTGCGATCAAAATCGGGACTTCCCGTGCACGCCACCACCCCGAGGCCAGAAATATCCGGATCCCCTCTTCGCATGCGCGTACAAGATCGTTCGTGAGACCCCTTGAACCCTGCCAGCCCATTGGCCCAATGCCTTACCAGAGGCCATCGCGTGTTCCGCCACTCAAAACCGCCGGCCTTTCAGGGGATCAGAAAGGACATACATACGCGTCTCTAAGAAAAAGAAAGAAAAAAAAGAGTTTTCAGAATGAGGACATTCTTTAGTAAGCAAAGAAGCATTTCGCTCGGATAAACGAACAAAAGTCGCCAAGCGTGCCTAAGTCGCTCGCGTGCATTTCCAGGCGATCCTCGTTAACGTAAATACAGAGCCTTTTATCCCGTTCTGAGCAAATACTAGTAGTATTTCTGTTCGCTCGTTTGTTTTGTTTACAGACGTCCGTTACCATACGCAAGCTAACATTACGATAAACGCAGCAAAGCCTGCAAAGGGGCATTTAGAGGAATGTATCCCAGTCAAGTGAACAAACAATGTAAAGCACACCTACGGCCTAAAAGTGTGGCGGATGATCGAAAACATTTCTCCGCAACTTATCCCGCTATTCCGCGCCGCATTTTCGTAATAAATAAATAAATAAATAGGGATTAAGACAAATAAAAACAAAAGAGACCGGCAAACATGGCGGGCAAAAGAGCAACAACGCCCGCAAGCAGAAGTAAGAACAATACTCCTGCAAAACGTAATCCAAACTGTTCTCTTCAGCTTCCGCGAAAGACAAGAGCGAATGACAGAAAAGCCCGCCAAGAAACTGCGCCGCCTGAGAAACGAAGAACGAGGAGCAGAGGAAGCGTGGGTAGCTTCAATACAAAATGCGCCAGAAGCCGTTTTCGGGAGAAACAAGCAGCTTGATCGAAAGATGCCCTCGATCCGTTTTTCTTTTTTCTTCTTCAAAATCTTATGCACGCGAGAAAAAAAAGAAAAAAGCACGTCTAAACAGAAACAAAAGTGCTCATCCGAGTAAAAATCATACCAGGGAAACGCAAAAAAAAAAAAAAGTAAAAGAAAGATTAGGAATGTTTCGATCGAGCTGAGTACGAAAAGGAGTCCCGACAGAAAACTCAATTCACCGAGATGCTTTCTGGGAAAAGACCACGAGAGCCGCGCGTACCTTACTGTTGCAATTCACGCACCGGTGGAAGCCTCCCTCTTCTCTGTCCTTTATTTTAAAAACACTTTTACACGCATGACGAATCAATATGTACTAGCCGTTTAGCAAGCACACACACACGCAGAGACACACCACAAAGAAACAACGGATATTTGTTTCTCCGCAGAAAGCAGAAAATTAGCGCTCAGAGTCTGTCGTTCTAAATATTATCACGTGGATTCACTGTTCCCCGTCCTTCGGATGATCCGGTTTAGAAGACAAGGTGTGCTTCTGTCATGTGGACTCCTATACTGGTGCTGAAAGAAAGCTTCATAGCTGGAAATCATTCCTAAACTCACCTGATACGCCGCGTTGATCAAATTATACGTGGCGTTCCAAATTTGTCGTAACCAAAGAACCAGGATCCGAAACGCCGAGCAAGACCGACACGAAAGTCCAAAACCACGATTGGCGAACTTGCAATGAAGGATTTGTTTCCCATGAGTGAACGCTATTGCGGCAGAAGCTATATACTTTCGGAACCACGCGTTCGCAGGCGAATAATGTGCTAAGCTCTTGTGCAAGTTACAACACTTCAATCAGAAAAAGAAACGCTTTATAGTGGGTGCAACAAACTGCTTTTCGTTACTCGGGAAAATAATTCACGCGCGCACAACACGCGAGATGTTCTGTATCTTATAAAAATGCAAATACAAGCACCCCTAACACCAGGCAGACGAACAGAACAAGCGCATGAAACCGCGCATTACCGAAAATTAGTTTAGCGCCCTCTCAAGCTTTCCGAAGCAAACCCGCAACAGAAAACAGATGAAATCTCACAATCTCGGCTTAATCAGTTAGAAATCGGGTCGTAAAACATGCTCCGAGATGAGAGGCGCGCTCCGGAAAAGTCTCAACTGCGTGCTTCACCAGAGGATTTTTTTTAATATAAATTAATTTTTTTTTTTTTTTTGGGGGGGGGGGGGGGGGTTCCGCAAAATTACGAGTAGCAGCAGAAAAAAAAAAAATAATACGACTGACATGGCTAACCTCTACGTAAAACGCAGTCACCTTGCAAACTTCTGAGCCTTCAACATCATACTCTTCCTCGTTCGCTCTCTCTTTGTAGTGACTCTGAAACGCGAGCGAACGAACTCCACAAAGGAAAACTTACCAAAGCACGATCTCTCACATGAAAGAGACCCCGCTGGAATTCGGAATTAGCACCCGCCACCTCTCTTTTCTTTTTTTCCGTTTTACAGATTTCGTCGTACGTGAGTGCTACATAATCCCAACTCCCCGCGCATTTTTTTTTTTTTTTGCACTCTGTTTGTTTGTGGAGTCAAAACAGCCAGCCCTGCCCGATGTCTAAGGTGAGATCCCGTACGCCAGTAAAATAACGGTTGCAAATAATATATTACCCGATTCCTTCGTTTCACGACGTGTTTTTTTTTTTTCTGTTGTTTCTTTAATTGTACCCTTTTATTTGTGGGGCACTGCAGTTCAGACGACTGAAATGTCCGTATGTGATTTTCCTTTTTACATCAGCCAAGTCGTCTACTCTCTAAACGCCGCTAATTAAAATCATGCGTGAGATCAAAAGTCAAAGCGCCCCAAGGTTGGTAGATTACGCAAGCAGGTAGGGTAGGTTGGAAAAAGTGAAGAAATAGGTACTCCATGAAACATTTATTACTGCGTCCCACCCCGTAATTTTGATCCTGAAAACGTGGCCATCAAAACGGGCTAATAATAATTAAAAAAATATGGAGCCGGCATTGCACCGACAAATTGGAAAGAAACGGGGCCATGGCCACAAAAGAAGCTTCTTATTGTTGGCTAAAATTTTTGGATTAACCGAGGCTGATCGTCAAAGGTTGATTCGGAAGGGCACTGAAAATGAGTAACAGAGAACATTAAAATCTACAAGAAAGCAACACGCAGGAAGAATAGATAGCTAAATAAAAAAACAAAACAAAAAAAAAACTAGATTTTCAGAAGGATTTCTGAAATGTCTAATAATGTTTGTTTTATTATTAAGCATTGTTGTGTAACCGGTTTGTGTATCCGCGCTGTTCGGCTATTGTGAACAATGTTCTATTCTACGTGGCGCGGAAAAAAAACCGCGTAGCCGACGGCGAGTTTATTTCCAGAGAGCGCGGACGTACACATAGTCGACAGCAGGCAGGGCATCTGTCCGCCGCCATGTCTCTGCTCGTGCTGGCAAGTGCGTGCATTTAAAACCTTGCCATTGCTACACTCTAAGAAATGCCTGCGCGTCTACTTACCCGCAAAACACCCAAAGAGCCAATCTCTGCGATTTACGAAATCAGCTCAGCGAATGATTAGGCAGAAAGCTCGTTTAGATCTAAAAATGAAGTCTACTTTGTGGCTGATTTCGTAGATCGCAGAGATTGGTTCACGCTCAGGCCGCACACGCTTGCACGCGGGGGGCACCAGTGAGGCGCGCCAATGAATGTTCGGAGTCAAACTTAAGCTTGGCGCTTGAGTACGTGTGCTTGCCCGCGTGCCTCGCTATCGCATATCGTTTGCTCTTGTCCGTGAGAACGCAGACGGGATTTATAACACACGGTGTCTACTTGCGCCGATCTGCACCTGGACTGTCTTGTCTTTACGTTTTGTACCTTGATATGGCGACGGAATCTTTCGCCAGAGAGAGCTGTTAAGAGCGAGAGAGAAAAATCGGAGTCGAAGAGTCCAGATGGCCGCGACAGATGGGGAGAGTTGGCACCCGGAGATTGAAGAGAGACGGTCGGAAGAGGGCTTCCGTGCGAGAAACATCGAGAGTGATGTCGGAGAGTTGAGCAACTGAGTTTCGGGCCAGAGCGCTGCGAGAATTAGCACACTTTTGAGGAGATGAGTTAAAGAGAGAAGGGTGCTTTAAGATCAACATATCATTGCTTTCTGTCTTGTTTGTTAATTGTATCGTCTGTGAAGTTCGTCATTAATGCGGTTTTGAATCGTTTTACTGGAAGCCCCTCTGAGTTCATTTCCACGACCTTGATTCGTCGACAACAGCGTCAAAACATAATTACAAGCAGCATATTTTATTTATCCGTTTCCCAAACAACGCAATAAAACCACTGCATAATTTAACATGCAGTCATTTTAACTTTTTTCTGTTTTTGGAGTTGCACGCCTAAAAAAGTCAAAATCACGATTTCCCGCAAATATGAAAACACGTCACCCGCATAAAAACTCTTTACAGTTCCCACATATAAAACAAAATTCAATGCGGTGTCACTGTCGAACAATATTAGCTCAATAAAGGGATTCTGAACCAAAAATGTCAGTGTTTTTAATAAGTGGCGTGCGATCTTCAAAGAATGCCGCAGCAACCGGCGTGCGCGAGCACACGCAACGAGATTGACGTCATAGCCCCCCATTCACGATTAAGATGACAGTGAAGTGTGTGGGCTCCGGGGAAAAGGAGAATAAAGACAGGCTTTTAATCTCTACAGTGGGGTCTGGTGTAAAAGGTAAGCGCTTAATTGGTCTAAGAAGCACGTAGCTTTCAGAGATGAAAAGCCTGTCTTTATTCTCCTTTGGCCCGAAGCACATACATTTCACCTTCATCTTAAGCGCGAATGGAGGTCTATGACGTCAATTTCGTTGCGTGTACTCGCGCACACCTGCGGCTGCTGGCTCGTGGAAAGAACGTGCGCCTCTTATTAAGGGCACTGAATTGTTTGGTTCAGTATCCCTTTAAGCAAACTAAGCAGTAATGGTTGATTGGATATAGAACTTTTTACACGTCCTACCAAACGATAAGCTTTCACAGTGGCTTTTAATGTCGAACAATATTACCGTCAGTAAACAGTCTAGGCAGTGACTGTTGATTTAATGTAGAACTTTTAACACACCTTACAAAATGATGAGCTTGCAAGTTTGCTTTTAATTAATTTTAAGCGATTAGTCTGCGTAGGCTAATAGACCCCTTTCGAAAGTGTGCCCTCTATTGAAAGTTGTAGAATCTCTGCACATTGGCAGCCAGAAAAGACACCGCCAATGTTGAAACCACTCTACTAATCACGCTTAATTTCTACTTTATCTAGTTTTCAAATCTCAAATTCTGTACAGTCAAGGAAGGACATCCAGTCGCTCATCTAACAATGATCATATTTTCTCTAAGCGCACTCTAGGGGGCTGCTCGAATGAAGCGTGAAACACAAGTGCGTCAAAATTGGTTCGTAACCATGACAACCGTTGCTGCGATTGGTGGTTTCTATAGCTACGCCGCGGTGGCGGTGCGATGCGACGTGATTTTCGCTCACATGTGTTTCACGTTTAAAGAAAGCTAGCACGTCAACCGCTAAAATCCAAAATTGGGTCAGAGCGTTGTGCCTGGTAAAAAAAAGGCGAAAAAGAAAGCCTCGTAAAAATAGGTTCCGGCAGCCTGACACACGCACAACCTGCCTTTAGGGGCTATTCACACGGGGGATGCTTTTCGGGGAGGGATGTGCGTGACGTCAGTGATCGGCGGAACCAGCGGGACTCCCTCCCCGACTCAGCATTCACACGAACGGCGGGGAGCCCATAGGGATGTCATGAACTCGGACGCATTTAGCGGCCGCGCCCTCGGGAACGGGGCTCGCTGCGCGCTGACGAGAGTAGAAAAATGGGGGTGGCACTCTGTTGATCGAACGACGTTTTAACGAACGCCAACATTTGATCGGAAGACAATTTATCGAATAGTCGGCCGCCGTGAAGCGGCGTTTACGGGTAGGCCAATTTTTGTAATAAGCCGCCGCATACTGCCGCAGCGAAGCGGCGTCAACGCGCGCCACCGTTATTCGCTAAAACGTCGATTTGCTCAAATGACGCTGTTCGCTAAAACGTCATTCGCTCATGTGATATGAACCCGAAAAATGGACGCGTACATGAAACGTCGATATGCGATTATGGCAGCAGCCTTGTTAGATGCAGAAGACGACCAACGGCTTCCTGCTAAAGGAAATATGCTTCCTGATTGGGCGGATGCAACGTAAAGGACGTGGAATCAGAAACCAGTTGTATGAGGAGCGGTTTGAAGACAGCATTGATGAATATGTAAGGCTCCTGCAGATGCTTCGGAAGACATGCGCAGCAGCGCAATCCACAACATGTTAAGCGATCCCAATGCCACGGTTAGTATCTCGCTGAGCAAAATCTGTAAAGTGGCCGGACACGCGAACAAAATACCGCCAATTGCAAAAAGAACTCACGCCAACGCGGGGAGTGCTTGTGCAGCCCGAAGAAAAGCCCCCCCCCCCCCCCCCCCCCCATCCCCCTGGGATTATACGTCAGTGCGGCTATGCGCAAAAGCGTGACGTTGTTACCCCGTGAGGCGCATCCCGTAGAGCAAAGGGAGAGATTTCTCCCCGTGTGAATACCCTTTCAAAAGGCTGTCCATACGCATCATGACTCCCTCCAACGTTTAGCGGACACGATTCGGTGCTCCATAAGAGCGCATTCAAAGTGCATTGATGGCAAAGCCGATCCGGGGGGTAGCGAAGAAGGCTTTGCACGCATCCCATACGGAACGCGAAATCGTGTACTCTAATTGCTGCGTTTACACTCGCGGATTGGCGGGCGGATCCGTGCTGGCGGAAAGCGAAGTTTGGAGCCGCGTGGCGAAATTGACTCGTTGCTCGTGGAAAATCTGGATATGGATCCCGGACCAATCCAGATTTTCCGCCAGCCACGAGCGGAATTCGCCACCCGGCTCCGAAATCCGCTCGCCGCCTGCGCGGATCCGTCCACGAATTCGCAAGTGTAAACGCACCCTTCCAGTCGGAGGGAGTCATATCCTGTGCCCCTGACCCTAACAAATGCGGACAACAGAACCTCCACAATTAATCAGCACTTCTACGCATTTGTTTTAAAAGAGGTAAATAGACATAGAGGCAGGCAAAAAAAAAAAAAAAAAGCGTTACTATCCTCCGTGTCGCCTTACGTCCGGAAGCAGCGGACGCTATGAGCTATCCCAGCCAATCCCTCTCTGTGGACATGGCTCGGGGTACGCTCTCCGCGAGTCGCTGTGCCCCCTCTCCAAGGTCACGTGAAAGCCACACGGCCTCGGATTGGCTCGGATGGCTCCTAGCATCCGCTGCCCTCGGACGTAAGGTAAAAAGGAGTTTATAGAGATCTCAATAAACCTACAGTCGGCGCGTAGGAGCGTTCTTTGAACAGCGCCTGGCGTCATTTTCTACGGCGCTTGTGATCAAGGCTTTATTTTCTTCACGCGCTCCCAAGATTGCATCGTGCGAAATTGCACGCCTTATAATGCTAAACCCAATGGCTGACTTCGCTCTTATACCCCATTCACACGACTGTAAAGGTACCTTTAGCTAAGGGACCTTTCTTCTCCACGGCGAATCAATTCATGATCCTCCGCGCGTGACGTTTGCTGCGCCCGAAGAGCGCGGGCTGATTTGCCAATTCCAAGGGGACCTATGTTAAAGGTACCTTTATGCTGACCGTGCGAATGGAGCATTATTTATCTTTATCTCCCTATATATACCTCTCCTTCTCTTAGAAGTTCACGGTGTCATATTTAGAATTACCATTCTTTCCAAGTAAACCAATGAGAATATCTACCTCTTTCACTCTCGAAAGAGGAAACCCTCTCGCTTGTGTACGGCAGAGGCCTGCACGAACCCCGGTAACCTTTCAATGCATGAAATCAGAGATCACGGTGTGAGATTTCCATAATGAGAAATCAGAGGCCAAATACACGCTACAAACTCTTTAAAAAAATGGTAGAATAATTTATTGATTCGGTTATAATATGCCTACATTAGCGACCAGGTGTAAATGAGTATTAACGAAGTTTAAAGCTATTGGAACAACAACAGTATACAAATCTTGTTTTGTTAAAAAAAAAAAAAAATCCAGTAACGTGTGTGACACACGTGTGTGACACACGCTCTCTTTCTCTTCTTACGGCCTTTGCAATCGCCGGGAGTCAATGGCATTTTTTCTCCGCATGTAGTTCACTTGCTTGCCGCCAGGGGCGCAACCACCTCACGCCACTTCACCCCACTCGGAGAGTCCCTTCGAGCTGCTTTGCGCTGGTGTTTAACTTCGTAGGTTGTTGTTTTGGCAACGGTTCCTCAGAATACTTCTGATTAACCATGCAAAGACGGTCACGGATAGAAACGAAAAATCAGCTGGATATGTGCAGAAGCCCCCGAGGAAGCACTTTAGGCTGTCTACTTACACCCTCGTCTAGAGCAACTGACCGACTTCATGTGCGGCCTATGAAATGATGATGCAGACCACGGCAATAGATAGATTGGGCCTGCTTACATTTCACGAGAGTGTACGAATTATTTATCATTTAAAGTTCCTCCACGTAGAAGGGGTCCGTCTCCTCCTGTTCTTGAGTTGCAACAGAAGTCCTGGATGTAAAGACGAGTATAGTCTTTCCGCAATGGACCTTTTCCGAGAAGCGTTCTGCGCACGCGGGAGCGCCCGATGCCAAGCGGTGGAAGTCAGAACGAAAAATCGAGGAAATTCGGAATGAGGCTGTAGATCGACGAGTAGAACACGTAATTGCAGCATATATATAATTGTGTTACACAGAAAAATAAAGTGGACGGAAAGAAAAACACGACGTTTGGGTGGACGCTACGGATTTCCCTCTTTAAAGTCGCGTTGGGCACGCGACGCAGCTCAGAGTGCGGAGCAAGTGGTAGCGTAGCTCCCATTATCGATTGGTAGCGCAGGTAGGTCACTTCCTCGATTTTTAGTTCGTGCAGCCACCGCCTGGGGCCGTCGGTATTTGGAAAAGGTCCATTGCATTCGCTGTGTCTACTTACTACTTTTTATTCACGAATGTGTCGGAGATGTGCGTCAAATATTCACCGTCTTGGGCTCATCAAAAGCTCATTAGATAGTGGCTGAGGGTCTAAACATAAGGATCAGGTGTCAAAGGCTATAAAAATCTCGGCTGCAAGTTTCGACAGCGTTGAGATACACCGTCAAACGCGCTCTGTGCAAACGGCAAAGGGTAGCCCAGGGGTGAGGTGACAGCGCCCCCCGCGAATTGCGGCGAGAGGTGGCGATTGCCCCAATTGCAAAGGCCGTAAGAAGAGAAAGAGAGCGCTCGCTTCCAGTCCGGCCGTGCGTGTGTTTACAATCTTTTCAGAACATCAGCTGAACTAACTCCCTCCCCTTTTCTCGACTAAAAGAAAGGCAAAAACCAAAATACGTGTTGAACTCAGCTGCTGAGCGTAATAGAGAAGTCGAATTCCAGAGCCAGATATACAGGAACAGAAAGTAAGGGCGCAAGTGAGCTGGTTTACCAAACATTTTGAAGTAACCCGAAACTGAGGCGATACGAAAGTTGACACCAAGAGAAGAAGTCTCGAACACAGCAGTCCGCAATAAAATTTTAGCTGTGTTCGAGATGTTCTCCTTTTCTTCTGTTGGTGTCAGCTTTTGTATTTCCCCAGTCTCCGGTTGCTCCAAAATGTTCAGATAGACAGGGTTCACATTGAACTTAACATGTTTGTTAAAAAAAAAAATCCGTGAAAGCAACGCTAATGACTTTTGTGCAGGTAAGCTATACGACCAGGGGGACATAGTAAAGGGGGCTGATCGTAACGATCAGTCGGCTGATGAACAAAAGTTTGTTAAGTTTCCTTTTAATTACTGAAAATATACAAATGGTTCCGATTAGAAACTTGCTGAGTGTCATCCAAAACTATTAAAATATTTTAGAAATATTTTAAGCGCGCGGGAAGCGCAGTAGTGCGCTAAAGATATTACTCGTGCAACAGGCACAAGGCTAGGGTGACCCTACGCAGATGAAAAGATACGGAAGAAACCGCGCGGGAGTCTTATCGCCCCGGTAGCCTCGCTTCTGCAGCACGAGTGGGAACTTTTGCCCTCCGTCGTGCTTCCCACGTTAACTCTAAGTATTTCCGGTATCGACTGATTTAGTGGTTTGCGATGACGCTCACCAAGTTTAGAATTAGAACCATATGTTTATTTTTTTTTTTTTTCAATCATTACATCGTTAGTATACAACAGGGGTTCTCAAACATGCGGCCCGCGACACGCTGGGACGCGGCCCGCAGGCAACCGGCTACGAGTCCCGGTTCCCGTGTCTCGTGCTGACGATATGGCATGCACCGTAGTAATCTGATCTCGCCGACTCCTTCTCGCTCGAAAAGTAGCTCTGCTCTTTTAACGCATTCACACAGTTTTTACTTATCTCTGTTCATTTGCCCTTTGTTTCGCTTCATTTTTTTCCGTGATGTACAATAATTCCGCTACCGGGCTGCAAGAACGGGCTCTTTGTTGAAGGATGCATCTCGGCTGCGCGAACTCTCGATCGACAGGAGCAACTGCCAAAGATGAAGCTACGAGCTCGGGATTCTCGGCTTCAAAAGCCGAGAATCCCGAGCTAAAACAGAAGCATTTCCTCAGACTGATGTATTAAAAATCATCAGGAAAGCAATAACTGTCCAATTAACTGATTTTTTTTAGAAACATATTGAGCTTGGTTAATTCCTAAGTGAATTGAACAACGGGAATGGCAGTGTACTTGCTCTTTTGTTCTATCAAAAATGCCAGCACGTTGGCGGGGCGGTGCCATTTTAATTCTTGTCATCACATCGGGTCAGGGCCCAAAGTAGTCATATAATCAAATGAAATCTAAAGATGTCACTTGCAAGAGTTAATTTACAAAGAGCATAGAGCACGAGGCCTCTTCTCCTTTAGATATTTTAACCCCCCCCCCCCCCCCCCCCCCCATTTAACGTCGGCCCTCGGCCTTTCCAGTGTAGGCCCAACACTCAAATGAGTTTGAGACCACTGGTATACAACATGCCAGTTTTTGAAAATGGCAGGCGACGCACCCGTCGGCATTATGAAAGCCGGCGGTGCCATCTATCTCATTTCCGTCACGACAAAGGAAACTAAAAAAAAAAAAAAAAAGCGCCAAAATCCGAAATTTTCGGTGATAAAAAAAAAAGAGAGAGAGAAAAAAACAGCGAGCGTGCGTTGAATACGTGCGGAGTTGATCAATTGGCGAGAACGCGGGTGGCGTCAGGCAATCTAAGACATCATTTCCACACCAACGCGCACGCAGAAAGAGGAACCCAGAAAGATCCGAGAAACGAGGGAAAATCCATAGTGCCTTTACGTCCAATCTGAAAGCGAAACAAAAAAAAGTAAGAAAACGCCGCCATTTGGAATGGGAACGAACACGGCGGGGAGAGGATGGAACAAGAAAACCACCGAAATATATACAGTCGAAGGAGCCGCCGGCTGAACGATTGGGAAAGAACTGGACAGTCCGTAGAGGCGGGCGCGTGTATACGACGAGAGCATACGGGCCTAAAAAAGGCATCCCGGTCGGACGGGAGCGCCGAGATGCGACGAAAGAAGCGATGCGCCGCGAATATGCACGCAGGTCCTGCCCGCTTTCGCTGCAGTTGTAGAGCCAGAATTATTCATGAACCATGGTCGCGCCGCCGTGAAGACCACCGGGCGCGGATGGAGAAATCTAAAGCAATGGAAGCCCTGCAAAACAAAAACAAAAAAAAAGTACGCGGATAAAAAAAAAAAAAAAGGAAAACCCGTGCGCACAAGAAGAAAAGCGCGCTGCAAGAGTCAAAACTATTCAAGGTTTAATCGAAGTATAGATCTCATTCTTCCTCAGGTGTGGGATATATGAGAAAAGCTGATAGAATCAAAGGCTCTGGAAAACTTAATCTGTCCAAACGTCGATTACACCTTAAATGGTAACTCTGACTTTATCTACATATAAATATAAAAACGATACGAAATGTGTGTGTGAGAGAGAGAGAGAGGACCAGACCTACAAGTAAGAACGTGCCTTGGAACGAAAGCAACTACAAGGATAAGGATAACAAGAACATATTAAAAAGGGACGTCAAAGGACACGAGCAGCTGCTTTTGAAATCAAAGGAAACGCAAGATTGAATCTGAGCTTCTATAAAAAAATACACGAATGGCAGGTGAAGGTGAAACAAACAAAAATACTCTAATTTTTTTAAGGTGTTCATCCTAATAAAGCCAGACAATTGGTGAAAGAAACAGAAAAGGAAGGGGACATAATAATAACTATAATATATATATATATATATATAATAAGGCGAGCAGGGCAAATTTGCTAACCTAAATACGTCGCCACAAGAAACAGAGCCGTGAGTGTAAAAACAAAAAAAGTAGCTCAAGCAAAAAAAAAAAAAAAGAAAATAACACTAATTCCACTAGGTTATTACATCTCAGGCAAATATTCAGCCCAATGCTCAGTTCTTGATTACACAATTTTCTAAATGGCTCGATGACCGCAAAGTGGGACAAACTGAAATTACTCCATTTAAAAGTAAAAACGCGCATGAAACGCTTCATTTTCAGACCTTCCACACCCCGGTTTATCTTTCTCCCAGTTCCTCATTATGCTACAAAACGTTTCCAGTGTTATTTCTGGAGCACTGGGCTGTCGCAGCGTTAAACAAAGTCACTGCGCGGTCAGAAGCAAATGATAAATGCCATCAAATCGAGCAAGTTTCCTAAAGCCTAATTCATATTTTCATTATATTCACATTCCAATTTTAAATGCATAGACAATTTCCAGGCTTTAATGAGCACTAAAAGTACTGTTTAATAACCATAAGGTTAAACTTTGTTAAGTCAAACATAAACACTCTAAATAAAACACAACTAATACTAAACCGAAACCTCTATTAAAGAAATAACTTTTCCAACTACAGTGTAAACGAACAATGCATTATATTATGTGAAATATGTGTTTACTCAAACATGGCTTATCTTCATAAGGTTTATTTTGTTCAAACAACATGATACTAACCCTAACCATATATTTCATAGTTATTTCCGATCAAGAGGTAAGTCTCACTGAATATAAAAACGACTTGACATACGGGAAAAAGTTGGGGTGCTGAAAAGTACTTTAGGTAATTAAATAGGTACACCGTTTTATTTGTATTGTTTATTCATTGATAACATCGAGAAACTGAGATACCCGACGAAACCATAATTGCTGTATTTAGGAGAGGGATTTACATTTGGTAAATAGAGTAACATTTGAGAGCCGTTTCGAATATGAACACCGCAAAAAATATTGTGTTCTAATAAATTTAAAAAAAAGCACTCACTAAAACACAACATACAGACACATATCAAACTACAGTACGAAATAATCATCGAGAGAAAAATATTTAATATTGAGTTTGTTTCTAGAAAAGTTGCTATTTTATTTACGAATTAGTTCGAAAACATAGTATTAACGATAGTTATATTACATCAAATTTATGTTTTCCATTCAATTATGCTAAAAATGAAAGTTGTGCTTATGTTTCTGTCTTCTCCCCAAAAATGAAAAAAAAAGGTTCTACACATCTTTAATAACCTTTTCACTGCCAACACCCTTAACGCTAAGCTAGCCAAGAAATCACTTACGGCACTCCTCAATAAGATATCCTAATAAATACAATTAGATGAACAATCGCAAAAATATTAGATAAATAGAAGGCATATTATTATTTTTTCATTAATGAAATTACAAATAATAGCTCGAACGTAACCCATTGTATGCCTTAGCGCACCGCACATACCTCCGTAAGAGAGCCATTCGCCAAATAACTTACAGCAAAAGTATACACAGGCTAATACCGGAGCACAAAGGCGCTGCGTGCTTTTACGCCGACGAGGCTGGATGGAAACTTGCTCGCGCATAATGAGACCGCTTATTCGAAACAACATTGCGCCATAATGTACGTAATTAATGCATCGCATCCCTTAAAAAAGCCATTCCTTTGTGGCCAGAGTTCCTGGAGCGGAAACTAACAATTAATCTACTGAAAAAAATAAAATTAGTCTCGTGTTTTTTTTTTTTGTGTGTGGTTTTTGTGCCTCTGAAATTGCGTGGTGCCAGTACTTGATCGATGCCGCCACACCGCGGTCGAAGCGAGAACTAAAAGAATCCCTCGACGGACGCCACCTGGCTCTGGCTCGAAATATGAGAACGCGCTACGCTGCGAATAAGCCTGGCGACTACAAAGGAATCTCACCGCATTAAACTGAACGCGACGTAGATAGTTTAGCACAGCCTTGTTACCTAGGTGGCGTTGACCAATCACGGCGATATATGAAGGTCGTCCAGCGAATGACGAGGCACACACACACACACACACACACAAAACAGTTTGAGCCGAAAACACGGTCTGCGCAGGGACAGCGAGCGAGCGAAATGTCGTGATCTTTATTGTCCCAGCGCAACACGGCATTTAAAAGGCAAACTGCCAAAATCCACTGGACGCGCTTTTTGGACCACACTGATGGGGCCAACGCGCATAGTTAACTTTAAATATTAGAATTTGTAATCATTTACCTAATCCTCTTTTTTTTTTCAAGCGATACTTGGCATGACGAGTCCAAAACAGAAGCCTAGAGTTGAAAATTTTTGCACAAAACGGAGACAGGTAACCACGGCGAATGATGCAAGAAAAGATATCAGCAGACGATAAAAAACACGAAATTAGACGAAAAAAAAAAAAAGAAGCGCCGATGAGCATTACTCTTTACTTCCTAACTGCCCTTGCGAAAGTCGTCCTTTAGCCATATTAGCACGGCAAAGGCTGTACTGTAAACACAGAATGTGAGGTGTTAGTGTGGAGAAACTATGTGCACATGTCAAGACTGGACGGCGGGAATGAGCGGTAAGTGCTCTGTGTACGTCTTAATTATGGGTCTTGTGCGGTTGCAGTGTAAGTGGGACTTTCTCAGAGCCCGTTTTGGAGAGTGCGAGACGCGGTAGACGGAACGTCTGGAAAACAGAAGACTTGGAACGCGGCAGCGCCGAGCAGAGCCCTGGCATCAGCTCGCGGCAGAAGAGAACCAAACACGAGCAGCAAAGTAAGCGACGTGCTTTTCTTATCTCTCCTTCTCTACCGCTCTTTCTCCCGCTTTTTGACTGTGGGGAAGCCCGGAGCTCGGAGCGACACGGATGCATTACGACCCTTCATACTAACTTTTCAACAGTTCTACATAAATGTTTTTTTTTGTTTTTTATTGAGAAATATTATTTTTGTTTGCGAGAGCTAATTTACGTTTACGTTTTATCTAGTTATTCGTGTTTTAATGTTTTGGATGTAATTTGTTTGTTTATATTTTGCCGTTGTGTCGATGTTATTATTGTATAGTGTATAACTAGATGTTTTTGTTGTTGTTGTTGTTCCTTTCTCGGAGCCGCTGCGCATGTAACGGGCTCCCGAACCCCGTCAAACTGCTTTTAACAGCCTTTTTGTTGTTTTTTTTTTACGTCCGGGAGATTTTTTTTGTGTACATCTAGAAAATAAAGCTTCGAAAATATGAAATTTAAAAACTTTAAGAGGTTCGATAGCTTCTACGCCTTTGACTCCCTCTAGTGAACCTAAAAATAATTATAAAGAATTGAACTGAATCTAGCGTCTGGAGGAGAGACAAAATAGTGATATCATGTATCTAAGCCCGCGAATTTGCGAAATATAGAAATCTCCCTTCAGACAATAGCCACTCGATATCACTTGTGCGTCACAGGAATATCACGGTCATGTCATCAATGAGGGATACGAGGATCATCCAGTTTTCACCACCAGCAAGCATTTCGTCGCCTGTCTAAATACAACGTCCGGCATCGCAACCGCCGAAAAAAAATGATAACTACCCCTAACGACACCTCGAACTATTTACTCCATTTGGGCAAGGCGCTACGAGAGCGGGTGTGTGACGACCTCATAAAAGCAACTTGCGCGCACTAGGAACCACGGTGGAAGAAGGGGAGCTGTCTGCATAAGACCAGCCACGAAAACAAAAATTTGCTCGGGTTTCGCGCATCTCCCGGCAGGGCCACTGTCGACACCGGGGTCCTCGCAGAGCGCGCACGACCTTGTAAATGTGCGCGCGAATAAGGACGTTTCCTCGAGTGGCTCTTATCGGACCCCTGACGCCCATTAAGACGCCCTAAGATGCCGATGGGCATGTTGCGCCATCTCACGGCGTTCACGAGAGAGGTGAGAGAACTTTAATTTAGCCACACCTGCTTTGTGGCGAGACGGCGCCGTTCAGCCGTTCAGATGCCTGTAGATACCCTAGCGTGACGCCTTCCAGCTGGCGCCATCTAGCCACGCAGGAGAGAAGCAGGGCGAACGCATCCCTAATATGGATCCAAAGCACCGAACGAGTCTGGCAACAAGTCATGGCAGTTCAAAACGTTCACACGAGGTGGCAGTAGCTCCTCTGGCAGTCGAGGCCTGAACTCTGGGCCGATTTGACTCGCTCTCCCGCTCTCTCCCTCTCTCGCTCTCTCCCTCTTTTCAACTTCTCTCAGAAGATTCCAACGTGGAACTCATCAACAGATCGCTCTGATATCATTATGGTCTGGGTGCGGTCACCGTTAAATTTGGCACTGGGGCATTTCTTCCAAATAACTCACTTAGCAAAAGGGCAAGGAGCTACGCCGTCGAAAATAAAGTGCCGAAAGCGGTAAAACCACCGGAGGGTGAACCCCGAGAAGGAATAAATGAGATACTGTAAGTGCACTAACTCGGGTCAATATTATGGAAATTGCAGTTACTCAAAACTTCAATGCCGACAAGACAAAAAAAAAAAAAAAAAAGCAAAACCAAAAAAAAAAAAAAAAAAAGCAGGAAGCGTCTGTATGTGTGCTATATCCTTTCTGTGCTTCTATCTTGCAGCTCGAATGAAGAGACGGCAAGACGGCGTTCTCTTCCTCGATCAAGACCGAAAAAAGAGCTTAGGGATCATGTCATGTTTCGGTCCGCGACACGCCTGCCAGTACTCGCTAAAATTATGTCTATAATAACCTTGGAGTAATTAAGAAAGAGAACCATATTTGAAAAAATAAAAAAAATAAATAAACATCTCTTGCACATAAATATTAAAGAAGCAGCCACGCCCGCGAGTTCGCATTGTAATCAGCGAGAGTAGTTCAGGCACCAGGAGCCCCGTAACGGAAATGAGATGCTTTACCTCACGCACAGGTGCGCTGCAGCCAAAGCACGCTTTACAGGGGCACTCGTATCCCAGCATCACGGACCCCGTTCGTTTAACGCAGATCAAAATAAGCCAGACAATTAACAATTATGGAAGGGAAAGAAAAACAAATAGAGTAATAAGAGGAAAAACAACGCCGCCATTATATGCGGCATATTCACCGTGCTTATTTATATCTCTTTCGATTTTTCTCCTTCATTTCTTTCGACATTATGCAACATTTAAGAAAGAGGAGTCAACTTTTTGCCCGCATATCCTCGTCACTTCGTGACTACTAAGCAATACATTGTAGTAAACTCAACCATACTATCGTCCGTGGACCTCATTTCATGAAATTCAGTATATTTTTTTGTTTAAGCTGCTTTGTTAGTTTCTTGCTTGCGCACGTATTTTGGCTTCTCGCTAAATCAAGAGATGAATCCCACTGCAACTATCTCCGTTGGTTTCACCTCCACTTTTGGGGTTACCTTTGGGAGCAGAACTCTCTGGCACTGTGTAGCCAGGACAAGGACCTCTGGCGGCTCGTTCCCGAAGGGGAGTCTTCGTAAACACGACTCAGTCTAGGCCGCTCGATGTGGGCGTTGTTATGTTTTCCTTCAAGTGGCTCGGGACACGTAGGAAGTGTCCCTCCAAGACCTTGCCCTTGGCCGAAAAGGTCGTTAGCTCGGAGATCCTGGCAGCGGATTTCTGTTTTCAAGAAACGTTTAATTAAGGCCTGATTTGTCAGGAAGGGGCGAGGGCGAGGTTTCGAATCGCCTCATGGCGTAATGTTATGGGGCATCCATAGCCTATATAAGCGAATGCTTACAGCAAACAATGCAGCGAGACCCCAGGGTGGATGGGGCTCTGCTGGTCGATCCCCCGTCACCTGTCCCTCCCCTATTTTATTCTTTTTTTTTTTTAATGGTAGGTTCTTTGAGTTTTGCTTTTCGGGCGTGTGGTTCAATTTGGCGAGTTCGCCCTTAGCGGTGTGTTCGCTTGCGGGCGGTAGTTTTTTCCCTGTCTGGGAGTGAGTGCGTGTTGCGTCAGACCGCCGAGCAACGAGTTCGACTTCTTCCGACAGTGTCACGGCTGCATCGTCCACCGGATCCCCCAGTCATCGGTGAGCCTTGGAACTCCCCGGAGTTGTCGTCGGACAATCAATATTCTGATTTCATGTTGTTGTGCAAGTGTTTTTTTTTTTGTTTTTTGTTTTTTTTTTTTTGCATTGGCGAATTTTTGTTTTTGGCTGCATTGTGTCGAATATGAGCAAGCGGTTTAAAGCAGTTTTTTCCCCCTATGGTTGTGTTTGGCGGATAGTTATTCACAGCGTGTTGGAGAGTTGCGGGTTAGATACCATTCAAGTTGACTGTTTTTTGTAATGGTCGAGCAGCCCGAAGGTTCGCTTGAGTTTCATTTAGAGTGGAGCGTTACTAAGCGTTCTGTCTGTCGAGTTGAGTTTTGCCGCCGGGCGCGGCGTTTTATCGGTAATTAAATGTTCTGTTTCGCTCAGTATCTTCGTCTCGTCGCCTCTGCTGGCTTAGGACCGCGAGCGTGGACCTATCGCTTGTCGCCGGTCTAAACCTAGCAAGTCTGTCTTTTAAGCAATTGATAGTTTTATATCGGAGTTAAAATTTAATATTTATAAATTTTTCCTCCCCTTCGTGACACACCATCAACCTACAGCTGCGAGAGTTACGTTTGGCACGAGAAAAAGATTTAATGGAACGAGTTCCACTTGTTGAAAGATATATTTACACAACTTTGAACACACACACACACACACACACACACATATATATATTTATATATTGTTACAAAACCAAATAAACTCGCACACTTAGCCTCCCTCAACCCTCCACACAAACACAGCTAAAGAAGTAACTCAGCAATTAAAAGCAAAAAAATAGGTGCCAAGTGAGACAGGAAAAATCGTATTTCTAAGCAACACTGCAGAGCAGGCAACGCCAGTAAAGGAAAACAAGAAGAGGGGGGGACCAAGAAGGAGAGAAGTGTGAAACAAAGCGATTGCAAAATCATGTTCTTGTTTCGTTGACTCTTTGTTGTGGCTAAATATAAATATTAAAGCATCAAAAATAGAGGGACAAAAAAAAATAACAATAAACGCGCTTTCCCCCAGAGCAACAGCTGTCGGAGTGAGCAGCCCAAAACTCAGAAGTAAATGAAAAGGTAAAACTAATCATACCGTCTTTTCAGTTGTTATTTTTGTTCGCAAAAGGAAACGAAGAAATAAAACGAGCAATAGCTGTCTGGCGCGGCTCCGCAATACCACACCTTCCACACTTGAGTACGCTCGCAACCAATTAATTGAATTTTCCACAATATATATATATATATATATATATATATATATATATATATATATATATATATATTAATAGAAAAGTTTAAGGCGAAACAAAGCCCGGAAGCCAGCAAAAATTCGTGCCGAAGCCGATAAAAAAGAAAAACAAATATCGGGTTGCTTCTTCCGGAAAAGGGTCATAGAACAAAGAAATATCAGCACTATTGTTTTTGCTCATCAATGACGTACGCACACACACGAAAGGCAGTAGTTGATTTGTGTGCTTCCAAGTGGCAAGAGAAAGACCAACTTGCGTGCAGACCGCCGAACAAAACGAAGCGGAAGCTCGGCTGCAGCTAACTATTAAAGGGTACCCGCTCCGGTTACAGGGAACAAAGACCACAAGCTCTATAGTAGTGCCGGCTGGGCGGAGTGAAACCAGGGCCTTAAGACCATCGCTGTCCCGCTCACACACGCACACACGAGACAAGCAAATGAAACAAAAGAGTCTCCTCATGCGTTATGGACGTACTGCGTGTTGTGATGGATTTCCGCAGCCCTGATGATCCACGGGACGATCATTCGTGGCTCGTCAGGAGTATTTATAGGCAGGTAACCGGCGTCCTGCTACCCACACACAGCATACAAAAAAAAATCCTCAGTTATCGATTAGAGCAGTGTCTTACGAGGGTCACGCTATCTAGCTAAGAAGAAGCATCTACGAAACAGTACAAAGTGTAATTTCTTTTTCAGGCAAAGAAGCGGACGTGGTGCGTGTTTCTCTCTCTACATTTCGACAGAAGACATTTCAAAACGGATAAAAAAACATTTCAAACCAAAAAAACACACTTTTTTTTCTTTAGCGCCGTTAAATCTGCGCAGATAAAATGTGTGTACTACAGAATTTACCAGCTATGTAACGATAAGTTGACGAGTTTCTCAAAAAAAGTCAGGACGCTTCTCGCACGCTCCCCGAGGGGAAAACAAATCAATCCCGAGAGTTTTGGGGGCAGCGTTGTGGGAGGCACGAGTGGGAAAGCACGTCCTTAGAAACCCAGTATTTCTTGCGCGACCGCTCGCCGAATCAACCCGTCGAGTAGAGCTCCGCTTTCGCGCCGAAGCCTTCGATAGCACTGCACATGACTTGTGAGATAGAGTGTAGTGGCCCTCGCGAAATCGTTGCATTCGTTTGAAAGCTACCTCCACCCAGAACAACCAATGCGAGAACTACACACGAAACACTCTCGGTACTTCATATGCGCGAACGATTGGGGTAGCTACGAAGCCTGCGCGGGAAACGCGTGCCGACCTCCTGCCTAGATCCAACATGCGGACCGCGCCAGAACGAGCCACCAGCCGCCTTTCAATAGCACGCCCACGTGCAGTTACAGCAGTCACTCGCAGCTGTAGCTCGGGTAAAAGATGGCCATAAACGATAGTTTACCAAAGCCACACACACGCATACAAAAAAAAAAAGCGAAGACTAACGAACTTATGTGGCGACTGCACTCCTTCCAGGGTGTGGCTCCAATCGATGTGCCTGTTCGCATCTAACAACTGTATACCAGGTAATGTAACGTAACCACGGACGCCATTACCATGGCACCACGTTAGGCAGAATATCAGGTGCCACGCCCGAAACTGGAAGCAGAGCTCCCCCGCGACGAGTTGGGCAAGGCCGGTCGTTGCAGAACACACGTGCTCCGCCGTTTCTGAGAGAAAAATAGAAGCACGGAGGGGATGCAGTCACGCCACACAGATCGCCATTCGGATCGCCATTCGCGCACTCCATTCTGCCCGTCGCTACCAAAAACATACAAAATTTGTGTTTCTTATTTTCTTTTTTGCTATAGGAATGCTTGTCGTTCTCGACAAAACGAGTGGTTCACATATCACACGATTCAAAACACCTTTTCTGCTTCACGTCTGTCATCTTTCTTCGGTCTTCCTGTAAAAAATAATAATAATAGAACAAAGATGCTTCTGACGGTCTTGTTGTTGTACCGTTATTTACAATCCGTTTAGCCATAAAACGATAACGGGTACGAAATTATACTAACTGGATATCGCGCTGCGGGAGACCAGAGAACTAGCATGGGAGAGCAAGAAACGATTAACGTGACACGCGCTGCAAAAAAAAAAACAAAAATAAGACTGGACTAGTTTTTTTCTTTTTTTTTTTATGTCTCTTCTTTGGACTTGTTTGCTGGCTTTATATGAACCGTTTGCTTCCAATCCGTGTCGGGCGCGTCCTGACCGAACGCGTTTATCAGATTGAAAACGAGCATGAAACACTGGGCGGCTTGCGCTCGGTAATAAATAAAAAAGACGTCCAGAGCACAGCACGTGCTCTGGACGTCTCAAGCGGCCCTACAAGGACTCTTTTACTGATTTTAATTTGCACCGAACCTGAGCGCGCTGAACGTAGTAACTTATTGAAACATTTTTTTTTTCGAATTCCGCTTTATTTTAAAAGTTATAGGCAAATTAAAATGACAAAATCAAGCAAAAAATACCCTCCTTCATGACGTCCTTGGTTGCTTGAGTGGCCGTCAACTAGAGGAGGGGTAGTGAGTTCAGCGAGCGCTCAGGGCTGCCGCACTCCGTGTCGGCGGCTCGAGAGGGCGCCACTAAGCATGTGCTGGATAGGCTGTATGAAGCGGGCAGCCAGAACGGCTTCCATTACATTTTCTGCGCGATCAGACACTAATTCGGCTTGACACTTCGTTGGCCACAAACGATAGCAAAGACGGGGTAAAGATCAGTTCAGAACGGGAGCCACGTACTTCGCGCTGCCATATTGCCAAAAGGCCAAACCGCAAGCCAAAGCTGCTCGCCAAAGGCCTTCAGGACGCTCGGAACCGGTGGGATCCTCCAGTCCATACGACCGCAGCGCCGCCGCGTGCATCCGGGACCTTTCTACGCTCGTTGCCCGTCGGTGTCTGATCCCACTACACTTTTCTAGTATGCGCCGCCTTTTCCACCGCTTGGTCGCGGGTATGTCGACGGGCCATTTCTTGTTTCCGTACTTTCTAAACTGTATTTGTTACTTTTCTGATCTGAAATAGTGAACAAAAACTACCTTCATAAATAAGTGAAACTGTTCGAGCCACTTATATTTTGTATTTCAACTAAAAAGAAGCTTTTAGCGGCTCTGACCAGTAGCAAGCCCAGGACCAAAGACCTCACATTTCGCGCGCTTTCGGCACCGCGGGTCGCCCCCGTAGGTGGAGGAGGTTTCCGCGTCTTCCGGTTAAAATATGACGCACTGATATTTAGTTACTCTCTCCGTGCCCACTGGCTTGCCCGAACCCCAAGAGACGTGGAAACCGCAAAAAAGGTAGATGCTTAAATATGATTGCAGGGCCCCTTTAAGATAGATCGCATTGTACATATAAAGACCCAAACCACGTAAACATTTTTTTCTAACAGAGCCATCATCGCCGTGCCTTTTTCGGTCTTGAATCTTCAGGCCAAAAATCACCATGTTCGGACCAGACAGAGCGTACTTTCCTGGCTAACATCAACCCGACACGTACGCTCGCGTCGCTGCTTCAAGTGCAATAATCATGAATTATAAATCCGTTTTCGCTACGCCTCATTCTCGTGTTGTGGAAGTCCCGTCCAGAAAGAAAACCGTGAATTTTGAAGTGGCACCATAATCCTCTGTAAGACGTTCAATCTTGAAAGGATTTACCTTCTGGTAACTATACAAAATCATTGCCTTTTTTTCCATTTTCTGTCTTCTTTTTTTAAAAGACAAATTAATTACTTCTACTAACAGATTTAAAATGAGTACATATATAAGTCCTGCTGTTTTTATTTTTGTATAGTCTGTTACTGTTCTGTGAACCTATTATATTGTTCGATATCTTGCCTCCCCCCCCCCCCCCCCCACGCCTTTTTTTTTAACGTAATGCCCTAAACGGACTTAAAGCGTGAAATAAATTCAACGAAACAATGCACACTATAATACACTTTAAAGTTGCTTTCAAGAAGTGAATTTTTAACCATTCACCTCAGGCGAAACATACACTGCGCAACACAACGTCAGTGTTCCCGCACACTGATTGATTTAGACTGGGTATTAACAAGCACCGCCTTTAACTGGATAGGATAGTTACCTGAACGAGCATTTTCCATCAATCTAGTAGTTTCAACTCTCAATGCTAAAAGAAAACCTGCCAAAAGCGTCCACCACTCGTTCCGGCCATCTTTGTCGCGATACATGCCTCTCAAGAACAAAATGCGCGCATTACTACTAGGCGACACCCTCTCGCGTTTACAAAATATTAAGAAAACAAAAATGCATGTTCGTTGAATTAAGAAAGAAAGAAAGAAAGAAATCGCAGAGCGCGCGTTCGATATGTTAGTGAAAGCGACTGAACATGACAGGACGCAATCTTGTACAGGAATTCTTTCGTTGAATTTAGATGATGGTGCAGCACGCCGTCATCGCGTATCTATACCGGCACAGGATTGGTTTACTCAATCTTTGCACGCCCAGGCGAGTCAAATGAAAGTCAACCAGGAGCTCAATAACAAGGCTACACGACGCTACCAAGGATGATCAGTTTCGTTTGCAGCGCTAATGAAATAAGTCTTTACTTCCTCGATAAGGTAGACCTTTGAGGATCGCTTTCGGGAACGAACATTGTGTCAAATTCACTTGGAGTCAGTTGCCAGGCTCCACAGCGGCTATAGTCATCGCCACTTTCTGTGGCTCCGGATCTGGTTCGGTGGGACGCGGGCGTCACGGCGTCTCGAATTCGGCGAGCGCGAAAAACGAAAACAGAAGGAAACCTCGATATTCGTATTAATTATTTACTCTCCGCGCACGAGCGTGTGAAAATAAAAACACGGATTAGCCGTTTTTAATTTGCAGTAAGAGCACGTGGCAACCAGTCGGGCAGCGTGGTTCCGCTTCGGCATAAGTTGGCAAATGGCAAAAGTTACGGCCCCAGAGACCTAATCATAACGTCGGAAGGAGGCACGTGACAACGCCCCGACGTCGTGCACCTGCTTGTCAGTGCGGAGAGCGGTCACGTGCTTTGCTCCGTCAGGCTGCTGCAACATAAGAACTACAGAAGAAGCTCTGACAACTCCGACAACGCTGCGCCTAATGCCCGAATGTGCCCATTGGGCACTGAGCGGAGCACCGTTCTTTTTGGTCTCCCACAGTTCTTACGTCGTTGATTAAGCCCGTGCATCAACCGTCACGCAGATTATACCCAGCCCTACCCAAACTGGCCGCTGACGCACTACACGCTTCGCAAGTGTGCTCATTTTCGTCTTCTGCGCATGAGAAAGGAAGTAGCGGTGACGTCAGAACGCCGAGCCCTGATTGGCTGATTGCGACCCCCTATCTGAGCGTCGTCTGCTCCTTTGCAACGTCGTCTGCTCGCAACATCGTCTGCGTCTCTCTTACCTTTCCTGTGACTTTCGGAGCGAACTCGACTTCGCCTTTAAAGGAGGGCAGACAAAATAACTCGAGCGGTACGTTGTTTTTGTCTAACAACTAGCAGACGCGCATCAAGGAGGGAAGTCAAAAGACTCACGTGCGAGGTGTCCCGGGGCGCCGAGGTTTGTTTGCTTAGAACCGAGAGTGAGCGTGTTAGTGTCCGTAAGTTACCTCCCAAATACTTTTTCCCTCCATTCCTGTGCGGCGACACCCCTCACTCTTTGACGGCGCCGGCGGGTTGGCGCAGTTAACGTCGCCTGCTTTACGTCTGCTAGTCAAAGCGATGGCTGCTTTACCTTTCCTGCGTCTGTCGGAGATTCACCGCTTTTTCACCGGCGAGAGTCACCGTTGCCTCGGGAAACAAGAAGATAACAAGAGGAAAAAATTGACCTCTTAATCTGAAATTGAGGTCAGCGATCAAAGTATAACACGGGAAGGGTTCACAAGGGTCGCGCGGGCATATTCCATTCAGCACGTCAGCCGGTCGTGGGCAGACAGTCGCCGAGTCGCGGAGTGCCTGCTAGGCTTAACTGCCCAGCTCGTTTGGTCGCGTTCGGTGGAATCGTGGCCGTTGGAGCTTTTCCCCGGTGTTTGTGGATCCAGCGTTCTTGTTCGTCGTGCTCCGTTTCAAGTAATTTTTACTTTTTTCTTGCTGCTTGAAGTCAGGACGCGTCAGAAGCTCACGTAGAAAAATAAACGTCCGTGGGTCGTCGCGACCGCGACGCTGTCGGCCATGCTGATTTGATCGTAAGAAGTGCGTAAGACAGCTTCGGAGCTGTCGTAGGATTTCGCCGTAACCTGTGCAAAACGTACGAACATTTCGTTTCGCGAATACTAATTTGTTCTTAAGCTTTGTCTTACGCACATTTTTGGCGTAAGATCGTTTTGTGAACCTGGCCTCTGCACTTCCGAAAGTCGCAGGAAAGGTAAGACAGACGCAGACGACATTGCGAGCAGACGACGTTGCAAAGGAGCAGACGACGCTCAGATAGGGGGTCGCGATCAGCCAATCAGGGCTCGGCGTTCTGACGTCACCGCTACCCCCTGCGCAAGAAGCAGACGAACTTGCCCTCCGCATAGTGTCCTACACCTGAGTTACTTATGGCCGCCCCAGTTAAGAGCGCCGGCATTGCTAGTCTTTGCCGAGCTACCGAAAGGCGTCGACAGAAGACATCGAGGCCCGTATCGTAAAGTGATCTCAGCTTGCTTCTGAGCCCGCGCTGGATGCCAAACATCTGCATCTCTAAACACGATAGCAGCGTGTTCCAAACAGTCACGCAGGGCTTCACAATATCATGTCACCAAACTCTTCGAACAAGAGAAGAAACGAAGCCGGTTGCTTTTATTGTTCAAGCTGCACGGAGGAAACGAAGCTTCAGGGGTGATTAGCGTTGGATGTTCCGATCGTATCACCCTATGCAAACTACACCACATGAATATTAAAAGCAGGATCATATCATGATATATTTAAACACTACTGGTTTCAAATATAGCACTGAATGAACGAGATGGCACGATATGAATAGACGAGACGGCACGACGCCAACTGGCAAAAAGAAGAAAAAAAAAACGAAAAAAAACGACGATTTAATGGCCCATTTATTTGCCTTTACAGTCGGAAGCAGGTAGTTTCGGTAAATATTTTATAGCAAATAATTTTTTTTTCGCCTCATAATATTTTTTTTTTCCTTTTCTACCTTTCTCTTACCGGAGTCGGGCACTACGAAGGTACAACAGAGTTAAAGAGATACTCTCGCGATTTTCTCAGCCATCCCAACAAATTATATTTTCGGAATCTTATGATATTTGGAATCATATGATATTTGGTACCGGTATGATATTTGTTATCGTGAAATTCAGAATAGTTCTTAAAAAATCGGCAAGTAAAAATGACACCAAAACCAACGTTCAAATAAACCAGCGCTTTTCAGTGCCATGACGTCAGGGGAAGGCAGGCTTGCAGGTCGAGCGGGCAGTCTAAAAATAGACTATGCCAAGCATTTGTTTTGTTCTGCTGTGCGGGTGTTACTCAGAATCACTTTCTAAATTTAATAACCGAATAAACATGCCTTAGTTTTTTCGATCTAAGCAAAGGCCAGTCGGCAAATAAATACGAGAAATATGCGCATCGCTCATGCTTTCAACTCGGGGCCAGAACAAGCGGCCACGTGGCCTGGTGGCTATCCTATGACGCCAACGTTAAGGCTCGTTCACATTGCCCCATTTTCTTACGTTAAGTTACGTTACAAAATATTACGTTGAAGCCACCGGGACCTCTGTGCTTCATATCGAGCGAGGCTACCAGTTCAAGGAGAAAGCATGACACGCGACAATCGAGACTTCGTTGACTTATACCTAACGTAACTTAACGTAAGAAAATTGGGCAGTGTGAATGAGCCTTTAATCATACCCACGCGCTGGGGTCGGCAAAGTAGAAACCGCGAGTGCTGAGCTCCAGGCATTGCACTGATTTCGTTCGCATGCAACCGAAACGAACGTAACGACAAAGTCACCAGGAAAAGTGTTCACCGTACACAACATGCCAAGCAATGCAAGGAGTAGCTTCGCAAAGCCACCCATGAGTGGCGGTGGTTGCGGTATTTTGGTCGTTACGGTCGTTTCGGTTGCATGCGAACGCAACCGCTGCAAATGTGTGAACTTGACTTTAGAGTTCGGCTATCCTCATCACCGCAGTGGTTCAACACGACCAATTACCTGAGTGTCTGCCGAGGCATTCACTGTTACGAGCCGAAGTCGAGTGCTCACGAACTTTTTGTGTCCGATCCATGAGCCGCGCTCGAATGTCGTCAGGCAAGCAGTTTCAAGCCACAATTACGTCATCAAGCTTTGCGAAGGAAAGACTGAAAGAAATAGACCCCTTTTATCCTCGCAATTTCGCCGCGATCAAGACGCTTCTGAATCAGTGGCGGTCCGTGCGAGTATACTTAATTGGGCCAGACTAGGACCGGTACGCCCCTGTAAAGTCATTTACATTCCAACCCGATATCGTTTCATGGCCTTGTTAATTTACCACCATGAAAATGCTTCTCATCAGTTGGGAAGAAAGTCTATAGTCCAAAGAGTGAACCGCTGCCTTCCGTGACGTCACTTTTCATTGTTGCCCGCACAGACTCACTTTGAAAAGTACGGTGAGGACCAAAAATGTAAATTCCCTAACTTCGCAAAAAATAAATATATATATATATATTTTCGTGCGATATTTGGATTATTATTTCAGTGATGTTTGTTGGTGTGTTTAGCAAATTTTCAGGCAAATCGGGAACTACGAAGAAAAAGCCGGAAAAGGCCTTTAAGGATCAAAGAAACATTACGCGTCGCAAAGAAAGAAGGTACACACAAACATCGGACACAATTCAGTTCCATCTTCGTTAACCCGCGAAGTGTTCTTAAGCCGGAAGCGCCGCAGGGTTCCACCGTTTTAATTTCAGCCCCACGGCACTCCTCCACTTGGTACTTGAGCGTTCGCCTTATATCTTGGCTTAAAAGTTCCCCTCGTGAAACCTATTGCGTACTCTTCTATCGTCGTCCGTCCGGTCGTCCTCGGCCGTATACGCGCTCGAGTGCACGCGCTTCTCCGAGGAACCCAAATGAAGCTTCCCCGAAGATTCTGACAGGGACAAAGCGACGCGAGGGGATCAAATCGTCGAAAAAGAGGTTTCCCTTCGTCGAACAATGAGGGAGGACGCAAGACGGCGGGCTTCAGTCAGCAAGCGCAAGGAAAGCGGGGCAGAGGGAAGGGGCGGAGCAGAAACGACTGAGCGTCGCCAGGAACGAAGGAAACGAATACCGAACTCGGCATGCCCAAAATACACCGACCGTTCGGAGGAATAATGAGCAAAGGTAAAGCCCCCCCGGTGGCTTTCGTAACAACCGACAAGTTCGGAGTGGAGTCACTCGCCTCCTTGGAAATCCTTCCACTTTCCTTCGCGCAGCTGCGCCCCCTCCCAGGTTTCCTCCCGTTCGCTGCGCAAACTTCGCACAAAAAGATGTAAAAAAGATGTATTTTGTTTTATCCGTGTCAAACAAACACACTAAAAAAATTAGCAAAAAAAAGTTTTTTTTTTTTTTTTTCGAAGGGAGCAAAAGGCATACAGCGAGCACAAAAAGCGCGGAACCAAAAGAAGAACAAAGGCAAAATGCAATATTTTTAGACAAAGAGACTGCTCGCCTCTGCTTCGCAACTGAGAGATCAGTGAAGATGGAAAAGAGCGTAAACACTCTTAACAGTGAAAGAACCGTATACGCACAGTCAACAAATACGAGAGAAAGGGAAGAGAAAAAAAAATAAAACCAATGCTGAATTAAATTTTAAAAAAGGGTGAAGAAACTGCGAGAACATTCCAAGGACAGGCGTGCACGCACGCACGCACGCACGCACGCACGCACGCACGCACTCACGGTCGTAACAAGCCATGGCATGGTCTGAAAACTGTCAACTCCTGTTGTTTTTTACCAGGAAACGGAAAGCACGAAGATTACCGTCGTTCTTGCACCGTAGATGACTGGTGGTGTGACGCATTCATCCCTTGTCCGGCACCCGTCAAAAAGAAATGAGAACTGTCCCACTTCTACCCTCCCCCCCCCCTGCCTCTTCCCCAATAAATATAATATATATATATATATATATATATATATATATATATATATATATATATATATATATATATATATATATATATATATATATATATATATAAGTGCAAAACGAAAGACGCCGGCCAATCTTCTTTTTATGAAAATAAAAAAAAGGAAGAGAAAGAAGATTAATTCTGGAGGATTCGAGCAATAACGATATCGCAGTGGAACTAACCCAGCTCAGTTCAATCTTACGACGATAGCATTAAGCTTTTCAAGCAAACCACTAGAGTATGCAAAACTAAAACTACAGTACATTAAAGGCGGGAGGGAGAGGAAAGGGGGGGGGTGGCAGAGAGTGGGCACGAGGAGCAAACGAAAAGAGAGAAAGTAAACATAATTGATTTATTCATTCCCACAAAATACAGGCTTCGTCGACAGTTAAGTATATAAAAATCATGCTTATTAATTAAGGTGTTTTCTTTTGTTAGAACTTTCCAGAGTTGCGTCGGCATTGTTTTTTTTTTTTTAGCTTTCTTTGTGGGTGTCGGCGTTTTGGAGGGAGCGTTTGCGTGGGCAGAGCGGCCAAGATGCGGGAGCGGTTCCCCCGCGGTCGTTAGGAAGCGTCTCGGGTTTCGGGAGTCTGCTCGGACAGATCCCTGGAACAGCCCGTTCTTGCAGCTGTTTGTGGATGTTGACCGAGTGTGCCGGTGTATAGAGGGTTTAACCGCTTAGTGTAAAATTGTCGCTCTTTGCCCGATGCAATAATTTAGCGGTTTATTTATTTATTTGTTTATTTATTTAAATACCCTCAAGGCCAATCGGCATTAATTAATCAGTTGGCGCCAGTCAGACTGGGAAAATTGCAGAGAAGAACTCTACAAGGAATTTAGGTTTGGCGGTTGGAGCGCCAGGATGACAGCTCGCCGACCATTGGAGAACAGTGTACCACGTGTGGGTGGTGGAACTTGAAGAGATTGGTCGGTTCCTGAGGGAAAAGGAGGCCCCTACGGGCCTACAAAAGAGTGCGGGAGGATTTTGAGGAGATTCGGACTTTGGATTTGATGGAGAGAAATTGGGGACGGGGGTCGAGACTTTAGACGAGGCAGGACGGTCTCCCAAGTTGGGAACTTGTACCTAGAGTGTAAATAAATGCACATAGTTCTATTCAAGCAGTGAGTCGACCCGTCACTCAGCGACGTTCGTGCCACCACGCTCCAGACCATCGGAGCGGAACCTGCCTCCCACACCACCGGGAGGACCAAACAACAACACAACTTTAACTGGTGCAGTCGACAGGATGGTGGCACGATTTCCGGTGAGACGACGTGGCGGCGACCTGCGGGCAAGTACATGAGCTTCGGCTCAACGGCGGACGAGGCGACATCCCCGTGAGAGGCCTCGTGGGCTCCGGCCCCAAGTGACCAAGACGACATCCCCATGAGAGGTCTTGGGGGGTTTCGACCTGATGTGAACAAGGCGACATACTCGTGAGAGGCCTTGTGGGTTACGACCCGAAGAGAACGAGCGGAAGGAGCAACATCTAGGCGAGACGCTTCGTGTGCTGTGGTCCAAAGTGCATCGACGACGCAACATCGTCTACGGGAAACGTTGCGTGGGTTGCGACCTGAAGAACAGACCAGCCGTACCCGAATCAGGACCGACTCCGAGGGGGTATATCGAGCGACACCGGAAAGTCATCGTCTCAAGAGCGGCGCACTGACATAGGTGGGACTCATTTCTGTTTCCTTCGGGTTTCGCATGTCAGTGGTGTCGCGGTCGATGACTAAAGGAGCTCGATGTACAATGAGTAAGAACGGTGATAAGAGCCCGGCGATGTTGGATGACGTATCAAAAAAGGGAGGGAGGGAAAGGGAGAACGCTTTCCAGCTAAAATTTGCATCTTTAAGACTCAAACCTGAGATAGACAAATTTTACGCTAATCAGGACGATGAGAATTGGCGCCGCGGTGGGAAAGATGAGGGCCAGGTTGGACCGAACGGAAAATCCGAGGCGGTCGTCAAGACGGGCGAACAACACCTAGTGGAGTGGGAGAGTCACCTGCTGCCGTGGACGACCTGCCCGGAGCAGGTGAACATCGAGGCCCGCTGCGAAAGCGTGAGCGATGTTGACGGCGGCGAAGGAAGTGAGAGCGATAACGCGTTTGAGCTAAAAATTGCAGCTCTAAAAGCCAGACTCCAGATCGCCCAATTTAACCTTAAGCAGGCAGAAGAGAAGTCGCGCCGCGGTAGAAAAGACGAGGGCCGGGTCGGAGCGGGCGGCGCATCCGATGCGGTTGTCAAAACGAGCAAGGGACACTCCAAGCCTACCGGGAAGACAGACACGGACAGCGATGACTGCGGCGACATCAAGGTCGACCCGACAGTCCAGACGGGCAAGGGGCACCCCAAGCTGGTTGGGAAAACGGACGACGACGCGGGTGGCCCGAGACCTTACTTCAGCGGCAGAAGGGTGAAGATCCGGAAGAAGACCGCGAGGAGAACGCATACGGCGATGACCGCGGCTGCCGCGAGGTGAAGCCCGTTAATAGGAGAGCTGGCGCCGACGAGGCAGATGCACCCACAGATGATCCGGTGACACAAGGAGGCGAGAGCGGGAGCGATGGTGACGGCGGCGACGAGGGGACGCACCTGGTTGGCGACCTCGAGCGCAGGGATCCAGGTTACCCCGGCGCGCCGGTCACCCCAGCACTGGGGAGGCAAGGACCGTCCCAGGCTGGAAAGAAACGGCTGCGCAAGAAGCGCATCGCCAGGTCGGAGTCGGCGGACAACAAGGACTCCAGGTCCAACCCTGCATCGGCTACGGGCTACGACGAGGACGATCATGCAGAGAACGTGGACGACAGCAAGAGGACGGCGAAGAGGGTCTTGATTCCTCCCATTCAGACGTCAAGAGGGAAGCCCCGACTGCGGAGAGGCACCACCTCCGGGACTGCGGCCGTGTCATCGCCGAAGGTCAAGCCGGCGGTGCATCGCAGGGCGACTCTCGGGAAGAAGGTTGAGTCGAGCTACTCCAGAAGGGGGACTGTGGACGCAAGGTGCTGCGGAAACGGCAGGCGTAAAATGAACACGGAGGAGAGGAGGAAGTCACTCCGGCCAATGTCCAGAGCTCGCACGCGTGAACAGCAGACTTCAAGTTTGAGCTCAGGATCAGCGAGTGTCGCGGAAGTGACTGACTGCGCGCCGCCCCAGGGCAGTCCTCAGAACGTCTTTAACGGCGACGAGATGGACGACAAAACGGCCACGATTAGGGGGGTAGCTAGCCAGCCTACTAGGTTTTTATTTCACTTTTAGTCTACATTCGTGTCACGGCCCCCCTGATTCATTGTTCTTTTGGCCTTCGGTTGGCCCCTCAATATATTATATTCTACGAAATACATATTTTTTGTGTTCGGTTTTTATTCTCTGCGGGAGAAGTCTAGTGTACGCACGTAATTGAAACGTGTTTCGTAGCTTTACCGTTGGTAAGCATGTCGATGCTAAACAGGCATGATTAGGGCGTGGTCATTACGCCACAGTTTTGAGAGCTCTCGCTACTGATTTTGCAGGACCCTGGAATGTACAGGAGTGGATCCAACTTGTGTGTGATCGTTGGTGGCAGTTTGGGTGATTTTGAACATGACAGCTATCATGACAATTTTTCTTTTGTGCGCCCATTCTGGTGTGTGCTCAGACGTTTTGCCTGCGGCGGCAGTGTGTTCGCCGTTTTAGTATTTCTGGTTTTGGAATTGTAATCCTTTCTTTTTTTTTATCTATGCCGTTTGATTTTGTTGACATTTACGGATGAGCGCTTGGTGAACTTTTAAAGCGTGATGTTGACATTGTTGCTTTTGGTTAAATGTGGGCCAAGCGGTCGGTTCGAACATTTGCCGGTGCGCTATTCGGGGAAGAAATTTATGTTGCGCTTACATCAAGTGTCAACGCAACACTCTTGGTGGGGAGGAGTTAAGTATATAGAAATCATGCTTATTAATTAAGGTGTTTTCTTTTGTTAGAACTTTCCAGAGTTGCGTCGGCATTGTTTTTTTTTTTTTTTTTAGCTTTCTTTGTGGGTGTCGGCGTTTTGGAGGGAGCGTTTGCGTGGGCAGAGCGGCCAAGATGCGGGAGCGGTTCCCCCGCGGGCGTTAAAGGGCAACTCCGCTTAATTTCAAAAATTTTGAGATAGGGGCCGATTTTGCTTTTTGAAGCACTCAAAAACAATTCCCAATCCTTTGTTTCGCGAAAAATAAAATATTTTTCGTGTAATTTTGCTCTAGCCATGATCACAAACCGAAACCGAAACGGTGGCAAAGCCGGACAACATTGTATATTCGGCATCACTAAGCATGTACACCCACGTGATATACAAGGGGAAGAAGGAGCTCCCCTCTTATCAGGACCCTCCTCTGTGCCTCCTGGATTAGCACAAGCGTCGCTATTCTCCCCCCAGAAGATTATAGAAGATTAACCTGCTACTCAAAATTCTTACAAAAGCAGCTTCCCTCTCCTCCTTTTACTTGGTGTTCAAAAGTATGCGCTGAACACACAAGCCGCGCTCAACGAGGCGATGGGCCCGGGCCGGCCGAGCGCGTCACTCACGTCTCTCACGGCGCTGGCGCCGCCCATGCTCTCCCCGGAAAAGAAAACAAAATAGAAAAAAAAAAAAAAAGAAGCTGTACATGTTTGATGACGTCGCGGACGTGCCGGGAGAAGGAATTTGGAGGAAGCGGAAATGCAGCCGGGCAGTGTTGTCTGGCCCGCACGTCTCATCCAAAACCAGCGGATTCGTGCTTGTCAAACTTTGACCGCGATTTTAATGAACTTCTAGGCGGAATTCCGTCGTAATATTTGCCATGGGGGTTTTGTAGATGATAACAAAGAGAACTGTATAGTTTTGCACTACTGGAAAAGAAGCGGAGTTGCCCTTTAAGAAACGTCTCGGGTTTCGGAAGTCTGCTCGGACAGATCCCTGGGACAGCCCGTTCTTGCAGCTGCTTGTGGATGTTGACCCAGTGTGCCAGTGTATAAAGGGTTTTGCCGCTTAGTGTAAAATTGTCGCTCTTTGCCCGATGCAATAATTTAGCGGTTGGCGCCATTCAGACTGGGAAAATTGCAGAGAAGAACTCTACAAGGAATTTAGGTTTGGCGGTTGGAGCGCCAGGATGACAGCTCGCCGACCATTGGAGAACAGTGTACCACGTGTGGGTGGTGGAACTTGAAGAGATTGGTCGGTTCCTGAGGGGAAAGGAGGCCCCTACGGGCCTAAAAAAGAGTGCGGGAGGATTTTGAGGAGATTCGGACTTTGGATTTGATGGAGAGAAATTGGGGACGGGGGTCGAGACTTTAGACGAGGCAGGACGGTCTCCCAAGTTGGGACTTGTAACTAGAGTGTAAATAAATGCACATAGTTCTATTCAAGCAGTGAGTCGACCCGTCACTCAGCGAGGTTCGTGCCACCACGCTCCAGACCATCGGAGCGGAACCTGCCTCCCACACCACCGGGAGGACCAAACAACAACAACAACTTTAACTTCGATATATATTTCTTTTTCTTCCAGAACGCAGTTGCAGAAGTTATTTCCAACATCAGCAGTGAAACAGGGCGGGCGGCGTGATGCACGTTAAAGGCTCAAGGTTCACAGCCCTACTGCAATGGCCAATTTACCCTCCTGCAACACTGAACCAATAGAGCCGGATCTCAAAAGAGTAGACAGGCTTTTCAAAAATATAAAACATCCAACTGCTGTAGCTTTTCACCCACAAAAAAAAAAAAAAAAATGTAAGGATCAAATCTCTCCAGCGCTAAAACCGAACAATGGAACATGAATTACATTATGACCGGGAAAGGAACAGTCAGGTGGTAGGTTTTGTTGGCCGGAAAATGTGATACATTTTCCGTCTCATGTACACGGCCAATCTTCTATGCCGTGTCGGCAGCACCTGCAATAAACGACCGAACTCACTGCATGCGGAATTCAAGCAGGGTATAAGTTGGGCCACCCGCTAAAAAGGACATTAATCGTTCAGATAGGGATCAAGGATTTTTTTTTTTTTTTTTACTGGAACTGTATAGAATGTTTATGTTTCATTATATAGTTATCAGCAAAAAGCAACTATGCGCTGCTTAAAAAAAATGACAGTCCGACATATTACAGATGTAAGAATAAAGTTAACTGCAGAGCAGCCCTTCATATGTACTCTTTCGTAATACCCCTTGGTAAACCAGCTGGTCGGAAGCTGAAACCGCACACAGCCTTCGTAGAGGCAAAGTCCGCGATAGAGACTTTGCCTCTATCAAGGACATACGCCACAGCTCCACTGGATCCTCTCTTGCTTCATACTTCTTTGGCATACCTGCCAGTTTTTGAAAGAGCTACGGAGTCCGAACTAGGAATGGAATGCGAGGTTGAGGTCCCATACTTCGACCTATTTGACAAACTGAGAAACAACAGAGCTTGTGAGGACCGCAGATGCAGAAAAAAAGGGCAAATGTTTCAGCTCATATAGTCCGCGGACAAAAGCATCTCCAACCGCTTTCCCCTTTAGCACGGCAAACGCTGGAGAGGAGGTCGCCTCCTCACCAGCGATCGCTCTGCCAAAGCGGAAAGAGGTAGGAGGAGCTTCCGCTTTACACCGGAGCCGTGTATACAGGGAGTTTGGTCAATGGGAGGCGCGGGCAGAGCCAGGGAGTGCAATAGACGCAGAAAGGGGGCTTCACATGCTCTCTTGGCCAAACAGAAGCCGAAAAAGAATCCCCTAGTGGTGGTAGCGAGCAACAGTTTTAATCGTTTTAATAAGCGCGTACGAGTCCTTTCCTGTGCCTTCGACTTTTGTGTTCATTTTTGTCCCAGTCTCAGGTTTATTCAACACGGTTAACCCTTCATGGTTGAAAAAAAGGTGCACATGATGTGTCGACCATGATCATGCAGAAAGATGTAAGAAACAAATGTGCCGCTCAACTCTGTTTTGCTCGGACAGAGTGTGACCGCTCGGACGGCAGATTCCCGGCCCTCGGCGCCTGGCGTACGGACTATGTAGCTAGTCGCACCCTTCCACCATGATATTGGATGACCGTGATTGAAACATCACGTGCACCATATTTTTAATCACCGAGAGTTACTCCGACGCACTTATTAAGTTTGTTTCTCGCGACCACCGCCAGAGTATTATTTCCGGCTCCTGGTTGGCCACATTAGAGTTTGTGAAGACGCCCTGGAACACGCCCAGCACGCTTTCGGCCAATGGCGCCTCCTCATCTGTCTACTATACTTTAATAGCCAAACTCTCTATACATATACGTCTCTGCTTTGCACTTAACCTTTCACCGACTATAGACTCTTCCATTTTATTCAAAGAGGCACCGTCATGACAAAATTAAAAAAAAAGAAATATATATATATATAACAGAAAAAAGTGTTGTGCTTGAGAAACCGTTCAGCCGTATACAACGCTGCATAAAGCTTAGCCGGGAGACCATCTGTTTCTCGGAGCTCCGGCGTGAGCCGTAGCATGGCACAAACACTAGTGATAAGGCGGCTAGCGGAAGGAACGCCAACAACAATGGACGGCACGCTTTCCGGCATGCAGGTTCGGAGGCTTCCGGGAGAAAAAACAACAACAACCTGGCTTTATCACGCCGAATTGCCCTTCGATTGAGAGAGCCCGCCAGGGGCAACTCACCCACACAGGTGAAAAAAAAAAAAAAACAGAAAAAAAAAGAAAAAGGCGCCACATATTAACAAGACCACGCTCCGCTGATGCAGAACACCAAAAGAGCACGCGCGCGGGCGCTCGCACCGCACACCTACGCAATATATACACATACTAAGACTGTTGCGTCGGCTTTCCCAGCCCGTTTTTTTTTTTCTTTCCTTTCGGATTTTGCTTTCTTTCCGCAGCATAAAAACATGCAACCTGAGCCCAGAATAAAGAAGGGCAGAAGAAGAAAAGAAAGCAGGAAAATCAATTGTACTAGACCAGCGTCCCTACCCATCCAGTCTCCCCGTTTTTCTACCTGAACAAACTCAAACTGTGCGCGCGCTGCTCTCCTCCTCGGCCGAGCTCCCCTTGCCCCTCCAGCTGCGGTGTTCGCTCCCGCTGGCGCCCCAGTTCGTCTCTGGTGAACATCCCCGACCCTTCCGCAAACACATGGTCGGATGCGTCCCTCGCGCCTTCGTTCGCCCCTCCGCTAACGCAGTTTTCGGGGGCATTTTTGGCGAGTTGGATGCTGCAAAAACTGCCATCGACGATGGGGGCCAAGCAAACAAAGCCATATGCGCCCCCCCCCCCCCCCCTTACCCCGGAAACCGTTCGATACACGGGCATCGTTAGGTAAGATAAACCAGGGCTATCTTTTTGGCCCACTCGATCGAACGCGCTTGCACACACACACACACACAGACACACGCCGTCTCGAAAAGAACTGCCTGTTTATTCCCAGAGCCTTTAATTATCCCGTTCTCATCGATTGGCTCTCGTCGACCACCTTATCCCAGTTGCGATCCGCGGGTCGGGTCTTATCCCGGGGCCCTCATTTCGAGACGTGCTTTCGTTGGACACTTTCATTTGCAATCTACCGGTTTTATCCCTCTCTTTCTCTCTCTCTCTCCCTCTTTCTCCCTCTCTAAAATAAAAAAAAAGGCGAGCGGAAAATCACACACCAACTTTCGCAGAATATATTCTAAAAAAAAGCCCGTCCGTCTACTTTCCCGCACAACATTCGGAGAGCCATTCACCGCAACTTACTGAGCAGCTCAGTCAATGACGATGCCGAAACATATGTTTAGACCAAAAAAAAAGCAGTCTGAGTTGTGACATTAAGCAATGCAAAACGTCACGCTCGCATTGCTTAATGTCACAATTCAGGCTGCGTTTTTTGGTCTAAACATATGTTTTGGCATCGTCATTCGCTGGGCCGCCTCCGTAAGTTGCGGCGATTGGCTCTCCGAGTGTTGTGCAAGAAAGTAGACGCACGGCCTTTTTTGAGAGGGCATACCAAAAAGTAAACGACAAAATGGAAGAAAGCATTCAAGAAGCCGGACAATTTACAGGTCCTTTGTTTTTATGTGGTCGGAGTCAGATTTCGCATTGCTGTGGAGGCGCTATATAAGTTGCCGACGTACTGAACCCGCTAGCCACCGACGGCGACAGCTGCGACAGTCTTTTGACGCTGAATTGTTTGGAGCGCGTCATGTGTTTAAAGGCCGTCCTCGTAGCAACTAAGTGGGGAAAAAAATACGCGCAGAAGACCCGTACCTATACCGCTCTGCAGAAGCGACTCCCGACAGAACCCATAAAGATTGCGAGCGAAGCACCCTGGTCGTTCGAAGTTGTTTCTGCCCGCAGCAAGCACATCGTCAGATCCTGTCTCAGTCATTTCTTCGGAGCCTGCCTTACACTTCGTAAAAAAAGGCAATAAAATAAGATACCATACACTGTAGCGCAGCAGTTTCACCGCACAGCGGCGAGAGCAAAAATATTGCAAACGACCACACAATGTGCGCTGCATTCGACAGCGGTATACCTGCTGCATTGTGGAAAGGCACGTTGAAAGAGATGTGCCTTCAGCAAGTGTACTGTACAACGCTTTCGGTGGAATTGATGTAGGAGTATATAGGTGATATGTGCTTTGGTGGAACGATTGTGCGACATGTTGCATGTCTTAGAGAAGGACACAGAGACGTGCTTTTTCATTTGGCTGAAACTCTCTTTGGGAACGGAGCGCCCGTAGCCGCGCCTGCCAGTGGAAGAAGCGAAAGTACGCACGCGAACTGCACTGCAGAAGCGCGGAGAGTAGACGAGAACGGAACCTGGGCGGCGGCAGTGGGGAGGCGAGGAAGCATGTCCGCACAGCGCGACCACGTGGGTATTTATAACACCTCCGAGATAAGATAGCCTAAGTGCTTTCGTGCGACACTAACGAAGGCCACATTTCGCCAGAGAGTGGACAAGACTACGGCGTCAGCGTTCGGCTGCAACTCTGATTCAATCAGTGAGAAGACGACTCCTAGCCGAACGCCGACTCCGCAGTCGTGTCCAATCTGTGGACAAAAGTGGCCTTATCTAGGAGGTGTTGGCATTTGGCAACGGGGGCTGCCGGAAAAGGGGGGGGGGGGGGAGGAAAGGGGAGCGCCGGAACAAGAACAGCGGCGGCACAGGGAGGGGGCAGCGAAAGAAAGCCTTGCCGTGTCTGAGGAACGACGAGGAGAGGGAGAGCAGTTCCTCTGCTGTAGAGTGGTGTTTTGCGTTCGTACATGGGCATTTTTTTGCCGGGAAGGGGCACTACCAGCTACCGCTTTAAAAGGGTCAGCCGCGGCCGTCGAATAAACTGTGAACGCAATCAGGCCAGAAAACAATGGCACTGAAAAACAACCGGCAGGTTCTTGGAAGCCGCACCATCGAGGCCGCCTTATCGCATCCACGAACTCCGCGAAAACAATTAGTGCCCTACCTCAAAAGAGATTCATCACCGCGTAACAAAGGGTGCCACGGGGGAAAAAAAAAAAGAAGATAACGACGAGATACGCGCTCCGTGCACATCGCGTACTTTCTAAGTAATACTAAGACTGGGCTTAAACGGAATCGATTTAAGGGAGAAAGCGTAGTGCAAGAGGGCCGTCGAAAACCAAGACGGAGAAGTAGGAAAAATTAAACAAGTGGGCGAAGCGAAAGAAAAAGGGAGAAAACGAAACGGGGAGAAAATAATAAGGGACACCGCGAAGCACGCGGGAAACAAAATAATGTGCGCGAAACTGGGAAGGGATAAAACTTCGCCCACTATGAAAACACAACAGTAATCTTTTTTTTGTTGCAATTGTTTACATTTAATCCTAACCTGGATCACCAACGAGCCCCAAAGGCCGCCGACGGAGACTTCCCGATGAAAACACTTGGACGTTCTCGTGTGCGGAGTCCACGCGACGACAATCCCCAACACACTGATTTCCAGCCGCCATTGTCATATCTCACCCAAAACGAGAAAAAAAAAAAAAAAAAAACGCATTACACGCATTAAGGGGTTGGCAACAATGCATCTGACCAAGCAAATAAGAGACAAGTAGCGTAAGTCTGCAGTTCATTATCTGGGCTTTGCGTCGACAGAAATGAAAATACAGCAAGCAACAGAACTACTCCTGCGAACTGCCACCGCTGTGCAAGCAGTAAATCTCTCGGCGGGCAACGTACGTTCGTCTTAAAATAAAACAATAGAGTTTTCGGACGCAAACACGGTGTGCGCGTTCAACTCGGCACCCAATCTTCTTTTACCAAATCAGTCTAGAAACGCACTTCAAAACAAAACATCCCATTGTGAAAAAAAAAAAAAATTCGTTGACGCATTATTTTGTTGAATGTGAGTGGAGTGCTGCGAAGACCTTTATTTATGCATTTTGATTTTTCACGGAACAAGCACTATCGTCATGTTGGTGGCTCGTAAAGTTTGCCAGTTTCTGTGAAAATTTCCTCTAGGCCACGCGCAGCTCGAACTGAGATACTAAAATTCGCAGTGCGTATGTGTGTGTGTGTACAAAAAAAGCACGTGCGTCCACTTTCCCGCACAACACTCGGAGAGCCAATCACCACACCTTACGGAGGCAGCTCAGCGAATGACGACGCCGAAACATAGGCTTAAACAAAAAAAACAAAAAACGCAATCCGAGTTGTGACATTAAGCAATGCAAGCGTGACGTATTGCATTGCTTAATGTCACAACTCAGACTGCGTTTTTTTTGGTCTAAACATGTGTTTCTGCATCGTCATTGGCTGAGCTGCCTCCGTAAGTTGCGCTGATTGGCTCTCCGAGTGTCGTGTGGGAAAGTAGACGCACGTGCTGTTTTTATAATGTATGATTTCATTTTGTTTCGAAGAAACGGTATGAGTAGTACAACATCTGAAGAATAAACACTAGTTAAAAAGAAATGCACTCGCTTTTTAATTTACCGTCCCACATACATTTCCCTCATTCCTTAACCTCGGGTGTTTAAAAACCTAACCCCAAAATAGATACCCCCTTTCCGTATTTATTTGCTGCCCCCTTCAAGGTATAGTTCATCACGGGGCCGGCCAAACAGAAACCTATCTAAAGCCACACATATGGTACAATGTGCGTACAGATACACGCTTCACAAATCATTCCCATAAAAAAAAAATCATTATCTACACACTGAAAGACAGTAATTACCAATTCGAGGTTCTAGACTAACGATCGATTAAAATACCAGAACCAGCGAGCCTGAAAGCAATTAATTCCAAGCGTCCGCCTGTGCCACACAGTGCGCATGCTGCCCCGTAGAAGGGAACCAGAACTACAGACATCCCTGATGCCCTCGAATGTTTCCGTAGCGACACCCATCGAAAGGCTTACGTAAAGAGAAAATTCGCCGCTGCAGATGTGCCCTCAACCAGTGCATGTGCGGTACAATGTTTGCAATGAGTTCTTTGCTTTCGGTGGAGTTGATGTAGGAGCGTAAGTTGATGTGTGCTTTGTTGGAACGATTGCGCGAGATGGTTGCGCAATCGTTCCACCAAGTAATTCCTCATTCCTTTTGAAATCACTTTTGTCCCAAATAAAAAGTTCGCTGGCAAGTTTTAGGAGAAAAGTCGAAAAATTATTTCGCATGATAAAATGGCGCGAAAGAGACATTAGAGAAAATAAACCAGGGTCATCGGAGGGCAAGGCCTCCTACGAAGGACGCCCCAAACGTACAGAGGCGGACTCAAGAGGCGAAAGAGATGGAGAAAAGCTTTCGTGTGAAGACATTCTTGAAAGGCCACGGCTCAAGAACTCCAGACCAGATAGGTTCACGGCGCCACGCCATCACGGCGGTACTTCGTTTATCCAGCTGACAGTGCGGTGGGAGCTACGAGCTCAACGGAACCATTCAACCACCTTCCCATGACCCCGACTCTGCGGGTGGTTTTAAACGAGAGCGTGCATACGTGGGGAAATGTAGACGCGTCACTGCACCAACGAGCGTGTAGCTTCCCTCGCACTGTCAGGCCAAAGGTGAACGACTTATCGGCTACAATGCGACGGGCATATCACCAGTGAGGTTAACACATTTTAAAACTTGGAAGGAGAGCAAGGACACGCAGATCCCCAGCCTCTTAAGCTACAAGCAAACTCTGTCAACTAAAACAATCACTTAAATCAGTAACCCCTGAAGTTAAATTACTAGCATATAAAACGTTAATTAGGCCAACACTAGAATACGCACGCGTCGTCTGGGACCCCTGCACAGTAGTCAATATAGAAAAATTGGAAATGGTGCAGATAAAGGCACTAAGATTTATTTTTAATAAATATGGGCGGTACGATTTGCCGACATCATTAATGAAACAAACAGACCTGACTCCTCTCTCCCACCGCGCGATAACTGACAGGGTGAAAACTCTCTTTAAGATCATCACGGACAGCGTTCACATCAACACAGACCACGTGTTTAGCTTCTCCACCAGAACTAACACTAGAGCTTCACACCCAAGATATATAAACAATTTCCAGGTCCGCATAAATTGCTTTGAAAATTCCCCATGATGGAACTTAACCCGAGACTGGGGTAGAAACAAAAACTTAAAAGTAGAAGGGACAGAGACAAGTGAAGAAGAGAACGTCTCAAACGCAGCTAAAAGATTTATTTAGTCCCACATCCTTATATACTCACAACCACAAGGTCACCCAAACACTCAACACGCCCCTTTCAAAGGCACAACACAAAAAAAAAAATTAAAAAAAAAGAAAAGATCCAAAGACAACAATGCAAAGGGACGCCCCCTTTGCATCGTTTTTTCCGCGAACTATATCCGATTGAAATAGCCTTCATCCCAGCATCACTAATTCAGATCCACTTGAAAACTTCCTCCACCGGCTGGCCGCCTTATAGCAAGAGACTTGCTCATTATGTCGAAATGTATGTATATATATATATATTTGTAACCCTCTCTTACGATGCCCCTATGTTTGGGCCCGGTAGTAGTATTGTGAAATAAATAAATAAATAAAGGTCAAACCGTAAGCTCCAGAATAAATAGTTAATCCAAAATGCCTTGTCAAAGCCCCAGAACGTTTCGTGCGTAGCCTTGGCCTTGATAAGTAAAGATGCTCTTGGTCGGAAAACACGGGAAGGGAGCAAAGCTGGTGCCGCACGCGGTATGCCTGTCTTCCTTTCCTTGGTAAGTTTAGTCGGGAATAAGGAAACCAGGAGGTATCGCCACCCGTTTGTTGGGAAAGTACACATTTTAGGAAGCTCGCGTCGTCCCTTTCTTCAACTGGCGACGCTTCGGCCCAACAAACATCCAGCCCCGTTCTGTGACAATGCGCAAGAACTGGGCCTCTTGGATGTCTTGGAACAATACTCCTCGAGAGGATGCGTGAGTGTGCGTCAACTAGTGTTCTTGGGAGAAAAGGATTGGACTGCGTCTCAGTCGGAAGGGAAACGTTTCACATGACGACTTTTTGAAAGAACGAGTTCCCATAGCCCCACTAATGTTACTGCCACCGGCTATAACTTGTTAAAAATCAGAACGACAGAATCTTATCACCCTTTAGCTAAGAACGTTCACCGTTCAATCAAGAGCGAAACAGGTGAGTCGACTTATATTGAGTCACATCTAAAGAAGAAGCTATTCATCGTGGTTAACACTTCCGTCGTGTGTGCTAACGGAACAACTGTTCCGTATGGTTCACTTTGAGGCTGGTGTAAACAGGAAGATCTGAGTTATAGTACATACACTGTAAATAAAATGAACACGAATTACTGCCTCAGGGTAATGACAAGTAATGTCAAAGTGATTTCATTACTTTCGCAAAGTGATTGTAATGTAATGCATTTGCGCAGTTTCAGAAACGTAATTAGCAATGTAATTTTAATAACTTTCTGAAAGTAGTTCTGCCATCTCTGCTCTAGAGTGGAGTCAAATATTTTACTAGGGGAATACAGGACACTAGCTCTCCTCATTTGTATCAGACATAACGACGGCCGCGCCGAATCCTCCCCTGGTGGAGCGGTTTATTTGGCGACGCCACTCCCTTTCTCGACGCCAGAGCACGTGACCAGGTAACGCCTGGGAATGCGGTGCGGGTGACGTGGCATGAATGCGAAGACGGTACTGCTGCCGCCGTCACGTGTGCTTCCGCGGCTCTTTGTTGTCGCCCTTTTCCATGTATTCTCGGAGAGTTGGCGGTCCTGATGGGCCCACACATGTACGGTCTGTACCTCGTTGTTTTCTAGCTTACTTTGCAGGAAAAGATCGGTATCGCGCATTGTATAAAGCTAAATAAAGTTGACAAGCGCTCAAGCAACTTCACCTCGTAGCGGCAAGACGAACAAGCCAACGCGCTGCTATCTTCCTCCGCTTGTTTTTCGCTTTCTTCCTCCGCTTGTCCGTCGCTCTATTTCTCCTTCTTTCTCTCGGGAACGCCGATGTCAGCGCCCAGGATTTGCCGCATTCTGCTCTCGTCTTTACCTCCCTGGCAAACGCGGCTCGGAAAGTACATTACAGTTAAGAAAAATGTTGATAGATCGTCACGTTGTAACCCTATTTTGCCAGGATATAGTAAATGCTGCTCTAAATGAAAGAATATCGCTGACACGGTGCGTTCTCTCGGAGAGTTCCATACAAACCAGAGTCCATCGCCTTCCGCATGCCGCCGCGCCATCTATCGTAACGCGGAGGTACCTGCCGAGCGGAAGCCGCCAGGGGCACACAAACCGGTCGCACCGCTGTGGCAGGTTCCAAGGGTCGTTTCCCCACCTGCTATCTTACACCCTGGTCATGACCAGGGTGGTCATGACGCTCACTTAGTTTGCTCGCGAATTCTATGCAAAAAAAAGAGCAACAAGAAAAGAAAAGTTGAAATTACTTCATATTTATTTTGTTCTTTTTAATTTAGTCCTCTCGGTCGCTTTTTATCGCACATCGACAGACACTGACACACGGGTGTATTGGACCGTGGCTCGTGCATGAAGTAACGCTAGAACGCCGCTTTCATGATCGCGTCTTGCGAGTGTCGCAGAAGTTTTTAGACGGGGGGTGGAATAGCAGACGGACGACGGCGAAAACGGACGCCGACGTGCAGCTTTCATCTACGCGTCTTCCGGGCATTGCAGACGACGTAGACGGTGGTGGAAGAGCAGACGATGCCGGGGGCTGCCCCGCATCTGCTCGCACGACTATAGCAGACGGTGTCAGACGCCAGACAGACCACCCTGTTCATGACGCACAATTAAAGCGCGACCTAAAAATGTTCGCTTTGGCTGGAGAGGTGCACGGCAAAACTTGAGAGGTACTTGCCTTTCGAGGCGAAATGACGGAAACATCCCTGGAAAAACTTGACACGAGCGGAACGTCCGATTGCCTCCAGCCAAATGGCCCACAAATTTTTACCTGTTTGTTTTTCATTCGAGTGTCCCTTTGAAGGATAAACCACGCATGCATCCGGCAGCTCTCATCACATTGGTGGTACAAATTTTCGCGCGTGGTCACAGAGTGAACCGTCCTGGGCACTTGTCGCACCAAAAGCGGCGCTATCAGAAATACCGGAGTCAAAAAGCGTTTGCACATACACAGACGCACTCGGGCACGTAAGTATATATACATATTCGCGCGTACAGATGCGCGCACAGACATATATATATCCGTAGCAAATGACAAATAAATAAAAAAGTCCCACTACAGACGGTAGTAGTTCAATCCCCATCGTCGCGTTTCATTCATTGATCGTTATTTCATCCTCCAAAAAAAAAAAAAAAAAAAAAAAAAACAGGGAAGACGTTGAAAGAACCTCATTTGCATTCGCAACTGCATAGTTCGTTTATCTTGTTTTTTTATTATTTTTTTTTTTTGGGGGGGGGGGGGGGAGGAAGGACGATTTTGCCGTTGCAGCGTAGTTCATTAATCAAGAGCTCTATTGACTCGCGAAGACGGTTCGCCGGTCCTGATACCGGACGCTACAAAGACGGGCAAGGCGGAAAGTGAGCGGAAAAACAGTGCCATACTTCGTCTCGCGATATCTGACGGACTAAAGCCTAGGCTACGGGCCGCCCGATCCAATGATGAACCAGTTAAGCAGCACGTGGTATATTGCTCCGCCCCTCGAGTTATCTGTGCGCCGCTTTGGTACACACTGCACTGAAAGAGGGGAAAAGGGAGAATAGGGAGAGGGCTACCGGCCCACTCTTCTCCTCGTTGAACTGTGCAAAGCGAGGAGAATCCCCGGATGTGTCCCTTGGAGTTGGATGTATGCGGTGCCCGGCAGTCGCTTGCTTCGCCCGCAGTTTCCTCTCCGCTTTTGCTTCCCCAGATATAAGTATTATTATTATTACTAATCTTTATTTGCAGAGGAGTTCTACCCGAGTGGCTTGCTCAAATAGAACACAAACACCATCCGTTAAAATCAGTAGGGGGTCTGAGACCCCCCAGACTGTAAGTCTTGCAGATTACCGAGCACAAAGCAGGCATAGAGCGTTAAAAAACGTGAACCCATCCAACAGCACACAAGCCCCATTGTGCAGCCAGTATTACTAGCGTTTTACCGCACCCAATATATCAGCGGCGCCCAAAGGGGTGCTTTCACCCACTTCAGCGCGGCTGTTCAGCCCAACGACCGAGAGATGGCGCTATGGCATTCAAGATGGCGCTGCCCGTGATAAAACCAGGCACTCAAACCGAAAAATATAACGTTATGTTACGGTTACGGTAACCGTTTCCTGTTGATATCGGTTTCGTTTCGTTTTTTTTTTTTTTTACGGTTTCGGTTACCTTTACACATTCCTAAAAACCGGTTTATTTCAGTTTCTCCAATAATTTGTTTTATTGAAATGCTAGACAGTCGTTTTATACTGAACGGTTTAAAGTAGCCCCAGATATCCAACAACGGGAAATTAAAAAAAAAAAAACTTGGAAATGCCATAGTACTTCTAATCGGTCAAAAGTTGCACACGTCTCTAGCTCCAACGCTTGTTCACTACATCTACTTGCATTATATAGCTTGATACCCGAGCATACATGTTACTTCCGCCACTGGGTGTAATCGCATTGTATATAATAAAAATAAAAATAAACATCGCTACTTTGTTGTTCGGCAGCGTTTGTAAACAACCTTCAGAAAGTCCCCACTGGGTGCTGTAAGAACCACTCGCACCTTCCCGTCGCTATAGTTTATTGTAACCTAAGATATACAGAAGAGTCTTCGCCTACACTGAAGGAAAGAGATGAAGTATAGCCCTCCTCTGGTAAAATACTGCTAAGTGGAATAAAGTAATAAAATTGAGAGCAGGGATAGTTGGTGAAAGTCGAACATAATGTAAATGCAAACGCGCAAAACAAGGAAGACTGCGGAGAGGGACGAACAACACAGAAAGCTGTAAAAATATGTCCAGTGTTGTTCGTTCCTTTCCCTTGTCTTCGCTGTTGTGCAACATTACACCTACGTAATGGTTGCTTTTTCCAAGCAAATGTATGTGGTTATGGAAGCGCACGTCTCTCGCTGTCCGATTCTGTGGCGCTAGAAAAAATGTACATTTATATACAAGTATGAAAAAAGGCGCGGACGCACTTTAGTATTTATATATATATATATATATATATATATATATATATATATATATATATATGATCGAATGAATCAGTGTTTTACGAAACCGCTGAAAGGCAAAATAAACAACGGAGCCCGGATTTGAACTCTATGCCTCCCAATGTCCGGTCGGGTGAGCTTATATAATATAATATAATATATTATTATATATTTATATTATAGCATACATATTATATTATATAGTATTCTATTTATTATACGGGCGGCCGGGCTCTTGTCATTTTACTTTTTTCTCTCTATGGCTCTGAGTTTTCTTCTTCGTCCCCTTTTTGACAGTTTCAAACCGAATTCCTCTTTCACCGAATTGGCTTCCCTTTCTTCTGCGTGTTTGGCCGACTTTGCCGCACTGCCAACAACTCCACCTTCCCCCGCTAAAACAGCGCATGGACAGATGCCTCCGGGGCCGGTTTTGGACAGTACATCATACGGTGAGACGGGGTATAATCGAAAATTTTTAAATGAAACATAAAGAGTACCGCACCGCAAGAGTCGAAAGATATACATAGATATACCTTTTTTTTTTTTTTCGCGGTGTGCATATTTTTTTTATTTTTCGCTCCCCCCCCCCCCCTCCCCCCTCCCCCTCCCGCCGACAAAAAAAATGGAGCAGGAATGTTTAAAGGCCGACGACCAGACTCGAGATTCTGCAAGGCAGAAGACCCTCCTCTCCACGCCTTCGGGCGAGGGAAGCGAAGGATGGAAAGAAGGGACCAAGAGGGGCGGGCGTGGGTGGAAAGGGTAGGAGGGAGAGGAGGAAGCGGGCGAAAAGTGGAAAGCGCGAACTGGTCGTCGGTCTTTAAGGAAAAAATGATAACACTTAATGAGGGGCGACTGAACGGCGAGGAATAATGGCTCCCGTTGGTTGATCGTAATTAGTAGCATGAAGTCAAACAAAGTATGCACACAGTATGCACACGCCAATCATGCTCAAGACGAAATCATGCTAGGGATCAAATCATGCTCAGGACCAAGCGGTGGCACGTAGTAGTTTTTTTTTTTTTTTTTTTGCGAACGTCGTCGCGGGAGTGCGACCTGCAAAGAATACCAAGGGAAACCTTACAAACTGAAACATCTCTTATTTTTTATCGTCCTGAACATCCCTGCGCGTAATAATTTTTTTTCTCTTGCGGAATATATCTTGGAGTTTTAAAATTTTATTGCGTGCTTAGCAAATTTGTTTTTAACTGAAGAGTTACTTAAAAAAAATGACGCACGTACAAAAAAAAAAAACACGTATAAAAATATATGCGATATTGTTCAAAGATATCGGAACAGAAAGAACATACCAACTGCATTATTATTCATTAGAAAGAAAAGTAAAAAAGGCACAAGTGGACGATTCCAATCTCCTTCGCAGAAACAGAGACCTTGCTATTGGGATATCCATTTGAATACTCAAAATATAGTGATATATCAGAAGTGCCCTTCAGACAAAGAACGTGCAGATACATCCTCATCTCGCACAATTTCTGGGAACAAAACAAAAATGACTACGATGCAGGATCAAAGAGAAGTTACCGGGGAATCAAAGGAACTGCCGAAAAAACAATGCATTACTAAAAGAAGAAACAAAAACACTTTGCCACGAAAACCGACGGAGAGACAATAAAGGGAGGCAGAAAGGAACGACAGAAGGGCGCAATGAGATTCAGAAAAAGAAAAAAAAAAAGAAGAAACATGCGGAAATATATTTAAAGATAAACTAAGAGGTAGGAACTCGTGGGAAATATACAGCTCCTCCCCTTGGCCGGTGGATTGGCGGCGGCCAGCAGTTTCCCGTTTTGGGACTGACGATTCCCGCTTCTCCCTCGGGGATTCGTTCCGCGACTTGGAGCGCAAAAAACCGCCACACACGAAAAAAAGAAAAAGAAAAACGAAGACGCATCTGCCAGGCGAATTGCTCAAACGAGAACTGAAAGAAACAAAAAGTCTTCTAAACGCCATAGCCGCGGAGGAACCTGCAAGCGCATTCGGCAGACTTGCTTCTTCTCCGAACCTGAGTGTTCCGCGCTGAAGGCGTCAACTCGCAAGCCCACCAATATCAACCACAATCAAAAGACGCATCATTGTATACGATTGCCGACGAGGTTTTGTTTTTCTCGTCTCGTGCTTACATTTCCTTTTAACGGCGATCGAGGATCGCAAATAAGGGCGGCACTGCCTAATAAATCGGCATTCCATTTCCGCCGCCCCAGCCGACAAAGAGTCGAAGAAGAAATGAAGAGATATATATTCATCGAGTTTCATCGAACGAGCGCAGTCCGGAAAAAAATATATATTTGTATGAAAACTCACCTATGGAGGTCCAACATAAGAACGCTGTTTCGTGTCTTCCGAAGTTTCGAGCACAAAACTGCTAATGGCTTCGGTCCACCTTCCCACAAACTCTGGCCTCCAGGCAAAAAGAAAATATTTTGCATTAAAACTTGGATGTGGCCAAGTTTGTCCATCCTAATGAAAAGGTTTCAAAAGCGCGAACAAAACGCGGACAAAGAATACACGAAGACAACGAGTCAGGCGCCAACTCTCAACTTATTTTTATTTAAAGTCATCATCACATATATCCACACACTCTTCTGCCCGATCCGCATCACAACCATTCACCACTCCTCCAAACAGCCATCCACAGACGCCACTTCTTTTTGAGAGCAAATAAAGAGATGGTGAGCTAACGCAATTTCCCATGTCCTTTCCTATATAAAACGGCTCAATCTACTCTCACTCGGTTTCATCTAGGGCTGGACGTCGGTTAATATTTTAACCCGATGAATCGCCACCCGTTAATCGATTGATCGGTCTCGGTGATTTTTACATGCATAATATTTTTAGGAAGTAAAAATTACTTTTTTTTTTTTTAGGGAAGGGGGGCTTTTGCTGAATATGTGATAAACAGTGCAATATAGAAATTTGATCAATCAATCTGAATATGTACTTCAGAACCGTTCAAAAGCACTCACCTTCACAGATTATTATTGTAACTAATGAGGCAAAGAGGTTCTCCGGCAAGGGCGACCTCCTTTGATGGTTCACAATAGTCTCTGCTGCACTAAACGCACGGCATTGAAGTGGCCGGGACACGGGTAACCTTCTGCACCCCATAATCTGGAGTTACAAATCTCGCCCCTATAGAGTTTACTTTATATTGACATTTTACCTCAAGTTAGCCCTTCATACAGATGTACTCCTCCGCGTCTGTGTGGTGAAAGCGTTTCATTTTTAATTTATTTTGGGTGATACAAATTTTACCAATTAAGCGGTTAAAAAGATTAATCGCAATTAAAGCATTAATCGATTAATTGGTAGGTTAATCGATCCATTGTCCAGCCCTAATTTTATCTTTATTCTTCTTTTTTTTACTTTGCCGGTTCCAAGCCAGTCTACAGCCACATCGCCTACAGTTGGTCAGCAAGGTGCCCCTTCCCCCCCCCCCCCCCCCCCCCCCCCCCCAAAACCCGCATTGTTGCGCACACGAAGATTATGTTTTCGTGCTCTATCGTTAAAGCAGCGTCCAGTTTGCCGCGCCATGTAAACTTTCCCGCATGTGTGTGTACATGAGATGCATCTTAGCTGCGGGAAAGCTCAAATAGGGCAAACTAAGCGCTGCTTTAATGATAAGCCACGAGAACATAATCTTAGTGTGCGAAAATGCAGGGGGAGGGGGAAGAGAGGGGGGGGGGGGGGCATCTTGCTGACCACTGTAGGCGATGTGGCTGTAAACCTAGATTGGAATCGACGAACTTTAAGAAAAAAAGGCAAAAGATAAAGCCGAAAATGCGATTATTGAAGTTTATTGAAAAGTTTTATATTAAACAAAAAAAAGATGACAATTGCGTTCGCATAATCTCTTTATTTACTTCCAAAAGAAGCGACGTTTCTCGACGTCTGCTTGTAGGAGCTGATTGGTTGTGATGCGGGTCGGGCAGAGGAGAGTGTGTCTATATGTGATGATATGACTTCTAATCATATCAGCTGAGAGTTAGCGCCTGCCCTGTTGTCTTCGCGCCTTCTTTGTCCACGTTTTGTTCGCGCTTTTTAAACCTTTTAAGTCAATCTTATTGTCGACCTGGTGACAATTAGACCCCAGTAACTGGCTTCTTCGTTACGCTGTCGTTCAAGCGTGACCGGCTCAATAAAAAAATTTTCTTCTGTTTTTTTTTATTCCTTACATTCGTGGAAAAAAGTTTTTCGAATGAGCCCTTTTAAGCGCGGATTCGTCTCCCACGACTTGTCTGGCCGCGAGGAGGCTAGCCGCCATTATTCTTCATCTGGTATCCTCAGCTTTGTGGTGTCATTTTTCTCCTTTGGGAACTCTGGAGACGGCGTAGTGTGAGCTCTGCTCTCGTATATGGGATATATGCGTGGCACAAAGCGGAGAAGCACAGGCATTTTGTATATTTGATCATCAATAACAAGGGATGAAACATACAACACGCTAGTTATTATTTCCTCAAAGGAACAACACCTGAGAATATAAAGCAGAAAACTTAGATAACCACAATTTTCATTGTTCCCTCTTTCACTGTAAAGTACAGTCTCCTGCAATATGAAAGACCCACTGGGAGTGCGTGGCCGAGACGGTGGCTGGCGGGGGCGCTGAGCGCGCTCCGAGCGATTCCATTCTGTTTCGAGGGGAGGACACTCCCTCGGGGCTCAACTGGGCCTGCCTAAACTCACTGGATAGGAAGCCTGCCAAGCCTGAACGCGCTTACCATATTTGGGTTTCAGTTTAGCGGAAGAGCGGGCTTAATTGGCGTCACGCCGAGAAGAGCTATGGTCACGAAGGCTCTAAAAAGGCATAGTCATCATTTGTTTTTATCAGTTGTTTCTGATGTAAAATGTTAAAACAAGCACTGCCAAATAAATAAATATTGAAGTTACAATATTTAAAAGGTAAAATACGTTCAAGAGTGCATTCATTCGTGGCACAGATCTTGCGCTTTAAAGGAACCATGAAACGATTTTTCGCTAAATACTACTTAGAATGACTCCCTAACATTAATAACTCAATAAATTTGCCTTTATTTTTCCTTCTAGGCAATGATAGTCGCAACAAAAATTTGAGAACTATGAGCATCGTTCATTCCCTCGACTCCGTGCCAAACCAAGCGGCCACGTGGCTTAATGTCTATCCTATGCGCCAACGTTAATCATAGCCACGCACTGGAGTCGGCAAAGTACAAAATACGTGTTGAGCTCCAGGCATTGTTAGAGTTCGGATATTCTCATCACCGCAGTGGCTGGACACGAGACACTAACGGAGTGTCCACCGAGGCATTGATTGTTACGAACCAAAGTCGAGTGCTCACGCAGTTCTCGTGTCCTATCCATGAGCCGTGCTCGACTGTCGTCAGGCGGGTGGTTTCAATCCCACAACTCAAGCTTTGCGAAGGCAAGACTCAAAGAAATAGTCCCCTTTTGTCCTAGCACTTTCACCGCGACAAAGCAGCTTCTGAATCAGTGGCGGTCTGTGGGAGTATACTAGGGCCAGACTAGGACCAGTATGCCTCTGCAAAGTCATGAACATCCCAACCCGATATCGTTTCATGACCCCTTTAAGGGCCAGAATAATCGCCCTCGCTCAGGCTAGCGCCGTTGATAGGACAAAGCCGTAGCATGATGCTGACGAACTGCACTCCGCCGCAAAACCGCAACCAGAAACTGATGAGAGCGGGTTGCGCTTTAGCTGATCCCCGAGTGAGTCCTTTCTTCGGGGTAGAATGGAATCGCCCGGAGCGCGCGCAGCGCCCCCGCCAGCCACCGTGTCGGCCACGCGCTCCCAGTGGGTCTTTCCTATTGCAGGAGACTCTAGATCACTCTAAAGATCACTCTCCACAAGCCAAAGGTAAAGAAGCCACACCCAACAGCACACGAGATAAACTCACTGCTGTCACATTTCAATCTAGCGGCTCTACTATAGTCACGCCCGCCATGTGTGGCTTAAGTGAGTCACTTCAAATGCAACCTATCAAGACCAACCGAAAGCCAGTTGGATCGATTTAGAATCTATACTGCAATATAGACACATTGAAACAATCCGACCGACGACTATAAAAAAAAGAAATACCTTTAAAAAAAAAGTTGTACAGCTGCACTCAAAGAAATGCGTGCACGTCTACTTACCCGCAAAACACTCAAAGAGCCAATCATTGCGATCTAGGAAATCAGCTCAGCAAATGCTGATGCGGAACATCCGTTTAGACCTAAAAATGAAGTTTGCGCCGTGGCATTACGCAATGCAAAGCGTCATGTTTGCATTGCGTAATGCCACAGCGAAGAATTAATTTTGAGCACTAAACCAAATAAACAGTGTGGGAGCAACCATGCATGAGAGTCTGACGCTTATGATGACTAATATCAAATCTTTGTTCTCAAGAAAAGCTTGTTGCGATAGAACATTTGGCATTCAAACTAAAGATATTAGCGCGGGAACATTGTTTATTTTTTCTCCGTTGCTGCCGCCGTTCATCTCCACAATGAAAAAAAAACCATATTTTTAATGCAATAACACTGTTACGGTAGAAAAAGAAAATCAATAAATGACCCGTTTCTCAGCGTTTTTTGCTGCTCCGGTGGCATCGAAAAAGGACACGCCCACGCATAAGCAAACACGCCCATGTAAAAAGAGAGTTTTGCCAGAAGGCTTCAAGACTCCGTAACGAAGGGACCACGCCTAACGATATTCGTGGGATATAAGACTTTTAATTAGCCCGCTGAGAGAATTTAAATTCCCTCCATAGCCGAGGAAACGGGGCGCGAAATAACAAACCGGGTAAAACAACCTGACCATACCGGGGGGACAAGACGAATGCACGCCTCGCTGAACCCGACGTCAATCCCCCAAGCAAACATAATTAAAAGGCGGCGAGAGGAAGGCCGAGGAGGCATAAAGCGCGGAACCCGGGGCCCTGGAAACTTAATCTGGGGAGCGGTTATTACCCGGCATGTAAGCCGTCTCGAAACCAAAAACGGGAACATCGCTACTCCACGAAAGAGAGGCTCGCGTTATTTTTTCGCTTCTGTGAGGTCCCACTCGGGCAGTTTGCTCCACGATGGAGCATGATCGAGCATGGAGCGGTGTATCATTTAGGATTGGCCCACCTTAAACATTGATCAAAAGCTCGGGTGGGGTATCCGTCGCAGTCAACGATAAAAAAAAAACAGACCCCCGTCACACTGGTCTGTTGTGCTTGGTCTTCACTTATCGCCATATTTTTCTTTTCGCAAATTAATTCTCATTTTGTTTACAGATCTCCTTTTGTCCTTGCTGACAAAACAACAACAACGAACATCAGTGATCCACAATACACTAAGGCAGCGGCGCCTTTACTGCTTATGGAGACAACTACAGAGGGGTATACAGCAACATAATTCATTCCTACGGTTGCATCCATTTTTCTGTTTGTAGATTCTACGCGGCAGTAGAACTACAAAGAAGCTCTCACACATGCAGAAGGCAGGATATGTCACCGAAGAAGAAAACAATTGCAGGGAGGAAGAAGACAAACTGTATTGCAGTTATAATGAAACATGGTATACGTATATTCCTACGTGCGCCGGCAGAGTATAAATACCAAGAAAAAAATAAAATAAAGGGATAAAAACGCAAACTGAGCTGGGTTTCGCGAAACGACGACGAGTTAAACACCATCCTCCACGGCATTATTTGCTCAAGGTTCTCGGAGCCGGAAAAAGATCGGCTCCGGTATGCGACGGTATACACTACAGGGCGACAGATGCTGACGTCTACGCGACAGAGATGTCTCTCGTGAAAGGATAATCCTGGCGTCATGCGCGCTCTCCGATATCGGCCCGATGAAAGAAGAAGCGAACCGAAGGTATACGCTACACACGCGAAGCACGGACGACATGTGAAAGATTGGAACATTCCCTTTCGCCACGTTTGCCTCCGAGCTTCTCTTTGGCCCTTCATCCGGCGCCTGGGATCGGTCGTGTTGCTTCCCCGGTCGGTTCGCTGCCGCGTTCCCTCGGGCTCACTACTGCTGCGCGCAGGAAGCAACAGCTACGGGCCCCAAGAGCGGTCTGGAAAAGCAGACCATCGTTCGTGCGCAATCAATCACGCTTCCAAGTCGGCCGTGCGCTCTCTTTCGGCAATTGCCTCACACATTCGTAAACTACGAAGGCCACGTAATCTCTTAAAAAAAAAAAAAAAAGGATCGATGAAATATATGTCCAGTTACCCAAGAAAAAGACGTGTGACCCATCGAAGCTTGCCAGCGAGTAAACGAGATGGCGGCATACGAGGTGTGATCAAAAACTTCCGGGGCTGATTTTGTAGCGCAAAAAAAAAAAAAGGAGAGGGCAGCGCAGTGATGTCCGCGCAGCAGTCAAAGGAAGGGACATTCGTGTCTCGTTATACTAAAGGGCGTCGCTTTGTGAACATTTGGAGCTGCGCTACACGAGTTTGACCACATGCACGAGCATAATGGCGATATCTCTATAGAATGCAAACTGAAGAGCGAGAGGGAACATTTATTTTACGGCAGTTTCAGAAAATCTAAAACAGAGACCTCTTGAATGACTTAGAAAGGCTTATGTCAAAAAGCAGTGAGGTGTGCGAGGTGTTTCGAGTGGCACTCGCGCCTCAAGAATGGCAGAACCTCACTGAAGTCAAGGAGAGGTCGGATAAGGTCGCCCTACCGCTCTACGTCTTCCCGCGATGTTCTGCCGTTCCTGAAGCGCGAGTGCCACTTAAAACACTTCGCAAAATTCACTGTTTTTTTGGCACAAGGCTGCTCAATCATTTCGAAGGTATCTGTTTTATATTTGCCGAGTTTGACGCAGAACTGACGTTCGCTCTCGCTCTGGTTTGCACTCTATGGTGAAATTGCCATTGTGCCCGTGCACGTGGTAACAAAAACTCGTGTAGCGCAGCTCGAAATGCTCACAAAGCGACGCCCTTTCGTATAATGAGACAAGGTCCCTGCTTCGACTGCTGCGCGCGCATGACTGGGCTTCCCTTTCTCTTTACGCTACAAAATCAGTCCCCAAACTTTTTGATGACACCTCGTTCATCGGGGGAAAGTAATAGACGCGTACGCGACGTCTAGACGTAGACGTCAACGTCGAAGTCAGTACTGAATTAAAGTATTGCAGTGATTTAATTCAGCACTAACCTCAAGGACGTTGAAATAGGGCAGGACTCGGCATGACGTCATGCCCAGCGACGCCGGAAAAAGAACCCAATCCCAGACTGCCTCGCGCACCGACGCGCTCTCATCCAAACTAAATCCAACCAAGCTCCCAGCGTCTGCTCGCTGCTCAGTCGACTGCGTTAGGCTTAGGCTACGTCAGCTACGTCTGCTCCGTGCCTGCGGTCTACTTCGTCTGCTCGCTGTCGCGGTTGGCTGTCTGCTCGCTGTCGCGTTTGGCGCACCAAAAGATGTTTCGATACGAAACCGCATTCTCATCACGGCGGAGTGATGAGAATGCCAACACCTTCTGGAAGCAGGGTTTGTACGGCTTTCTCAACCCCCGCTACCTTCTTAACCTGTAACTTAGCTAGTTGGCGTCGTTAGCTAAAATTTCGGTCGGCCTATCGTTTTTTCTTTCTTTTTTTCGCTTTTACAATTCTAGTGTGTCGTGACGCCCTGCTAGAGCACAGCTATCAGCAGGAGTACGAACAATGACCATCACTTTATTTCACGTCCATTAAGCTGCGCACCAACCCCATACTTCGATGAAACGTGGATTTGGTCGTCTCATTTTCGATATGTCGCTCAAACCAACCGAAATGCCGCGAGACGGAAGGTGGGCAAATGAGGTTTAGGAATATTCGAGGCCGTTATCGCGGTAGAAAGTGCCAACATTTGCATAAGGGCCCCCCGTCAAAGCATCTTTCCATAGAATTTGAATTTCTTGCGTCGGCGTTCTGATATGTGGGAATATGTGTTACTTGTTTTTCAATAAAAAAAATATCAGTAGCCGGGTAGGGCGTTTAGGCGTCTTCTTCCTGCGTTCAAGTCTTGGGGCAATTTCTGCTTCGCGCAAATGCTGTCTCGTTTTCGTTACGTCGCTCAACCCAGCGAAACAAGATCAAAACTTTCTCATTATGTGCGCACTGTAATCAAAAACGCACTCACACGTGTACTCAGTTTGACGGCGTGGCCTCTACATACTTCATTCTACCAGTTGCCTCGAAAGGTAATAGAACGAGCCAACATTTTGCGAAGCTAACTCGGTTGCGCGGATATCGATGTCACCGGGTCATTTACCACCTCAAGGAGACACGCCGCTCAGCCTTGGCAGCTGATTGGCAGTGCCACCAATAACCGCGTCCACGTCACGCTGCATAGTGAAGCGCTGCCCGCTCCGACCTCTTCTAGTGCGCCCGCAGCGTCTTGGTCGCCTCTGCACTTTCCAGCGGCCGTGTTTCTCGATCTCACACCGGAGTGAAGGTGTGGCACTTGAGCTTACACACACCTATCCAGAGTTGCTTTGTATGTGCTCTCACGTAATTCGTCCCACAAAAGTTGCTCGAGGATCGGGTTAGATCGTGTTCTCCGCAGTTGCAAGCATACAGCAACAAGGGAAACACGCCGCTATGGTTTTCGTTTATCTGCTCCGGAATAAGCCTTTACGAAGCGCTCGAGTGTTCAACGGTCAACAAGAACACCATCAAAGTCCGCGCAGTCCGAATGGCATGGAACTTCAACTGTCCGTCTCGAACAGACGTGGACGTCTCTTCCCGAAAATCTTCGTCGCCTTTTCTTGCGCACCGTGGCAGTGGAGCGCATCCCGCCTCGGAATCCAAGTCGCACACAACGGACGAGGGAGCGCAGAACCGAGATGCTCGAGGTCCTGCCCCGAGGCCCGACGCGCCCCACTTTCCCAAACGCGGAAGGGCCCTCAGACGTCTTCGTTTCGTGCCACTCATGATTATCGGTCGGCAAACCGAAACGGGAAAACGTGCAATCGATATCGAACAAAGGGCAATATCGACTCAAGAACAACGACTGGTTTATAGCTGTAGAGGGCCAGTGGTTTGCCTCCAAGGTATTTTCTCCTTCCCCCACCTTTCTCCTTCCTAAAGACCTCAGGTCCAGACGCGATGGAACGTGTGTGAAATATACGCTAAATTAAGGCGACAATTACACTGTCGTCGAGAGAGAAAAAAAAAAAAAGCTTCCACATGCACGGGAGGTATAGCCACGTTGATGCAGTTGTGCACGTGTGCAGTGATGCAGCCAAAACAAAACTGCACTTTTCCTCGTGTTATTCTGGCACTTCATCATACGGTCACACCTTTTTAGACAACCTGTACATGTGGGCGATGCATGCTTTGTACACGCTGTCATCGAAAGTAAGAGCGACTCAGCATCTCAGTGAGGCATGAGATGGTCAGTAATGTCAGCCTCTGCTGCCTGCCGCGCCAGCCCCAGGGCGAATGACGCCTGGACTGGCTCACTTGCCTGACCATGCAGCTGCGCTGCAGTCTGTGCAAGGGCAAGAAAGTAAAAATGACTGCAATTATAGTAAATGACTCGCAGCGGTCATTTACTCGCGTAGGTCGCTGCTACGCCCTCGCAAGCTGGCATCGCTCTCAAAAAAAGTGTAGACAATATCTCGCGCATTTTGCAAAGCGCTCTCAAAGCACCAGATAAGGAAGCTTAATTCTGCAAATTCCGTCGAATTAACTAATACTCGCCGAATTAAAGAACCTTCGAACGCGACATACTCAGATAAGCGCCGTCCACAACGCTACATAAAAGATGGAGCAGAATCCCCAGTACCTTCTCCATCGCTGCGTTTCAATTCAGTTCGAATGCCCTCTCGGAAAACCCGCCCTCAATCAATCAGGAGCGTGTCTCAGAACCGATGCTCCATCTCACGCCCGACTTTACACGATCAAATCTACGCGACCGCTGAAAACTGCAGACTTAAGCAACAACCGATCGGCTCGCGAACCATACGGCCCGCATCTCAATCCACTTCCACGGCCGAGCTGCCAGCGTCGCCGCATCCACGAGGACAGCACAGAGTTCCGAATTACGTTTAGAGCCATTAAAGGGAAGGAGCTGTGACGGGGCTTACGGCGCGGCGACGTGCTCTCGCTAAGTCCCGGGGGCATTCGTTAGTCACCCCCGCGCATCATTTCGTCGGGCCGGTTAATCCGGTCAGCCGCATCAAATGGGCCTGAGCCTCGCCGGCATTCGGGTTCACGGGTCCTCGGCGCGTCTTGTCAGGCAAGCTCTCCGAGGGAGAGCTTAGTCTGTTGCACCTCGTGGGTCTCTCCCACTCCCTGCAAAGGAGCCTTCTGCGCGGAACTGCAGCTTCGAACACGCCCGGCACTCCGGCGTCATCTGGTAGAGGAGGGTGACGCGCCTCACGAAGACCAAGAGCGCAAGAGTAAATCAGGTACGACAGAAAATAAAAAAGTGTCTTGCCTAACAAATGTCAACGCGAAAAAAAAAAATAAGGCAGGGGTTTCAAAATTTCTTTTATCGCTCTCCATAACAAAAAAAAAAAAAGGGGGGGGGGGGGGGGAGGGGTTGGGACTAGACACTTTCTTTGTGCAGTTCAAGTAAGGTTTTATATACTCTAAACAACGACAGAAACAGCTCAAAACTAAGGCTGCGCTCTAACTAGGAATTCTAACCGATTATTAATTAATTAATCGATTAATCGATATAATGAGCGATTATGCCTAGCTTTGTTGAAGTAATGCGATGTCATAACCATACCATTGTACATTTAAACCACTCAAATGATTTCGTTTTTCTGGCATACATCCAAGTTCCATGCCCTGGTATGAGGAGAGAATAGAAAGGAATGTATACACCTCCTTTTACCTGCAATAATTATCCAATGGACAAGTACTATTTAGGTAATTGATCCCTGACATGTTATTTTCCCCGACATATTTATTTCTCCTAAATATGACAAAGTGAACTTCAAATCAGGGTAGTGCTTTGCTGATACCTCACCGCCAGCATGAAAAAACGGAACACGACGCAAATAAAAAAGAACATTTTCCAGCAGGAAGCCAAGCAGTAAGTCGTGTAGCTCTTAAATAAGTTTGTTTACATTATATGAGAGCATGTTGACAGTGAAACAGTGATCTTCCGAGTAAATCATAATTTAAAAAAAGGCCAGCTTAAAATAGGAGCGTTTTACACAGAAGACCGGCATCGTCAACATAAATTATGCTTTATTTATTGTGCCTCACGATTATAATAAAGAACAGTAGGTAAAGGGATGTCATTAATTTCTACTGGCAATTCACTTTTGTTTGATTATGCTAACTACGTTAACAGAGCAATTTATTTCCTTTGTCGGCTACATCGAGTTTTTCCGCGATATTTCACACGCTACGTTTTGGCTAGTTACATCTGAAGCTTATAGGTGTTTGTTTCATATTTTAATGTGCGTTCAGGCGTGAACTGAAACAAGCTCGCGGCTGTGTACTTCGAAAACTCAGCTCGGAGGACGAGGAGTCCAGCCAGTGATTAAATCCGTAACGCTGAGTTCGCCAGTAAGAAAGTTGAGGCCGATGACAACCCCATAGAAAGAGTTGTCACGATTAATCGGATAAGAAATTGGTCGGCGCTTGACGCACTAATGTGGTTAACTCAAACAGCCCTGCTCAAAACGCAACCAGACGAGTGGTCTGTGTAGTTTCAATTTCCCCATTTCCTATCCGACAAGTTACGCGACGACTGGGAATGCAACTCAAGAAAGACGGCCCCAGGGAGGAGCAGACTCGTGCTCATTAAAATGTACTGGATTACAATTACAAATGAACGAGCCTCAAATGTAATGGATTACAGTTACACATTACTTTCGCTGGAAAGTCACGGATTACTTTCGCTGGAAAGTAACGGATTACTTTACTTGTTACGTTACATATTACTTTCAAGATACTTTTTCAAGAACACTTATACAGAAAACAATAAAAACAATTTAGATATGTTTCAAAAATGTTCTGCAACACTACTTTTCATTTCCCATACGCCCGTATTACCGTAGTCCTTGTCAAAATAAAATATTAAATTTAAGAGAAAGAGCGCTGGTACACTCCGTCCACCTGTAAGCTGACAAGGCATCGTAAACTGCAACCACACCCGCCATCCCGCTCGCTAGCTTATGGCTTCCGGGAATGATCCCAGGAATTGTACAGACAAAGCTAGCGGTGCGCATGCTCAGTATAGTGTCTAGTTCTACCTCCGCTACGAGATTCGGAGCTAAAGAAGCCATCTACGAAAGCTCCCTTTTGACTCGGGTGTTTCGCCTGTTATTTGCAAGAAAAGAAAAACGTGGTTCTAACCTTGCAATGTATAGCCAATGCAGAATGCAGGTGTCCCAGCTTACCTTGACGTGTTTCTGTAGATTAGAGTTCGTTGTCCTTGTCGGTGACAATCTGTTTTTTGGCAAGCAAAGTATGACCTGAAACTCTAGGTTTCCGTTCTCCTTAACGCCCTGAATTTTGAACATCTCATTAAAAGTTGGCCATGGAGACGACAGACACTCCATGACCGAAAACTCGACTAGTCAGAGAAAAGGTGGCGGTTACGGGTTATCGATCGTTCATCGGTTCTTACTTTCCTAACATTATTCGTGGAGGCCAGGGGAGGGAAGGGCATAGAAAGCGAAGGAAGCGGTGGCCATCGGTATCACGAAACAATAGAGGATCACACCACTTTTACGCGTTCTCTCTCTCTCTGTCAGAACTCCTTAGATGGTCTAACACCCCCAAGTAAAATGAGGAGTCGACTCGACCACCATGACAGACAAGACAAGTAAACCACAGGAAGGATCGTCCGTACCATCGAAGACGATGCTCTTAGCCTCGTGTCGGGCGCTTTTCAGTCGTGCCTCAAGAGCGTGCTAGAATACAGTAGCGCACATCAAAGACAAAGAGAATTTGAACCCCTCGCGCGAGGCTACATCGTCTGTTACGCGAGTTGTGAACCCGCGAATCGAGGGGGTACGGACCCGCGTTTGATGTCTGTGCAGGTGGCGTGAGAGGTCGAAGAAGTTGGAAAGGGTGAACCGGTATAAAAGACAAAAACACATAAATGCCAAGAGCTTTGTTTTGCTCGGGGGAAGATGAAAAACATGATCGAAGGCGACAGAAAACCTACTCGACGTTTTCTTACTTGGTCTTCGCCATTCGTATATTTCTACATGCCTTGCCCGTATCAACGGCTGGGAGAACTCAGGGACAACGATATTCGAGTCGCCTTCATCTGAATACTTCGTTACACATAACCCGGCGTAGTTTGAACTTTGAAGAAAGAGTTCATTACACAGGAGCGTATATAGGATGCTATAATGCAACTGACTTATGGCCCACAAGGATCGGCGAATCGACGTTCAAAAATGAACCGATTGAGCTGGTTTCCGAAAATACAAAACAAAACCGACAAATTGAGGATATTCTGTTAGAGTTAAAAGAACATACACTCGTCTCTCGATCCCGAAAACTTTGAAAGGGAAAGGTCCCCAAAAATATGCGAGGGAGGCGCCAAAAGCAAGAATAAAAGTTCGAACAAATGAATATCGTGTAAACGTGATGTGAAGACAATAGTTTGCCTTCACCGAGTTAAGCGTCTACGATGATGTGCCCTTTTCCGGCGCGCACCCTCATAGCGAATCAATGTCTTACATTATTATATTCATTAGTGAAAAAAGAAGGAACATCCGTCACTGCAGATATATTTATCGCACATTAAGGTCGAGAGAAATTAAAAAAGAAAAAAAGCTTGGAGTTCAACACGGCATATGTTAAGTACAACACATATGAGAACTAAAACAAACACCTGCTTTATGCCCGTGTCTCAAACCTGCTTAGCACGGCTACCGGCAAGCTGGCTGTAACTGGCATAAATGATAAATCAGATAAGTTCCAAAAAACAAAAACAAAACAATTTTCCGAGCAAGCCCGAATTAACGGCAGAAAGGAGCGAATGGTACACGCGACCAATTATATCATATACCACGACCGCCGCTCCACGATTAACGCACTAGCTACACCTCATTAACGCCAAACCCAGGAGCTTACGCGTATTCCCCTTAATTACACACATACACCAAATTCAATCCTGCTTAACATTCCGAGCCTCTTTTTTGTCTTCGTTTCACGTTGACGCATGCTGAATTTATACCAACTCGTTTATGCATTTTTTTTTTCTTTTTGTTCGTGTGTTGACACTAACATCGGGTCTTTCATTGTGTCTCCTATTTTGTAAGAAAATAGGTTCTTCATTAAAAAGTAAAAAAGGTGAATAGGAGAACAAAACATCGTGTCGATCTTCTTTTCATAGCATCATCAAAATAAAAAATAAAAAGTTATGGTACGGACATCGGCATTAACTGACGGTTGTAAACGTCCTTCAGCATGCAACAAGAAAGGTGATGTGTTCCGAGTGACTTCTCGTGCAGGTAGGGTGCTCACCAAAGGTATATTTTATGTGCTCATCCCCACTGGCTAGACACTTGGTCTGGAGCCCCATGTTGACTCTGACGTCACATATATTTCTACATTTTATTTCCTTTCTTTTCCCTTTTAATTATTTGAGTTACGCTCGTATCGGCCACCGGATCATCCCGGTTCATCAGTCGTTGTCATGTTTGCAAAAAAAAACAAATCTTTTTCACGTTTTTTTTTTTTTTCTGGGATGCTTTCTTGGCATTTTTTTATGCAATGCAAAGTGGAAACAGTAATCAACCTCCAAGGGTTGATTACTGTTTTTGGATAAAACAAGTTCATGTGTGCTTCTAAGGAGTTTCCTGGACCGTGTAGGTCGCCACATGTCTCATCGCACGACGTACGCACGGGTAGCTGTATTTTCTCCATGTGTCATTCTGCTCAACGGGAGCTGGAGAACGAGGGCGCTATCGTAAAATTCAAAGCCACATAGAGCTACCGAAAAAAACAGCTACAATGCAAGGGATTCGCGGGATTCGGGAATTCACCTAAAGCCCACAAGAACGCAGCCGTTATTTCGCAGGGAAAGGTACGCCCAAACGCCCATCCGAACTAAAGCCCCTCGATAAAATTCACGCTTGGCGTTTGTTTCTTACAAGTATCCGCCAACCAGTGTTGCGGGAACGCGCGCAAGCTTCGTGTCACGAGAGCGAGTGCTCCGCCGCATTTCGCTTCCAAGGGCTGCACGAGGCGTGTGTTCCGTACAGCGGCGCATTTGGGCGGCACCAGTTGCAAACACGAACGCACCAAGAGGCTTTAGTCGGAACGACAAACACACACCACCTGCGGGAACAGCACCATTTCCACAGGCGGTGTTTGTCTGACGGTACGGAATGAGCTTGGAGTGCCGTTTGTAATTTTTAGTCGAAATTACTGGGTTCATCGTACGCTTTCATGCCTTTCCTGGACCGTGATTATTTCTGGATGCTACGTCTCCGTGCACTTATCGCTGTTAGCCTCGGTCATCTTCTAGGCGGACCCGGATAGCATGTTCATCTCCAGCTGCAGCTGCGTTTTTAACAAAGCCGCAATTTGGAAGAAAATTAAACCCCCGAAACGCAGCCTCCATGGCCGATGAGAATGTAGCGACCATGCGTGATTAAGAATAGCCTAAACACGACGCTCAGCAGTACAACATTTGACACTTAAATACGGCAAACGACGGGGAAAACACACGTGGGAACGCAAAGCGCTCAGAACCTTTAACAAAGTCGACTCCTCGTGCAATTTCATAAGGCTATAACAAGAGCTGCAACAAACCCCTGCCGCACGTTTTGAAGACCTAGAAAATAAGAAGGCGCCTGTATGTCCTTCTCAAGTCGGACACCGAACTAAGAAAGCGAACGGAAATACAAGCTAAAGGGACGCCATTCACCAAGATGAGAGGAAACATGTTTTCTATCAACGCCGTTCGAACTTAAAAAAATGGCGCAACGAACAATTGATGCTGTTCAGAACATCTGTCGATCGATTCACCGCACACCACCACACATAAAAAAATTTAAAAAAAAATCCAATAATACGAACAAAAAGCCGAGAATTTTTACGATGAAAAAGTCGGAAACCGAGGTGGGATAGGGACAGACAAGACGGAGGTCAATACATTCTTCCACTTACAGAACCGCTCTAAATACTTCCCACGTTTCAAAACCAAAAAAAGTATAAAACGACCACGCTCCAAAAAGAAAAGGCCACGATGAAGCGTATTTATTTTTCTTCCAAAACCTAAACAGCCAAACAGAAGCCCTGAATAAATAAAAGGGAGCACGGCATTGTACTTAGCACCCATTGTTCCCAGGTGGGGGGCATAAGCTGTAATCTCCCCCTACCCCACTTCCCGAGTTCACCCCCGCGCACGGATGGCGTCCTCTAATGCTAGCGCGTAAGCAAATCAAAATAATAAAAGAGAAACTGCTGTTCGCTTTCAATTTTGTGAGGCTTTTAATTTCATCACACACTCTCACCAAAATACACCAGGAGGCCCGCTACGCCGTTTCGCAGGCCAAACCGTAGCGCTCTTATAGTAAGACGCAAATCTGCTTCCCCATTTAGCTCGTGTTTCGGTATGTGCTTCTGACAAGAACGGCCATAAGAGTAAAAATAAAATAAAAAGTTAAAAAAAAAAAAAGTAACGGGGAAAGCTGAACGGATCCCACCGAGCGCTTCGGTGTGGCGCCAGACGCAGAGACGAAAAGCCAATTTCGTTCGGTCACCGTGGCACCTGGAACCCCCCTCAAAATGCACCAAGAGTAGAGCTTTACAAATAGGCAAAACGGCAGCACTAACCAATGCTACAAAAAAAAAAAAAGTAAAGAAAGAAAAATCACATGCCAATGCAGTCAAAATGCGCCCAGGTCACGAATGAACGAGGCATCCAATGGATGCATCAATAAAATCATCCGCTCGAAATGAAGCAACGAAGAAAAGTAACAACAGTTGAACCGGGAAAAAGAAAAAAGAAGACCACACCCTGAAAGTCGTGCGCAAGAGAATTCGAAGCCAATATGCAAATGGTGCGCGAAAACGAGTAAGAAAAGGACCTTACTTTTTTTTTTTTTTCCTTCCTTTTTTTTTCAATATAAGCTCGCACTCACAAGAGTCGCGCGACAGCGCTCACGTTTAATATATACCGCTCGTATATCCAATTTCGATTGATTGAAGACTTTAAAAGAAAACAACAACGGAACACGCGCTCTTTATTACGGGCATGCTCAGGTCGAACCCTCCACGATAGAATGTAATAAAGTAGTCGCGTTCTATCCTCTTTCCATTTCACTTCTTTTCTTTTTTTTTCTGTCACATCGTTTTGACGGACATACGTCGTTGGTGCTAAAGTGGCGTACGCATGATTGGGAAACCTAGCTATTCTGTCCAGTATGCGTTTTCGCCTCGTCTCCCTTTAACGAGAAGGTTTAGAAAATAAAAACTAATGAAAACAGAAATGATATAAATGGCAAGGCATCTGAAACTCGAACGGAAATTCGAGAGCCTGGAAACCAGCCCCTAAAATAAATCGCTGTCTCTGATCGTCACGATTTCGAAGCGTCGGATGAATACGTCACTGATAACAAAATGGGACAGTCAAAAGCTAATAACAAGCTTAACAACAGCGCGGAACACTGCGTTACGCTGCGAGTGTGACTTCGTGCAGACGAGACCGACTGTAATTGAAATTTACGCAAACACAATAGGTTCCGGCCGGTAACATAGCGTACGTTTAACCTGAGAAAAAGTATAAAAAACGCGATGATTATGTCATACACTCTTCAAAAAAAAGCTAGCAAACCTTTAGCAACTGCAGCAGTTACTACCGTTTTCTGGCCGTTACTAGCTATTTACAACCTCAAACGAGCGATAGGTAGTAAAAAGTTAGTAACTTTGGCAGTTACTAGCTTTTTCTGACCATTACTATCTTTGTACTGGCTCTACCTCAAGCGCGCGACAGGTAGCAACGGGAGTTGCTATCCGGGAAAGTGAGAGCATGGCTGCTGGGAACATATGGGGACGCTGTTTTATATAGACTCTTGCAAATAATTACTGTGTGTGCCATATTTCTTAGTAAGAAATTAATTCCTTGGAATGTTTAGCAACAATATTGGAGAACAATATTGGTGCGAAAGCAGCACCACAATTGTAACATTGACCAGCTGACTTCTTCCAAATAATCAGTATAAAACATAGAGTTATTATAATGTACGCTAGAGGTTCAAGTGGCGCTAGTGTGCTGACGAAAATTGAAGCCGACAGCAACCAGTCAAAAATTTACTTCCGGTAATGCATTTCTATGGGAAAACGTGAGCGCATTTTCTCCCTGCGCTCGATCATAAGAGCAAATATCCCGAATAATTCATACGTACTATAGGTAGCTCGGAACATTTCCCAGACAGGTCGACGAAATAATTGGTCACTTACGGCGTTTTTCTTTCAAATTCATCGCATTAAAAACGGTGCTAAAACGGCTTCGTACGTGTATTTATGTGCACTGTCGGACACTGTTAGCGCGAACACGACGTCGGCGCTTTTTAGAGTGAGAGATATACGTGCCAAACGAACGAAAAACATCTGGAAATTAAGGGAGACGGCAAGAGTTACGCGGGAACACTGGATCAGTAACTACCCGTGTATGTACGATGAAAATAAATTGAAGGCCACGTAATCTATTCCGATTTTAAATAAGTACCGCTTTATTCTTTCTGCCCCGAGTGAAGATGTTCTACGTTCAAAATATCACCCGCACGCTCGTAATCTTTTGAGAACAAGTGCCCGATAAAAGCTACCCGGCAGAGAAAACATCACGAAGAGACGACTTTCATAGCCCACGGACTTTATTCTCTACGTTTTGAATGTTTTTTATTCGCTCATGCACGACGGGGTCACTTTTTATGTAGTGACAGGACTGGCGTATTATCGATATATAAGCGTCCCCGGAATGCTGGCGAGCTTTGAACATCTTCTATATTAATTTATATTGTAATTTTGCTTCGAATCTTGGCTTGTTCTTACACACCTGCTGCGAAACACACGTTTGGGACTGAAATGTAGCGAAGTTAAACATCGTTCACCGATGAAGAAAAATGCGCTAACTAAAGCAATTTCACTTTTACAGTGTTAATCAAGATACATACTATTCGGTACGACCCAAATAACCAAAGCGTTCCGTGTTATTTTACGGCGAATAGATGAAATGCACGCGCGTCTTCCCATAGGAATGCACAGGAGCACCGCAAAGGTAGCCTGGTTGCTATCTGCTTCAATTTGCGTCACGGAAGTCACATAGACACTAGCGCCAGTTGAGCCTCTAGCGTACATTATAATAACTCTATGGTATAAAAGACGTAAAGCAGCGATTGGGTTCGCGCGTCGTCGCGTGTGTGTTGTGCGTGTGTCCACTGTGTTCTAATTCCTTGTCTGTGTTAAATATATAACACGTGTGCAAATGTGCATGTAAGCAGCGTGGAAATAAAATCTATCCCAGCGATAATACTTTGTCGCCAATTTTGAATTTGACGTTGACTAGCGCCAGCCGGGTTCGGGAATTTGCGAGCGACTTTTGGTACCGCGCATCGTTAATATAACACCTCCGTTATTACGGTGTGCATCGACGAAGGAGGGACCTTCTTGCCTTTTTGCCAGGAGGAAGGTTCCAACAGTTACTGCTTAGAAGTAGTAGCGGTTACCAGGTCTTGTGAGAATTAGTGCCACTTACTAGCTAAAGGTAGTGAATGATACTAGGTTGGTTAGTAACCGTTACTAGCTTCTTGACCTAGTAACAGTTACTAGCTTGACCGTTACCAGCCGAATGCAGCTAAGAGAGTTCCCGGTTGGGCTGATATGTGGCGCTGCGTCGCTGGCTTCTTTCTCGTACGTTCATCCAAAGAGCAGATTCGTTGGTCTACCCAACCGTCTCACACCAGACTGTTTTGCCGCTGTGCTTTTGAGCGCTGGCGACGTTTATATCATCTTCACTACCGAAAACCGAAGCACCTCTGGGCTCTTCCGACCAATCATCAATTTTCAGTGCAAAAGCAAACGACCATTCCAAGCTTTCAAACCGTTCCGCGCGTGTTGAAATAGAAAGCGTAGATTTTACGGAGTACGGAGCTGCGTGTCTGCGCACAGAAAATGATGAGAGACGTCTCTAGTTTGACAGAGATTCTGCCGAGAATGTGGCGTGCCTCACGACGGCGTATTACGGAGTTCACTGCGCGGCGATGTGGTGTAACAATTCTTCCAAAGAGCTCGAAATGCTCATTCTTCCGATTTCCAACAGACGACAGGTGAGCCTTTATATCAAACTTTTTTGCATGCAGCGTTCGAAACTGCAGAGGCATTGAAATATATTATGTTTCTCAACCTTTCCATTACAGCATCGAAATGGATTGCGTATACAAATCGCCAGGACTTTGGAAGCCTGCCGATGAGCAAGCTGCGCCAGTATCGTCTGTGCAGCGAGCACGCCGGCGCTACCGCGTTTGCAAAATGTAGAAAGATTCGTTTGCGGAAAAAGGCGTACCCCACCGTTCTTGTTACGAATCCGTTGCTCCAAGGACTGGTTCCTCCAGGCGAGTTGTTGTCAAAGCAGTCTTCGGCTAATTTGACAGCTTCGTGTCTATATCTTAGGATAGAGTATGATAAGTGCTGTTCTGTTAGTTTGTACATTAAAGTAATTACTTTGTTATACATATTTGACAAAGTTTACTGCGTTTACTGCCTACTACAGTTCTTGGTTCCCCTTGGAGGGCGGTGAACTGCCAACGGAGTTTGTAAATACGTGTTTGAAATACCGCAACTCATTTGATTGGTGTTCAATAAAAAAATAAATTTCAATGAACGTGTTCTTTCTGTTTTATTGCACAGGTAATATCACGCGAAGCGCATTTGCTCGTCTGCTCGAACGGTGCCGTGCTGGCTGTTCGCAGCGGCCAGCACGGCACCGGTCGAGCAGACGGCACCAATCCAACAAACAAACCGAAAACAAAAAAGAGAGGGGAGGAGGAGAAGGCGAGGAGGGCGCACGCCAACAACAGTGGTGGCGCCATCTGGCCGTCTTTTGCGATCAAGAAACTATCGTCTCGCACCATACGTATGTTCGCCTTTCTGCCACCAGAGCCTTGTGGCGCTAGTTTCTCCTTACCACGGCGGAGGCTGGAGCTGCAGTCGGCTGCCATTACTAGCTACGGTTACTAGGTGCCTACTAACACATGTGACAAGCAGTTACTAGCTTTTCACCTAGTAAATAATACTTTTTTTTAAGCGTGTACAACGAAGGTTACCGGGCTGCTACTTGTAATACTACTCAAAACCGACCGGAGGTGGCGCTGATGTCAAACCTCACCTAGAGTAACCAATGCGCCGCAAGCGGAGCATATACAGTTACTCAAATTTCCCCCACTGACTAGGAGGAGAAAGCATTTGTCCGATTCAAGCGGTACAGCCGTATTCATCCAGCAATACATCGCAGCGTCCCCAAGCCCAAATTTTCCTATAATACGAATCTTCAGAAGGAATACGGAAGCGGGAGAAAACAAACAGCGGTCAGCCGAGACCCCCATGTGCGTCGTGGGACATCGACTAGCTGAAACACCGACCCTACACTTATAATCAATGTATCTTGAATATATGCTCCCTCAGCAATGCTTACAGAAACACAGAGAAGCAAAAACTATTCTAGAGATGGAACCAGGCGCTTTCTGGTGTTACTAAACCGTCCGGTATTCCAACACAAGCTACTATATAGCAAGGAGAAGCACAATAGGAATCGGTCGGGAACAAAGAGGGCGAGGCTAGCCCGTGCCAAAATGTGCCGCACTAATCAATAACAGCCCCAACGCCACGCGGTCCCAAGATCACACACCTCAAAACCTGGAGGCTTCCCTCGGCGCTTTCGGGATAGACCAATTAGAACTTAGGCGCATCCGAGTGGGGACGGGAAAAAGGGAAGCCGAGGAAGTCGGGGTGTGAGGGCCGCACGGGAAGAGCGGAGGAAGCAAAACCTCAATCAAAGGCCGCCCGGTGCCTATTGCACCCGCACGGGAGCCCATCTCATTACGGGGTCCCGCGAGTCCATCGCCCGGCAACGCATATCTAATTAACCGCTTCCCCAAATTAGCACCCGGTCCCGTCGCGAGGGGACGCAATCAGAGACGCTCGAACCCCGAGACGACGCGAGCTCTCCGGACCCCGGGGGGGTCACGACGTACTGGGTGTACCAGCGACCCGCATGCAGCCGGAGGATGCACCGGCTACTTACTGGTATCCTCAGCTCGGAGTAAAGCCCGGCAACTTGGCGACATAAATGACACCGGATCGGTGTGGAGACGGAGAGCTCCAGGGTGGTCCAGAGCCGCGCAGCTAAACCGAAACTGAGCACAAAACTTGATCAAAACAAACGTGCGGTTCAGACTCTGCCGAGCAACACATTTTGCTGGGAAAATCATCAATCAAAGCACGTAACGGCGGTCGAGAAACCGCAAATAAATTACACCACGCTTGTGAAAATAAAACGATTGTCAGATATAAAAAGCCAAGAGTTCTTTAAATGTTCAACACAACGCGCGCACATAAGAAAAATTCGAAATTCTGATACCGTACAGCATACCGGGGATGCGCTAACCTCACTTTCACTGAAAACTGGGTTCATCTAGACGTGGGCGCTTGCCTGATCAAATCGGCAAAACCCAAAAGTCAGGTCAATATAGAGCTTTGAAGACAGGGTGAAGGGAATCAAAGAAGGCACATTTATGTTCACTCGATAAATGATGGGGGGAAGCTAGTACCTGCCTAGTCATCGTCACTGAACCCAAAAAACGACTCTTCCGAGTCAGTGCAGAATATGCGGTCAGTGCTCTCGTCACAAATATTTTTTTTTTCGCTTTCCATTGCAAGAAAGCGGACATCCCCGTCATCGCCGCTGGCGGTCTCCGGCCGCCACAACGGAGTAAATATTTCCGGCTGGTGCCGGCGCTTTTGGAGGGGGCGGGCACTTAACGTATAATTTGCATAATTCCCAAGTTTGGTAAATGTTAATGGTGGGCGCTTGAACAAAGTAAGCGCTTCCACGTTTTTTTTTTTTTTTTTTTTTTTTTTTTTTTTTACTGTGTTTTAATTATTTCAATATCTAAATAATGCCAACACAAGCAAAATATCGATAAGCATGATCCTAATGCCGCGTAAACAGAGTTCATCATGAAACCAATCGGGTCCTCAGTATCGCATTAATTATATTCCGATGCGCTCATTCAGCTAATTGCGAAACTGATCCGCACTAATCCGTGAATACTAGCGGACACCCCTGAAACACAGAAGCCATGCGCTCGCTGCCTTTTCCTTTTCGCAACAACAAAATAAAGTACTTTTTTTTTAAGTGCGTTTGACTTTATGATTTATTGCGTTTACTTGGGAAGAACGCGGTTCTGTGACCGACAAAAAGCAAACACGTAAATGCAAAATGCAGGTTTCGGAAAGATTAAAAAATGTTTATTTTGTTTTTTCCTTCCTCACCGTGTGCACGGATTAACTTTACTTAAAACAAAACACGTTTCTCGTGCCGCTTAACCTAAGCCCTGCTCGGCCGTCAAGATGCAAACGCAATGCAAGTAAAATGCAGAAGATTCACAAGTTCTATACTTCTAGCTCTTACGCAACGTTGACACTGTCATCTGTATAATTTATATAGGTTATGACAGCGACATATTAAGATAAAGGAAGCATCCCCAATGTTAGAAGAGGACTGCAATTCATTATTCGATGCTTAGTAGAAACACCTAGAAAAAATAAAAAGTACAAACCGTACCTCACTGGAGAGATGGTGAAATATGCACAGCGACAAGCTTCTGTTATTTTAGGCTCATTTACTTGGCAAACCCCACACCTTCAAGAGTTTCCCCAGGCGGGCACCGTGATATCAAAGCACATCAGTTAGAAACAAGGTCAGGTAAGAGGGGAACACGCAATGTCCCTCTTGAAAACGTGCTCATAAAGTTGAATCGAACCTGCATTAGTATGATCTCAATAATAATTAACAAAAAAGAATCGTCCGGATAACCGTTATCTGAATGCTTAGATGCGCATGACCCACGATCACGAACGGTGATTATTGAAGCACCCGCTCAACACAGGTTCTATCGTGCATACAGTTGGCTTTAAGAGAGGGTAGCGCTTTGGTGACGCCTGTCGCGTGTTATAGCCAGCTGCGTCCAGGATGGTACGGCGATTCTTAGAACTGTCCCGCTTTATCGTGCCGAAATTAGTCTAGCAACGTCGAAACGGACCGGAAGGTCAATCTTTGAGGCCAATGTGGACACAAAGCGACCTCAGATCACTCCACAGGCAAACAAAAGGGCGACTATGTCTAGTCAAGTATCAGAGTAAAGACGAAGTCGGAACAGCCAAGTCCATTTTCGGCACTACATAACGACTGTCACTCAATTATGACGTAAAAAGAAACAAGAGCTATGGCAGAGTGGTATCTCCACACTGCACGTGGCTTAAAGATGAAAAATGTGTGTGTGCACGCGCGCACGTGTGTGCGTGAGTGTGTGTAGGTGAAAAGGGGGGGGGGGGACTACCTTTATCAGAAAGAAGTACAAATAGAAGCAACATAATTCGATTCTGCTTGGTTGTGCTTTACCCATTCGTCTAACAAGGTCGCGAAATTGCGAGTTGGAAGAAGAATACGTCTGCTCTCCAAAGAACTCGTCTGGCGCTCTTAATACGGTTTGCTCCAAGCCAACTGAGACGACATCTTGAGACAGCGAGGGACACGGGTCCCATTGTGTGGGCCAGCTTATTCTTGGAGCGGGTTGATGTTAACAACATAAAAGCTATCTCTGTTTTTGTATTAAAAAAGAAACAATTAGACGGCCATGTTCTTAAAGCGGTCAAAAACGATATTTATCAACATATATATTCAAGAAAAAGATCCCGAACGAAAGATCATTGCTAACATTAAACACATTACAACAATCACGAAACGAAGAGAAAAAAAAAAGCTAAATATTAGAAGTACGTATTATCCAAATCTGCAGCGCCGTTTTCATCTTGAACGAGCAGAAACAAAAAACCTGTGGGCAGCCAGGGGGCACAAAAAGAGACAAAGAGGTTGAAGGGAGTACTACGCGAAATTAAAATGTCGTTTGAAGCTTACGCTGCCTCCGTGCCCAATTTCTAAAAGATCGCCTTTTAGAAAAACAACAATAGCACAACATAAGCTCTATGGAGACGCCGTGAGCCGTCAAAACGTTTAGTACGAACCGACACAGTCGCTGCCGGTACGGAAGATTTGAAGTACAATCGCGAAAATTTCCCCGTAGGAGTAAACGAAAACGGCAAAAAAGGAAGTTTTTCAAGCCTCTTATGCCGCGTTTTATTTTTTCTCCGGATAACTAAAACGCACTTTACAACAAATAAATAAAAAAACAAAACAATAAATTATTACCACGGTCGCTTCCTTTTTTTCTTTTCCTTTCTTTTTTTATTCGCATAGACATCCGACAATGCGCTCTCCTCGTTCCGATAGTGACGGTATATTAAAGTTTCGATCTTGGTGCTCCGGCATCGGCGCGCAGCTTAGCAGATCATTTTTGCCTCTCGAGAAGAAAAATACGTGTTCAGCTGAGATTCCATCAATATGCAGATAAGGTAGCAAACGAAGAAATGCACACACAACCCAAGAAGCCATACAAAAAATGTTTGTGTGTGCGTGCCCCGGGGGTGGGGCTTCTGCCTGCCTCCAATGCCTCTGAAAGAGAAAGCAAACGTTAGAAAGAGAGACAAAGAGAGAGAGAGAGAGAGAGAGTGGATAGTGAGAACACTATTTCCGCCACGGAGAACATAGGGCCGGCTTGACAGTGACTTTGTCACGATTGAGTGAAAGGAAGCACTGCCGAATCTACAGCATTAAATCGAAGCTCAAGCGCTCGTGCAACGCAGGTTTGGCAGGCTTTCTTTCGTGCAGTGCTTAGCCAAGACGCTACTGATAGCAAGCCGGCCCAAGGCCTTCCAACAAGTCGACGCAAAATAAAGTCGACGCACAATAACCGAAGGCTGGGCAGCAGCAGTAGCGGTGAAAACGAACATCGACAGTCAAAATATAGGGAAGTGTCTAAGGAAGCATAGAATATAAATGCCACTATAAATTGGGTTTTAAGCTTCCCGGACGTGAGACAAACGTCATCTTGTCATGAAAATACCCGAACCAGTATTTGCAGTGGTATAGCCGCCTCGGGGTCCCGGAGGCGAAGTGCTGGCCTACGGATCTCCAGTTGGCGGGTTCGAATCCCGACCGAGGTGCCCCCAATCTGAAGGGTAATTGTGGAGAAGGTAACCGAGATTTCGGTTGCACATCAACGGATCCCCAGTTGGTTCCTTTGGGGCTATCCATTTGGTCTTTTGTTGACATTCGGAGACTGCGTTTTGCTCGTGCCTTGTTTTCCTGTCCTGTGTTTGTTGGCTTGCCTCCGAGTCTGCAATCGGTTCAGCTTTGCCCTGGAGTCTGACGATCCCTACTTCCGTAGATTGTTCCGGCGACAAATATTTTCGAAAACTTAATCCAACATGGTAAAAAAGTATTTGAGCTACTGAGTACAAGATAGTGAGAAATGTAATTAAGATAGAGTAGCAAATTCTCTAGACGAAATGTATTTGCAAGATACCCAAATACTACCAAAAGTACGTGAAATACAGTATCTTGAGTAGAGTATTTAAGATAGGCGCAAGTCTCGCTGAAACACCCTGAGACCGGAGTAGAGAAGAAACATCAAAACGTAGAAGAGACCGAAAATAAACAGGACGTCTCTTGTACGTTTTGATGTTTCTTTCCTACCTCAGTCTCAGGTTTATTCAACACGGCTAATAAACACCAGCTCGCCCGCAACCTTACTATATTTACCCTGCATACACACGTGCACAAACACAAGCGCGAGCAAACACCCGCATACTTTATACGCACAGTTTACCCCAACCACGGCCGGACTGGATACGCGCTCGCTGTCTCACAGCCCGTCCAGTGAGGCACGATAACACCTACGTTCCCGAAGCGGCACTGGAACGCAGTTAGAGCCCCTTCGTGTCTTAAAAGTAGTGCAAGGTGCGTCGATGCACGAGGCACATGCAGCCCTTGGGAAGATCATGGCGCCACAACGCAGCACTGAGCTCGATTTCAGACGCCATGCTCTTCCCAGAAGTGGCGCACGGCACGTGTTTCGAGCATTTCCACAACAATAAATGGCGCCACTTTTTCCAGAATAGAGGGGCTTTAACACACAGTCAGAGTCTCTAAGCGCCCCTGGGTGGCCGGGAGCTGCACCACATGCATGGCTGCAATGAAAGGTATACGGGGGCGAGCGCTTGAGCGCTTATCAAAGCTGTGCACGCGTGCCCTCTTCCCCTCTTTAGAAATTCCACAGAAAATGTCCACTAGTAAAGGGCGATTTGCACACTTTCGTTGAGTCCGACCGACGTACGGGTTGCTATGGCAACAGCTGCGTCGGCTCCAACAAAACCGGTTTCTACCCCGTTTCGATGAAGCCGACGCAGCTGCTGTCGAAGCAACCCGTACGTCGGTCGGACTCAACGCTATACGGAAACGAAATGACGTGAGCGCGAGTTCTCTGCCCCTCGTTTCAAAGTCGGCCAGAGAGGAGCGCAATGCGTATCGCGCTCGGTCAAGGGCACGGTGTAAGATACACTCTTCAGGTGAGGACACGGCGGGGCTGAATCCGCGGCGCGAGGAATCAGATAGTGTTCGTTCGACGGGCATCCGAAAGGCTGCATCATTACGCGGCCACCGTGCCCGCGGCTGACAGTGTCGCCGGCGGCCAAACGGCGAAACTGTGCGAGAGCGAAAAAAATGATCTCGTTGCCATGACACCCCCGTACACCGTGGTCTTTCTGCACGTGCGACAACCTCGCTGGAGCTCTGCGCGGGTGGAGCATGAGGCGGCACGAGCCGTCTTGTGCATTGCTGCCTGCCTCCTGCGTCTTGCACCGTGCCCACGGGTCGACGAGTCATCTGCCGGCGCCACTTGAAACCATAGTGAGAGCGAGAAAGAAAGAGAGTGAAAAGCGAACTTTATCGGCACGTCGCGAGGAGCGCGCTGTCCTCACCTGAAGAGTATTAGGGGGTTTTCGTAGATCGTTCTCGCCGTCCCGCAAGGCCCTCCGCAACCCGCTACGATAGCGGGAACTCCACAGTGAAGGCTATCGGCGCGCAGGCGCAGTAGCAACTTCTTCGTTGCGGAACGCTTAGCGGAGGGGGCAGCGCGGTCTACGAAAACTCCCTAATAGGGAGTTTTCGTAGACCGCTTGGTGGCGTCAACGCGTGATATCCGAGGGCGAGAGCTCGAGGTCGCTGGTTCGAAGCGTTCTTCCGCAGAACGAGCGCTCACGTATAGAAATGCATGTCTGAAAGCAAGGAGCGCGGGCTAGCCCGGGCTTGTAGCTTTGGCTACGGTCTCAGCTTATGAGTGAACGCTGTATCAACGTTACTGGAGCAAGCTCAGTTTCGCAGCTCCCTACTCTCGCCTGCAGAGGCGAGTGGCCCAGGTGGCAGTCACGAGAACTAGCGGCGCTGCAGTCGGATCTTGCTTCCCTGTCTCGCGCGTTCTCTGCTACCACTGCGTTGAGAGCTTCCTTTTCTTTTTCTTTTCTTCCTTTTTTTTTTTACTTCCATGTATATAATAGCAACAAAAAAAAAAGGTGATGAAGATGAAGCGTATGTAATACACCACAGAGATCAGAGTCAGCGCATTGTGAGTGTTCTTTCTCCGAGTGTTTGAAATTTATTTTTGTGTGCGTCTGTTTCCTTGCGCTGTAAAGTGTTAGTATGAATCAACAACACGCCCAAGCTCAAGTATTGCTATTGAAGCTTCGCGGGCTAGACAATCCGGAAGCAAGACTCGACTGAAGCGCTGCTAGTTCTTGTGACCGCCACTGAGCCCACGTCGCAGGCGGAGCTGTGAAACTGAGATTGCTCCAGTAACGTTGCGCTGTATAGTAAACGCGTTTGCGCTGTCCGCCAAGTCACATTCAGAGCTAAGTAACTCCACGAGCGATCCATACTCCCGCAAACTGGCGCTGCTCCTTAGGAACTCATGACATTGCGGCATTTCAACAGAGCTTCACAGACCGCCACCACATGTTGAAATCTGTTCATTCGTTTTAAAATTTCCTTTCATGACTTCTCTGTCTGTAGCCAAACATAGCCTAGGGTAGTGTTTCTGGGCTGCCGGCACAGCATAGACCACATCCAAATAAAAAAATACGAGCAAAACATTTCGTCTCCGTTCCCCTTTAACTCATCATGACTGGTCAAAGCAAACTGGAGAAGCCGACAAAGAAGAAGCGAACGCGTAAATCGTTTGGAAACTACTGCGGAACCTGCTATGCGCTATTCCTTACGTTGTGCTGGAAATGCGACATGCGCGTAAGGTGCTGCTAGATTCTCGGTGACTGGCGGTGAACGTTAATTCGGAGTATATGAACTCTGAGAATCACTAGAAAAAGCATAATTACCGCGCTAGTCGAAGACCTGAATGCTGACTCTCCCCGAGGTAATGCCACGGCACAAAAATCGCGGGGTATGAGCATTATCTCGTTTATTCGTTTGATTGTTACTAAAGAAAAAACCTGCTAAATGCTTTAATAAGGCTTGAATAAGGGAATAGAAGATCTTACGCACCCACCGTGGATGGGTACTTGTTGACAACGAAGGTCTTTTTCGGTATCTTATTTTTTTCACGTGGTGCTTAGGGATTCATCGCTGGGCAGCTGGTAGCAAGACACGCCAGAAGTCTCTCTCGATGCTGAAGTGCAATTCGGGACGCAACAATACACCATTGGAACCACGAGAAACAGACCCCTCTGAGCAGCAGTGTTAGCAGGGTGGAACAGCGGGAATAGTAGGGTATCAGCGCCCCCATGCAGAAGAATGCACATTATCTCTCTTGTGACGGAAAAGGCCGTATGAAAGAGAAACGCGCGAATCCAGACCGGCCGTGTACAACGATATCTTTTGTCTGGTAACCCACACAGCAACTAAGCGCTCTGAACCTAGCAAAAAGGTCAACCTTAAGACACACACACCGACAAATACGCGTGTACGAACGCGCTCGCGCGGGCCGATAATTCTGTCACATGAAAAAAAAAAATGAAACGCAATGCCCGAACAAGCCTCCATTATTCAGCCGTGTACGAACGCCGGATCCGGACGAATAATTTATGCGCGGACACGTACGACTGGGGTGAGCACATCTGCTCATTTTCCCGACACAGGATCCAGTTACTAGAGCTGCTCTATAGTCAGGGGATCTGTCGAAAAGGAAATAAAAAGGTGCAAAGTCATCGCAACTAAACATTTTCACCTATACTGCGTCTCAGCCTAACCTGGACTGAAGCAAGGCCTGAGCTCGGAAGGATGGGCATTAAATTATAGCGAGTTTTAACATTGCGTATACGAGCGAACGTAAGGACTGCGCGTCGGCGTTGCGCGTTCCACACTGTGCGTGCGCGGAGCCCACATTGCGGTCTTGGAGTGGCGCATGGCGACGAAGGGCACGCGCAGCGTGGATCCTACAACGCTAACGCAAACGCGCAGCGCTTGCGTTTGCTTATCTACACAATAATAAAAAAATCTCTATTAGCGAGTTTTAAAATAGCGTGCGCATGCCAAACAAAATAAACAATGAACGAAGGTGTGGATAATTATATAGCCTGGTAATAGGCCCTTTTCTTCACTCGCGAGATGAAAAACTAGGGAGTTTCATAGATTGTTCCGATACCTCGGATAACGATAGTATGCATACGCAAAGGCGTCGGCGGAGTATCGGCTATCGTTAGAGGAGTTATAACGGAACAATTTACTAAAACTCCCCTACTCATCTCGCAACGTATCTTCCCGTCCGGAACCCGCAGAGAAAACAGACAGGAGTAGATGTAAAAATGACCGCCATACAAAAGTTGCCTCAGCCAGAGAGAAACGTCAATCAATGCTTACAAACAGTCTGTTTTTCATGTTTTTATAAAACAAAAGAACTTGACATTTGCAACGTAAAAAGTAAAGTAATCGGTTACCTTTCTCTTTGCGGAAGTAATTAGTAACATTAATCCATTACATTTAAGACTGAGTAGCTTGTAATTGCGGTCCATATAACTCTGTTCAAGTGACATGGTACAAGACTGCAAACAGCCTCTGCTCCTGCGATCAAAGATTTCGGGTGCAGCGCGTCACAATCCGTACACGCGCGTGCGCGGGTGTGAGCTACGTGACAGCGCGAACACCACATCGGAACTTTTTCGCACTTTCCTTCTAAAGCGTAGGAAATTTCACCGGTTAGGTTAGACGGCACCTCCTGGATAAGAAAGCCTAAGAGCCTAGTCCCACTAGAGCGACCCACAGCAACAACCCACAAGGACCAACGTAGACGACCAACAAACGACACCTAAAGACTATAGCTGTTTGTCGGAGTCCCCCGTCCCATATCTAACGGACATGATGCCAAGGATACAGACTCGGCAACTGTTCCGCCGGTGGGACTGAAATTGAGACAAAACACGGCGAAATGCACCGACAAACCGAGTCGGACAACGCAATTCTCCCGTTTTGCTAGATGGGCCGAATACCTGCCAACCAGGGATGGGCAAAATACATGCAAATATGTATCGAAATACAAATACAAAATACTTCGTCAAAAATGTATTTAATTACAAATCTAATTACATTTCCGAAAAAAGCATTTAAGTACAAGATACAAATACAACCAAATGTATTTGGTCTCCTCCAAATACTTTTCCAAATACATTCCTCAAAATTTGCGTGAGCGACTTCAGGGCACCCGCAACGGGTTTCTGGGTATCTCATTTTACTTTTGCATAGCACACTCGAGAGCTAGTGTGCGAGGCACTAGTAACATAATAGAAATATAATCACAAAAAAAAAATGTAATCAGCTTGGACGTATTAGGTGAAAAAAGTACAGAGCTTCAAGCAGCTTTTTTTTATTTTTGTCTATTACATTTTGGTATAGACCAACAAAGAACCGAGACGACCAAGACGTGCAGCACTAGCTAGAGAATTTTTTATTGTTGCAACTCATACTAGTTACGAAAATCTGGACGACCCGCGCATTTAGAATGTTCCAGGCAAAAATATGGATGGAAATCAGGCTGGAAAGCATCACAAGTTGTCACAGGCACTTATTTAGCCAGTCTGCCTGTGAACGTCGATTTCGTCACTATTCTTGCCCTGGACTAGCACCGTAATCGCAAAGTCACTAAACGCTTGTGCTTGATTGAGAGACAGTGTATTCGGTGCAGAACGTAGTTTTCTTCCTGCTCTGGACAGTGACAATAAATTTGAGGGATGTATTTTCGCCCACAAAAATTGTATTTAATTACAATTGTATTTGAAATACCCACGTTTTGGTATTTAAATACACACGTCAAATACATTACCCAATTTGTAATTAAATACAAATGCAAAATACACAAAGTATTTGAAATACGTATTTCAAATACTTGTATTTGAAATACTGCCCATCCCTGCTGCCGACAAACACGGCGAGAGGTACATTTTCGGCACGCATCGCGTGCCAAAAACGTGCCGCTCGTGTACTACACACGGCGGCATGTGGTACGGGGTTCAGAAAACCTCGGATTGAATACATCCCGCGTTGTGTCATACATGATGGAAACCCCCGAAAGAGCATGGGGCTAGCACATCTGATCCATCGTTGCCCCGAATATGCTTTTTCGGCGGGTTCATCATTCTCATGTGTGCTCGTTGAAACAACAGTAAGTGTATGTCCCTCGACCATTTCAGTGTTTTCTTCTTTAGGTGTGAACTATACATAGCTTACATGTGACGTCATTCGCGGCCATGCCAGTATTTTATGCGCCACGAGCCTTCCGTTCGCCGTGTTAGTTTCACACCGCAGAAGTTGTAGTTCGAAGGAACCAGTAAGTAGAAATAACTATCAGTTCTCAGCAATGGCGACACTTGCAAGCTATGTATAGTTTATCCAACGCGCTCTGCTACCGTGTACTTCATCATTCTCAAATTCGATTTCCTTTGATTCAATTCAATTTAATTGAAGCTGTTAACCATTTAGTATCTTTCGTGTATTTTTCTAAATACAAGTTTCAAATAAACCCTTCCTGTCAATATTTATCCTCAATTTCACTTCCGGCATGACCAACATGACCAATATAAACTCCCAAGAATTCTTTGTGTGCCCTGGCCTTGTTCATGATGAACACCCCTGACCGCCGTGTTCACTTTAACTATGAACTAGAATGCCTCCTCGTATACAGACGGTAGAAGATAGGACTTTTTTTGTGGGAAGGAAAACACCCAGTGTATTGTCACGAAGAGAATTTAAAGGACTCCTCTTTTCTCCGTTGATTAAAGATACTGATATTAACAAATACAACTTTTTATTTAAGTGATAGGATATAAAATCCTTACAACAGATATGGCCAATTCGTCATTAAATGTTGGGGGGAACAATCCTAACCTCTGGAAACTTTCCCTGCCGTCCTCCCTGACCACACACACCCTCAGCGGGGGCCCCGACCACAGCCAAACTCGACAAACACAGTTCCACACAAAGGCGGGCGAGCCGAACTCCTCCACAGCCGTAAGGGGGACCAAGTTTGCGAGCATGCGGGCGGACGGCTCCACAGCCGAAGGGGGGTCGGACGTGCAGGTTGGTTTTCCAGAGGCAGGGAGATGTCCACGACTTGGTATCCAGGAGCCAAGTCCCTAACAGTCCTTCGGTGGCCGCTTATATTCAGTTCACCAGCATTCTGGGGTCCTCCAGTCCACCAATGCGAAAGTTGGGAAGGACCAATCAAGAGGGGTTTTCTTAGAGCCAATCAAAGGCTCGGAACCTAAAGCAAATACGAACATTCCAAAACACGCGCATATACGAGACAGAACACATTCCAAACGAAGCTCACAAGAGCAGCCATAAACAACAGAAAGCACATACGTACGTAGACAGAGAAGTTACACATACACAGCGAAAAACCACCTCCGAAGTAGATATCCCAAATGCAAACATACACAAGACAAAACGTTTCCAACGCGGGGTTCTGAAAACTATAAGTGTAGCGTTAGAGCGTTCCCGTTCTCCCCCATTTGGGGTCCCCCGACCCCGGCAGAGGCCATGAGCCGTGCCGTAAAGACGAGTGAACCCCCGAAGAACGCCAAAAACAAAGTAAAGCTGTAGACTAAAAACTCGCGCGAGCAACACTTCGCGACACCTTTCCATTACGGAAAAAGAGTGACCTCACTCTTAAAATGCACATACAAAATTCTGAGCTTTTCCATCTTGGAAGTAAGCGTGCACACACTGTCTTAAACGTAAAAATTAATGTCAAGCTGTTACTCCAACGAAACGCTACTTCGTTTACAACATACATGATATCAGAAATACACAAAAAACTTGCGTGTCTTTTAAACAGAACTCACAAAAGCTATCTGGGTAAAGGTAACAACAAACATCTTCACAAGGTCATGCACATGGTTATTAGAAAACTTGTCAAGCCGCAGTCCATCATGTTGTCGCTTTAGAGAGTTCTTCAAAATTCCAAATGATAAATGGGAATGTTCTCAGAAGCAGTAGTCACTTCCCTCGACGTTCAAAAAACACATTTTCCGGTGATAATTTTTAGTAGATTGCATGCGAAGCCGTAGTTGTCGGAAGTCTGAATAATTATGTCACTTGTTGCGCCCTGGATAAACTCTAGCTCTTATTTAGAAATCTGCCCTCTCTCGCGTGAACAAAACATCAGGGTGGTCCGCCGTAAGTACCTGACTGGACCGAATCCACCAACTAAATAACTCGCACACAAGGAGCAGCATTCGAGAGCTCTCACTGTGGTCATTGCCCAAAACACAGCCACTTATATTGGCTAAAATCGAACTCGTCACTTTGACGGTTCACAAGTCCCTCCATCCTTTCTTAAGTATACTCAACATCGGGGCCGTCCGCCGTATTGAACATGACTGGACTTGTTACCACCGACAAGGAGAGCCACCAGAGAAGGAGGAGAATTTGCGCAATTACCGAGCCCATCCAGAGAGTCCGCGCAGTATTTAACATGGCTACGGCTTCTGGGGGCCCGAGGCGCTATAAAACAAAAGGCAATGACAAGAATACATAGTCGAGCTCAACTCCCTTTTCTATCTGCACACTAAATACATTTTTAAACATGACTCATATATACACAACTAGGACAATGCACCAGCGACAAAACTACGTAACTTTTGGGTCGAGGAAGTTAAAGTGGATAGAAAATTTCTTGAGCGACGTCAGTGTTCGAAAGTTCCAGGTCGGAATAATTGAAGAGGCAATCGGCACTTTTCGCTCAATTTTTGAATCGAGCACGGTGCATCACGAGGAATGGACGGCAATTTAGAAGCGGCCGGATAGTTCTCACTTGGTTTGGAGACGCTGATTGTCGGGGATGAGGTGCTGTCTTGGAGAGAGTTCCGCTGATGAGCATCGTCAGAGCAAAGAGGACAAGGAGGTTTGCCATGGCGGTGCTGCGCTGAGATGGCGCAGTCCTCTCAGTTGTCACGGTGGCGCCGTCCATGATGAGGGATCCAGGCTGCCTCCGCAGGGTGAATTCGACGACTCCGCATCTTGCTGCTTGAGGACGGGCCAACTGGCGATTGTAGTAATCGGTCGTACCCCGCACACTCCACCACTTTTGTCACGAAGAGAATTTAAAGGACTCCTCTTTTCTCCGTTGATTAAAGATGCTGATATTAACAAATACAACTTTTTATTTAAGTGATAGGATATAAAATCTTTACAACAGATATGGCCAATTCGTCATTAAATGTTGGGGGGAACAATCCTAACCTCTGGAAACTTTCCCTGCCGTCCTCCCTGACCACACACACCGTCAGCGGGGGCCCCGACCACAGCCAAACTCGACAAACACAGTTCCACACAAAGGCGGGCGAGCCGAACTCCTCCACAGCCGTAAGGGGGACCAAGTTTGCGAGCTAGCGGGCGGACGACTCCACACCCGAAGGGGGGCCGGACGTGCAGGTTGGTTTTCCAGAGGCAGGGAGATGTCCACGACTTGGTATCCAGGAGCCAAGTCCCTAACAGTCCTTCGGTGGCCGCTTATATTCAGTTCACCAGCATTCTGGGGTCCTCCAGTCCACCAATGCGAAAGTTTGGGAAGGACCAATCAAGAGGGGTTTTCTTAGAGCCAATCAAAGGCTCGGAACATAAAGCAAATACGAACATTCCAAAACACGCGCATATACGAGACAGAACACATTCCAAACGAAGCTCACAAGAGCAGCCATAAACAACAGAAAGCACATACGTACGTAGACAGAGAAGTTACACATACACAGCGCAAAACCACCTCCGAAGTAGATATCCCAAATGCAAACATACACAAGACAAAACGTTTCCAACGCGGGGTTCTGAAAACTATAAGTGTAGCGTTACAGCGTTCCCGTTCTCCCCCATTTGGGGTCCCCCGACCCCGGCAGAGGCCATGAGCCGTGCCGTAAAGACGAGTGAACCCCCGAAGAACGCCAAAAACAAAGTAAAGCTGTAGACTAAAAACTCGCGCGAGCAACACTTCGCGACAGTATCATAAAAAGCACGCGAAGGACAAGGCCTTCCGTGAGATAGATATGGCCCTTGGCTTCGACGACTACGGTAAGTATACCCACAAGTACTTACCGTACAAGCGTTACTGACCATACCGTTGCTATGGCGCCTTTCGCGACACGGCGCCATAGCAGCGCCAAGGTGGACGACGGCAAGCGAGCTCAAATTTCGGTAACAGACAGATGCAAACCAAGTAAACAACGCGGAGCACGACAGGGAGCACAAGCGAAAGCGCTCTGGGTATGTGTCCTCTTTTTTCGTCCTTCTTTCTTTCGCGCTTTTTAATCATCACGAACCACTAGCAACCACCTTTCAACCCTGGAGGACAGGTTCGTCGGCGAGTATTGTTCGCTGGTGGGACTGCCGCTCCGTGCTGTAGGCGATACAAGTCAGACGACAAACAACAACTGCTCTGCGGTCGATAAACGGTGTCGGCGTTTGTCGGTCATGTTCGTCGCTACAGCGGGACGGTATCAACGACACACAACTTTACCTTGTTGCCAGACAAAGATCGGTGTTTGTCGCTCCAGTGGGACGAGCCTGTACGTGCTGAAATCCCCTGCGTTACTAAAGAAGGCAGGCGACAGATTGGACACGTTCAGCTGAGACTCGGGCTGTCACTGATTTGGACACGTGTTCCGGCCGAAGGCTGATACAGCCCTCGTGTCCGATCTCTGGCCTGTCTTCTTTAGTGACGCAGGAAAGCACTTGGGCTTCATTCTTATCTAGGAGGTGTTAGGTCGGTACCCCTAATGAACACTTTCCACCACACTTCGATCGCAGCCCTTCGATTCTAAAAAGAAGAAAAAAACAAAAACAAAAAACGGCGATCACTTGTTTGCGTTCACAGTTTCGCGCTGATTGCGTATGTCTGTCTGTTATGAATGTTTTGCTCTCCTTATTTGTTTTTATTTCAAAAGGAATTTTCTGATGTCAGCCTGATGCGCGTGTTTGCAGGGACGGGGGGGGGGGGGGGGGGGGGGGGCGGGGGGGGGTTGTGTTGTATTAAGTACAGCAAAGAGGCAGACTCCTATCCACGACCGCTGGTTTCTTATCTCAGTGAGCGCAAAAAGGGATCGAACTGCCGTGTCCTATCGCTCCCGAGAGGCGCGTCTTCCATCTTGAAGTTTTCTCTTTCTAAAAGTGTTCGTGTATTTTTTTTAAAAGTAACATCACGAGTCGACGTTATCGACTGGTGTTTTCATTTCGTTTTATGTGCGTCCTTGAAGGATTCTCGGCTTGTCTGAAAGTTTATGTAGTCAACTGGGACCCCCCTTGGAAGGGGAAAACAGGGAGGTTGTTATGGAAGGCGGCAACGACATTCGGAATTCAATAAAGGAGGAGGAGGTGTGTTGTAAGGGAAGTAAGGGATACACGGGACTTATTATGATATAGGATGTAGGACTTTTCGATTATGATGTGAGACTTTTCGGTGTACGGACATTTAGGTGTATGAACTTTTAGGTGTATGAACTTTTAGGTGCATGAACTTTCAGCTCTATGACCGTTTCGGTTTATGGACTTTCCGGTGCGCGGACTTTTCGGTAGATGGATTGTTCCATCCACCTGAAAATTATAATGATCATTTGTCCGAAGCT